>NC_136065.1:678455238-678793393 GCF_964261635.1 Lissotriton helveticus
CTGAGGCCCATACCTGGCTGTTGGAGAGCAGAACCACGCAGGGCGAAATCAGTTGTGTTAAGGTCCAGGTCTCCGGAGGAGTACTGCACAGTTAAAACTGAGATCGGGGGGGGGCACAGCAGCTATTTTTAGCAGTAGTGAGCGGTGTGCATTTAGAGTGCATATATCATGCCCGAAGATGAAAGTAAAACCAAGGAAGGGCACACAGGAATAAGCGTGATCGGAACAGCAGGAGCTTCCGTGCGGCAGTGAAAATATAAACTAGTATGTGAACTAAGAAACAGTTTGTATTTTTGTTCAGGGCTGCTAAGCTTTTGGAAACTGTTCCGAGCTCAATCTGTTTGTTCTAACGTAGCATTGTTACAGAGCATGAAAACAAATGAAGAGATTTGTGTTGAGATAGATAGATAGAAGGTAGCCTAAAACAGCCTGGCCCGTATATTGCACACCTTCCAGTGAGCTGTGCACAGCGCCGAGACTGCACGCCTTCCCGGGAGCTTCCTGTGAGCTGTGCAGAGGGCCGAGACTGCACGTAATGCAGGAGCTCAGATCATCCTGCGGCCCAACCGGCGCTGCTGTGTTGTCTCCATGGGGCTCTGTTAAGCTTGCAGCCATCTCCTCTTGAGCAATGCAGTTTTCCACGTCGCCCGCCACCACGGTCGCATCTTCCCTGCCAGGGGCAGCGAGCTTGCCTCAACGCCGCTGCCCGATTTCCAGCTCTACTCGCGGGCAGCGCGCTCAGCACACGCTGCTGCCCACTTTTCCCTGCTTACTAGGACTTCCAGGAATCGCGGGCAACGCGCTCTGCCTACGCCGTTGCTTGCCTGCAATATCTCACTGTGCGGTAGTGGGTTTGTTTTCCTGGCTCTTCATGAAGGGAATTATAATAATAATCTGGGAAGATGAATTAATAGTACACGGAAACGGTGAGGCCATGTTAAACCAGTGGGGCGCGCGCACCACAGAGGAGCGGAAATCGAAACTAGTGGAGCGGGGCGAGGGAGCCTGTCTGCTGTGCCGCGCGCTGATGCGCGTCCTAGACACGGACAGGAATGGGTGTAGCAAAGGCGGGACATGCGCCGGCCTTTGATCAATTGTGTGCCTTTTTTTTACAAAAAAACATGCGAAAGCCAGACGGGGAAGGCAAAACCACACGCACAAGCGTGTGGGTAGCTTTCTGAAGCCCATACAAGAGGTCTCGAGCTGCACGAGTCACTGCTGCGCACTGCAACGCTAGGCGGGAGACCTAAAAGTGAAATGTCCTATTTGACAACTTACCAAGTGTAAAGGGGCACCAGAGGGATGATAAAAAAATATTTATTTAACTCAATAGTCAGGATAGAACGGGACAACAGAAACTAGAGAGGTACTCCTAATTCACGGTGCCGCTGATCGTGGCTGTTGTAGTCCTAACTGAGATGCCGCTATGAAGTCAGAAAAAGGCAGAGTGGTGCAAGGGCTGCAGTCTGCAGGAAATGATGGAGAGGCCGGTCTGCTTGTCTCAGGGTAAACGAAAACGGTGGTTTCACCCACCATTTTGGTTTCTGCCATAACCTACATTTGGGTCATGACCTATTGTGTGTGAACCCTGGTAACACCCACCTATCAAACCATTGGCCTAATTCAAAATCATGCACAGTTTGGCATAAAACTATTCTTAATTGTCTGTATGTTATTTAATGAAGGAGTAATGAGCATGAGAATGAGGGCTCTTTATTCAATAAGTAAACACAACAGGCAGTGCCATGTATTTCGAAGGTAAGGGAATTGTAATTAGATGTACGAGCAACAATCACCCCCATACAACTTCATTGACAAGTTTGGCAATCTAAAAGACAGACAAGAAGGAATCATTTTCCAGGCTAAAATTTGTCATTTTCAAAATGGCAAATGGGTTCCCTTTTTTCTGTTCATGGACAAGGGTAGGACTAGGGGGTAATTGAGCCTTGTCCAGAAAAATATTTACTCCTAATGGCCCTATACAGGGGTGCATTTTGGCTCCCTCTTGTTTTCAATTTACATTGCTGATGCAATGACAGAACGAAATCAGGCTTGCCCATTTTCACATAAATTAGGAGCAAAGAACAGTTTGTCACTGTATTATGCAGATGGCAACGTTCTACTTGCCACGTTCCGCCAGTTGGCCTTCAGAGCCAACTGGATGCTTTTTCAGAATATTTTAAGGCTAATGATCTGCAAATAAATATGTCTAAAACTAAAATAATGGTTTTCTAGAAAAGAATAATGCAGGATATCAGGTGGCTAAGTAACGATCAAGTAGAGGTGGTAAAAGAATACAAATATTTAACCCTTCTTTTTAGACATTTCCTGAACTTTAAAGCTCATAGAGATCACCAGGAAGCTCGATCCAAGGCTATTGCAGGTGCTTTACATAGGTTGGATCTCGTTTTGGGGCATAAATCTGTCAAATTTTTATGCGAGACCAATTATGCAAAAATTGTAAATGTACTACTGTAGGGTTGTGAGGTTTTCACAGTGAAGAACATAGCTCAGCCGCACATCACAGACATGAATATTTGGAAAAGTTGTCTTGGTTTGCCTAGAGGCTCTCAGAACAGTGCTTTGAGGCTAGGGCTGGGCCTTACCAGTGCAGCATCCAAATATAAGCAGAGATCTTTAACTATTGGCCCTGTCTTTCAAAGTCAGCTGAGGGCTCACTAAGGCAAATAATTAAATGATATGTAAAGGTGAAGGATTCAGGCCAATGGGCTGGCAACCTCCAAGCTAACAAGGACTCACTGAGTATCTTAACAGGGAGAGATCTGAAAAGTATGTCTGTACTGCAGCAGAGACTAATAGAAAAATGAGTGACAAAAGAAAGTTCCAGGAACAGTGACCTAGAAGATGTAGGGAAAAGAGACAACCTGCTACACTTAATGGATTAAGGGTATTCAATATCCAGCCATGTTTATGTGATATAAAAAATGTGCTAGCATTAGGAAGTGGGCATTGAAGGTTTGGCTGGGGCAGGTCCCGGCCTTTATAATCTGGAAGTAGTTCAAGCAGGTCAGGGTGGATAGTTGTATTTGCCCTTTCTGTGAATATGGCATGCTTCATTGTCTCTACCTCATTAATTCTATTTTGCACATGTTTTGATAAAATAAGAAGAGGTTTGTTACTCCCTGTGTTTAGAATTTTACAAGTCCGCCGTATTAGTGATGTAAAGAAAGCAATTTTAAAAATGTGATAACGAGATTGTGTCATGCCGTGGAAAAATTCCTGTCTGTGGTTTTTGAACATTTAGTTGTTTTGACTTTTTCTTAGTTATAGATGTGAAGGAGCTGAATTCCACTTTCAAGATTCGCTTTAGAACCTCGAGAAAATGGTACTTTTTCTCAGCATGAAAGCGTGGGGGGGAGAGAAATCATTAGGAAATCAATAATTTCAGTTCCAATGTACTATGACTCACAGACTACCAATTAAGATTAGTTTGTTTATTACATAGCCAAGAATAACTGGACGTATAGGCACCTCAAAGTGAGGGTGTAGAAATACATTGAACATTAGTTCAATGTAAAGCCAAATCTATGGATGAAGTTAAGGCAGTGAAACATGCACAAAATGATTAGTTCAAGAATCTGTATACAAAATATTATGGAGCAGACGTCCAGGTTCCCATTCATCAGAAGGTCATGGGTATAAAGCATTAATCTGTCCCTACACTTACACTAACACTAAAGTGACATCCCAACATAGCATTTCCCAGGCAAGCTCATCTCCCCACATTAGTTGGGACAAGCAGCATAAAACTACTAAGACAGAGCTCGTTCTAAGATGCTCTCACTCGCTCAAAACAAGGCAGAAGTCCCCAGACACTTTCCCTAGTTACGATACATCAATACCACAGGTAGTATCCCAGGGTCCCTTATGGATCATGCCATCCAGTCAGGCCACCTCCCCATAAGTAGCTTTCCAGTAGGCAGCGATGCTTCCAAGCTTGGCTAGATGACCTCGAATCCCAGGCTCACTCGAATGAGTTCTCCACTCAACTCAACTCAACAGTTCTCCACTATCAGTATCAACGCTCAATGTATCCTCTTCTCACTACGCCTAACTCCTAAAACAAAGATATTATTCTAACTAAAAAGGATGATTCTTCCGCCTGCAACAGAAACGTGAGAAAGAACAAATCCAACATGCACGTGAAATTCGACTATTAAATCTAATTTGAGAGCTTCCGGTGAAAATGCATTTCAGGCCTACAGTATTCGGCCAACATAAGAAAATGCGCGCAAGTGTTACGAAATTGCATATAAAATGAACACTCTTTACTGAGCACTTCTAAATAAATACATTACATAAGCACATCAAATCATTGAATAATTGTCAGCAGCATACACAAATTCTACACGTTAATGTTTTCAGCCAATCACATCTAGTTTCAACGTTAGTCTCTTCACGTTGAAATGTCCCTAATACACCAAAATTTATATTATTACAGTTCACATTCATCTGTCTCAGGTTAATACAACAAAGGGAATATATGCGGGTGCGGAGGACTCATGAATATGAAGCACTTTAAGTATTATGATGTTTTATTAATGTAATGGTATGTTATACAATATGGATTGTTTGTATTGCCTTATTGGCGTGATATCGAAATATTAAATAAAACATCAAACTTGAAACTCATTGAGCAAAAAAAGTATAAGAATAAGTGACACGGGGGAAGTGCATGATACTATTTACATCAAACTGAATCGTGGTTTGATGCATGAACATCCTAATCAGCGATATGTTCCAGGAATGCTGGTATGTGACCGTGGTCAGGTTTGTCTGAGCGTTTACAATTTAAATTGCTTTCATATTTGCTTTTTTAGCAAAGGTTATTTTGCTGTTATTGTGCTTTGGAATTCCTTCCAAATGAAAGGACTAGCAGCCGTGACATCACATGGTCCTCGATCCTGTGATGATATTATTGCATAAATGTATACTTACAATATAATAATATATATCCTGCTGCACAATTTTGATTACAGAAATATTGTCAATGTCTGTTTATATGTGTGTGTGTGTGTTTATATACATATACACATATATATGCATCTATATATACATATATAAAATTACTATATTTAACACTGCAGATGTGTGCTATGACCATGCATAAAAATCTTCAAATTGCATAAATATGGAGGTATAGCCCAATATTTCTCCAGAGGATGTTGTTGTGACATACTATTTCCATGTCTTTTGACGCCAAAGCTTTGTACACATTTTGAGGAATTTTCAGTGAAAATTAAAGCTGCCATGTGTGTAGAGTCTAGCGTATTGGAAATGATGGAACAGTTTTGGCTCCAGATGGACTCCATAGAACTGTGATGTAAGTGTTAGAGTGCAATGCACAGAAGACTGGTTTAGAATTTTGGGCATTTGGTTACACGTAGAAGATAAAGACATGAATTATCAAGCTCCGTGTGTGGCATAGTCCTTTGCAGGTACCAAGGCTGAGGAGGACGCTCAATTGGAAATGAGATAGGGGATAAGTAACCCATAGATCGACAGTGCTCTCCCACAGAGGTTGCCACGGTCCAAGCAAATTGCTTGTGCATGCCACGTGTGTTGCAGTCGAAGTGAGGAACCAACCCATAACGTATGTGGAATCAAAATACAACTCCAGCCGCCATAAAGAAGTTCAAAATTATGATATTGGAGTAGCATAATTTTGGCTCCATCCTTCTATGTTTGACTAGGCCATATATATATATTTGCATTTGGTCTTATGTGCTCGTGTGATGCAATAATATGAATGAGATATGGTGCACTAAGAATATGATGTGTCTTTTTTGTGTGGTTTTGATATATATGTGTACAAGGAGACTCGGACCATAACATCGATTCAGCAGGTCAAAATCACACCAGAACAAATAAAAAACAATGTGGAGTAAACTATGGAAACTCCTTAAGGCTGAACAAAATAAGTGGTGGGAAGCAACCACCCTGCAAACATACATTGAAGCAGGACGTGTACTGAGGGGCTTGAGGATATTTATTGCGCCAACCTTCTTCGTAACGGATCCAAATCTAATCTAAATATTGAAACAATGACGTGGCACTCTGGATGCCTTCATATGTGTCTAGATGTTAATAGTTTGTATACAAGCATCCCACACACAAAAGGAATTGAGGCATGCGGATATTTCCTCAGGTCAAGGTCTCTGTCCTTGTTTTTGCACACAGAGATGATTTTAGATATGATTTTCACTTGTTTCAAACAAAATTTCTTTCTTTTTGATCGTACCATCTACCATCAAACACTCGGCAGGGCGATGGGCACTTGCTTTGCCCCCAGCTTTGCTGGACTCTACCTTGGCTGGTGGGAGGAGCAAGTAGTCCAGAGCCTTGAACAATACCAGACACATGTCAAGGTATGGACTTGATACATGGATGATATTTTTTGTATTTGGGATGGTAGCAAAGAGGAAGCCATCGAATTTGTAAAGACACTGAATAGCAATGACCTTATTCTGACATTTACCAGCCACATTGAGACCAAAAAAATTGAATTCCTCGATCTTGAAGTCGGTGTTAGTCAAAACAAACTAGTAACCACACTTTTTAGAAAAAAGACAACAGGGAACAGTTTACTCCATGCCCGCAGCTGCCACCCTGACAGTCTTGTTAAAAGCATCCCCTATGGGGAGCTTTTACGAGCCAGGCAGAACTGTAGCACTGAGGAAGACTTCAAGAAAGAAAGCGAAATAATGTGCCAGAGATTTAGAGACAGAGGCTATAAAAATAAATGCATCAAAGAAGCCCTGTCCAAAGTTATGACACGAGAAAGAGACGATCTTTTGGCAGAGAAAAACAATGAGAAAATTGGTCAGATTGGAGCAGGTGAATCAGTAAGGTTCATAACTAACTACACCAGACAATCTTGGAATGTTTGAGAGGCGCCGAAAAGATTCTGGGGAACCCTGAGAAGAGATAATGACATCCTAGGCTGCCTAGAAGAACACCCCTAAGTTACATATCGCGAAGCAAAGTCTCTGAAGAACTCACTTTGCAGAGCGGTCATTCAACCAGTGAGAAAACCAAACAGCATTCAAGGTTTCTTCGCTTGTAGACAACGTAAAGCCTGTAAACACACCTCCAACATCAAGTAAGTCAAACTTTCCCCTGATTGTAGGCCATTAAAAATCTTACAACACTACTCTTGTCACACAGAATATGTAGTATATGCCCTGAGGTGTCCATGTAATAAGTATTACATCGGAAGTACTATACACAAAATAAAGAAAAGAGTTTTGGAACACCTCAGGGCAATCAAAAACAATGATAAACAATATCCCATTGCCAGGCACTTTGTGACCCATCACAAGAGTGACAACACGCTGTTGTCCATTTGTGTACTTGACAATATCCCAACAAGAAGTAGAGGAGGTGACAGGGTGCAGGAACTGCGCAGGTTGGAATCAAAAATGATTATCAAATATAATACACTTCAACCAGGGGGACACAACTGCGATGAAGGACTTTCCACACATCTAGGTTAAATTGATTAAGTGTTTACTGTTAATTAACTAAAACTGAGTCTCCGATGCTAATACGTCTGTTTACATTTTAGTCTGCTTGCTGTAAGCTTGTTCACTTTTTTAATTAGAGTAGTGTTGTTGTATACAGTGTTTTTATTAACCATGGGATTCCTCACTTATACTGTATTTCTTTATTTTGCAGAACCATTGGCAATATTGTCGGGGAGAGTTGAATGCAAGACTGTAAGAACCTGCACTTTCAATTGAATAAATCATGAATTAAGAATCACCTTCACTTACGTATGACTTTACCCACTTGGGTTTGACTGTAGTAGATTTTCTGTTTGCTGCCTGATATTAGGATCTTAGACGCAAGATTCAGCAAGTTCACATTCTTCACTCCAACAGTATCGCAGAGAGCGCTTAGGCTCACTTGACCGAGAATACGTAGGTGATTGGTTTCACTTTGAATGTCACATCGGACTGAATTCGAATGGTGTGGAGTGATGTAGCGAAATGCTTAGCAATTTTTCGCCCACAGAGGCATGATCACGTGGTCTGTGCAACATTAATGTTCCGTCAGTGGAACAATAAAGTTTTGTCCTTTGAAGGCAAGGTTATTTATGAAATTAGAATAAGTCATTCATTCATAAAGTCTTTATTTCGATATTAATATCATAAAAGACAAAATTATATATATAAAAATAGAAATTAAAACAAAGTACATAACATTTCTTTTGACCAATTACATTGCACAAAAAACCATCAGGAGGATATGGTAAATAAGTTAGTCCATCCATTATATAAAATAATAATTTAAATGCATTATATTATGTATAAGTGTCATTATATAGTCATTCAAATACACTTTTATTTATAGAAAGAAGTTTAAAAGGATTAAAAAAGAGGGAAAACAGAAGGTCCATATACAATTTGTATCCCAGAATAGGATTTTTAGCGACAAAATCATAGGATGTTTAAAAAACCATGAGAATCATTGTATACTTAATTTGCGTCCTGGGATGATCCACATCCAGTGTAAAAAATTGGCAACAGCTATGACCACGGGCTGAGAGGTGTTAGTTTTGAGAATTCTTAAAGCCTCACAACCAGTGGTGAGACCCATCTGGAAGCAGATAGGCTTCAACCACATCTGCCTTGGAGCTTTGTATTCTGGGCAGATAAATAAAATGTGGGCAATACTTTCCCGTTGCGTAGGACAAAAGGGACAACTGGGTTTATGGCTACTGTTCCATTTGGAAGTAAAGAAATTTACGGGAAGTGTCCCGACCTTAAATTGATGGTACCTCTTCCTATCCACAGGAAACATAATGTAATCCCAGTAGCCCTCTAGAGCAGTTAAATGTTTTAGTTTCAAGAAATCCGCTGTGAGTGATGGGCTAGTACAGTTACTACACCTTTTCAATGAAACCATGCTCCTGTATAATTCTCTAAAAACTTTCCTAGGCGGGAAAGGATTAGCAATGGGATCTTCCCACAAATAGCCCAAACCCATGGCAATATATGCTGCCCTTGCCTCCCTCATCCATAAAATTCTATGTGCACTATCAGCATCTCTGACTTCGAGGAATGCTCAAGCATACTGGGAGAGATCAGGGGTAACCCACAGTCTCCTCCAGTATGCCACTGGTCTATACCGAGCCAAATCTTTCAAGCGTTGACATCCAAAATCATAAAAGAGAGGAACTAAGGGAGTGGATGCTGGAAGGCCCGTTATACCCCTTAAAAACGTGTTTTGGGCACTAGTCAATAGGGCAAGATTACTGTACCCCCACAGTTCAGCCCCGTAGGGGACCGCCGCACTAACCTTTGCATCATAGATCTTGAGTGTTGGGGCAATTGGAGGCGTATGGGAGAGAAATAGCTCTTCTGTTAGGGCACTTGCTAACTGGGCATGCTTCGTAACCAACTGGTTGGTGTGATGTTTCCAGTCTAGTTTTGAACCGAGGGTTATGCCCAGATAAGAAAAGACTTGAGTCTGTTCCAACTGAGCTCCATTCATAACCACCCTCCCTCTTACATGCTTGGACCTTTGTAGGACCATAAACTTGGTCTTACTCACATTAATGGAAAGTCCATGATCCTCGCAGAATACCTCAAATTGATCTATTGCCTTCTGCAGGCCTTGCTGTGTTTAAGAAATTAATAAGGTGTCATCTGCAAACATCAGCAGGGGGATCAGTTTACCATCCAACTTGGGGGCATCAGTGGGGTGGTTCTCGAAATACTGAATCACCCTGTTGATTTAAAGTGAAAAGAGGGTCGGGCCAGTACGCACCCTTGACGTACTCCCCTTGAGATTGGAAACTTATCTGTTACACTCCCTTGTTGGTTCCAACGAACTCGGGCAAAATTGTCCTCATGTAATTTTGTTAGGAAGGCCAGAATATCTGATGGCATGCCCTGGTCTACAAAAACTTTCCACATTTTGGCCCGTGGCACCAAGTCAAATGCTGACTTAAGGTCAACAAATGCCGCAAAGAGCGTGCCTCCCCCCCCCCCCCCCAGCAATACCACACGCCAGTATATTAAAACAAATCTAAAAACGTGTTCTATTGTGCTTGTATGACTGCGGAACCCTGCTTGGACAGGTGACAGTATGTCTTCCTCCTCAATCCATCCTTGGATTCTCTGCAGAACAAGCATTGCTATCACCTTCTGTATACAATCTATTAGACTTATCGGCCTATAATTTCCTGGATCCGAGCGCTTCCCCTTTTTAAAGATCGGAATGATCTCAGCACCTTTCCAGGTGTCAGGTATGGGATAGCCTTTGGCAATACAATTTGCTAGAGATTGAATATACGGTGCCCATACCTCCTTGTCGTCCATAAATAGACCAGCTGGTACTTGATCCAAACCTGGAGCTCTTCCCTTTGGGATTACTTTGAATGTTCTTTCAACCTAGGTTCTTTAAAAATGCAACAGAATGATATCATTGGTGTTAAAGACAAAATCTTCATCCATCTCACTAGCGGTTTCCGGAAGGGCAAACTGTGTTGCAAAATGAGAGACCCAGAGGTTGGGTGGGACATGGTTGCTGGGTTCACCCCTTTGAATCCCCCGTCCCCATTTAACCAGATCCCAAAAAGTGCCGATAGATCGTTTTTTACTGGCACAATACAACTCCCTCCAGTACTCATCCCATGCCCGTTTAGCATCGTATTGGGCTTACCCCTTGCATAAATAATAAAAATATAGAGAACCTTGGACTGGAGGCACTGAATTTGTATTAGTAGAATGTCATTACTTTGAGTGTCCAATTGTTTGACTGTGTAACTACTATCCTGTCTTACCCATGTGGTTAAGCCCCCCTTGGGTCTCCCCCGCAGACTAGGAATCGCTGGTTTGAAAAAGCTAAGATAGCCTAGTCTATACTCTGGTGCAACCATCCATGTTTCCTGGAGCAAAACTAGGTCCTTACTGTCTATAAAAGACAGCCAATCTTGGGACAATACCTTACTTCTTAGCCCAGCAACGTTCCATGAGACCAAGGATGTTACATCGGGACCAATACCTATGACGTTGTGTCCCGGTAACCCACTATCACCTAGCCCTTTATTTAATTCTATTTGCCCAATTAGTGAAATCTCTTGGGTCAGGCAATTAATATCAGATCTACCCAATGGTACATCCTTTGCCAGAACTATAGGTTTCACTATGTTTATGCTGGGTCCTAGAAGTAAAGGATCTCTACGAGGATGCACTGTGCTTGTTCCCAAGAGATTCTTATCTCGTCTATATGGCCGTCAATCATTAACATCCAGCATGCTTAAAGCCTCAAACCTATTACTCAATGGAACAAAACTGTTATAGGGACCTTCCTGAGTTGGTGGTATCTTCCTATATTGGTCCCCAAAGGAATGCGTGATTGGTAGAAATAACCCAAGGGTAATACATTAATGCAGTCGGGACGAATCCTGAATGACCCTGCCTGCCTCAAGATATGCCCCACCAACTCTGGAGAACCAAAACTTAAAACTACACAGTCTCCTGCCATGCCCTTTCGTGATTTGCCTACCCAGGCGACCCTTCTCACCATTTTGAACCCTTTGAAGAGATGATCCCCAAGCACAGCTTTCTCATTTAAGAAATGGATTACCTTATTTTTTAGAGAGGACCAATGCTCCTCTTCACCATCTGAGATTTTCGGAACATTTGCCAGAATGATGGAATAGGGACATGCCTCCGGAGGGTAATGAAGAAACACATCCTTAGGGGTACTATTTCCCACTCCCTGTAGTCTCCCTAATGGACCCCGGGGTCCCAGTTTCGCACCAGGATCATTGCGTGTTGACGGGGCCGAAATGTTGGCCGTTGGAGCCACTAAGGGGCAACTCGGACCAATAGTAGTGGTTATATCAGCATTAACAGGTTGTTCATCAGTGGATTGGGTCCCATTAATAGTAGGGTGCTCTTTGAGCAAGTGCTTTTCCGAAATATTTAATTTGCGGTCAATTAATTCAAGTTTCGCCATAACTGGGCCAATAAGTGCCCGGAATTTTTCATCCATTTGCTTTACAAGATCATAATTGTTACTTATGGGACTGTGGCCTAGCATAGGTCCCAAAGACTTGCTTCCTCCCTACGCCGTAGAGTTATTTTCCAGATCCGCTAATTTTTCTATTTGTATCCCCAACCCATGAGCAGGATTTTATTTCTTGCCTGTTTAGAGTTCTGATGGCTTCCTTTGGGAGCACTGTGTGCTTTCCTTTTCCCAGGCGGTTCTCTTCCTCTAGTACCCAGTGGAACTCTTGACTGCCTAGTATGTGTGGAAGGGGGGGAATTGGATGGAGGTGAGCATGGGGTATTGGCCACCTGTGTAGACTGCAGAGAATCCTGCTGGGGAGAGGATATCAGCACATGCGGGGTTAGGGGACAAACTTGTTTGACTGCAGTTGACTCAGTCACTAATACCGGGTTTACAATCAGGTTGAGTGGATCCAATGAGAGCCTCCTCTCTGTGAGCTCTATCTCCTTAATTAGCGCTGATTTTGCCCGTTGGAGGAAGGCAACTAAAGTCCCCACACCCCCTGCCCCTACCCCAGTACCCCCCTTGCGGGTGGTTTTGCTCATAATTCAAAATAAAACAAGTTAGAACACAACCCCCCGCTTAAACCACTTTGAAATTTGGGATATATTGCGTGGGCAGTACTAGTGCTATATGTAAGCCAGCATACAGTATCACTCCCCTCTAGCACTGACAAATACAAATATCTGCGATTTACTTAGCTACAATTGAGTCCCAGTCCGTATTTGAAGGGTTAGGGGGCTGGCCCAGCCCAGCCTCTTCTGGCCCCTGACGGCCTAAGACAGACCCGCCCTTGTCCCGGGCTTCTCCCACCAAGTCCCGCGCGCGTCCCGCGGGATGAGGGACCAAGCACGCTGTAGTAATGATGCAGAGAGGTAAAAGTAGATTCAGTTAAGTTTTATTTGTAACAGCACGAATAGCGTCTTCCACTGCTTCAATCCAAGCTGTAATGAGTTCCAACAGTCATAAACCTAAGGCAACTATCTCTAGAATGTAGAACTTACTTAAAAGTAAACTTGTCTCATGCACTGGCATGCGACTACAGTGTAACATTTAAAGGCATAGTAATGAATAGGAATGTAACACATCTCCCTTATTACAAATGAAAGAAAATAAGAAAATAAAATGTCATAACTAAATACAAGGACAATAAAGTCTTAACATGTAAGGTCAATTAACATACCTTTTAGGCATATTAATAACACGACCGAAATCTTTCACTCTATGAGCAATGGAGTCATTTCCGACCAAAACAGTTGACTTATTAGATGGAATTTTTTCATCATGCCTGATAGTACATTTTGCTAATTTCTTAACATTCCAAAATTTACCATCTTGTGTCATAACACTGTTGGAGAATACTTTTTTGATTTGAATGGGATCACTAAATTTATTAGAACCTTTGGATAGTAACCCTGGTCTAAGGATTCTCACCCATTCTCCCACTTGAAATTCTTGAGACTTAGTGTTCCATTTCCTATCATACCACTCCTTAGTTCTAAATTGCTTACTCTCCACACGTCTGGCAACATCCTCTATGTTAACCTTATCTACCAACAACTGATTGCATTTCTCCTTCAACCACCAGGGTAGCATTCTAGATGCTGGATCACAACCCTTGAACAACTTGAAAGGTCTTACTTCAGTGACAGTGTGAGGTGTGATGCGATAAGTCCATAACCTCTCTCTCAAAGAACTTACCCAATATGTTCCAGACTTGACTGATTCCACCACAAAATTCTTTAAAACACGATTAAACCTTTCAACCTGGCCGTTCTCATGCGGTTCATATAATGAAGTAAACCTGTGAATAATGTTGCAACTTTTAAGAAAATTGGCCATTTCAGTGGACGTCAACTGAACCCCATTGTCAGAGACCAAAACAGGAGGACATCCCTCTCTAGTAAACACTTCTTTAAAAAAACTAATGACATTTTCAGTGGAAGCCCTAGGAACAAACTTCACCTCAGGCCACTTGGAATGATAATCCACTAACACTAACGCATAGTGTGAAGACTCAGGTAAAATGTTAAAAGGTCAGGATATGTCGAAAGCAATTTTCTGCCATGGTACAGAAGGCCATTTAACTATCTTAAGTGGTGAAGTGTACACTTTTAACATTCTTTCCTTACATACGCATTCTTGGCATTCCATTACAGTTCTATCAACAAATCTGTCGATTCCTGGCCACCAAAACACAGATCGAACCAACCGTTTCATAGACGAAATACCAGGATGAGTATCATGCGCAATTTGTAAAATGATGTCCTGCATGCCTTCTGGCGGTATACATTTGCCAGACTTAAAAATGACACCACAATCCAATTCCAACTCATCCACAACATTGTGAAAAGGAATCAATTCTGATCTGATACATTTTTTGTCAGGCCAACCATTCTGAATGTAATTCAACAAATCCACCCACCTTGAATCCTTTTTAACACACTCCTGCCAATCAGATTCAGAAATACTATTGAATTTCCCTTGTAATACATCCTGAATGGCTAACACAAAATCACACTCCTTAACTATATTGACTACCTCCACCTTGCATGGTAAACATGACAAACAATCTGCCGTAACATTCTTTTTCCCAGGTACATATATCATGACAAAACTATATTCTTGCAACCTGGAGGTTAGTCTCGCGATTCTGGCTGTGGAATTCCACCCTCCTCCCACAGATAAAATATTGACTAAAGGTTTGTGATCTGTCCTCAGCGTAAACTTAGATCCCCAAATATAAAGTCTAAAATGCTCAATGGCCCAAACACATGCTAATAACTCTTTTTCTATCACGGAATATTTACGCTCACACTCATTCAATGTTCTCGACGCAAATGCTACATTCCATTCCTCATTGCCTTCCCTTTGAGATAGTACTCCACCTAAACCATATAGGCTGGCATCAACTGTGATGATACACTCTTTGTTAATCCCAAAGGGTTTTAAATTTGGTGCTTTGACAATGTCTCCTTTGACTTCATTGAATGTCTGTTGTTGTACATCCGACCAACAAAATTCAACTCCCTGTCTCAATAATCTTCTCAAAGGTTCCATCTTATTAGCAAAGTTTTTTACAAACTTGCTGTAGTATTCGCACATACCAGCAAAAGATAATAACTGATCCTTATTTTCTGGAATCGGAGCATTTGTGATAGCCTCCACATTAGATCTTTTTGGAAATACGCCTTTACCTGATAAGGTATGTCCCAAATACTCTACTGACTCTTGGAACAGTTTGCATTTATGTGCTTTCACAGTTAAACCATTAAACTGTAGTCTCTTACATACTTCTTGTAAATGATGTTCATGCTCGCTAATATTTTTTGAAAATACCAAAATATCGTCTTGAAAACATTTTACATATTTATCTACATCTCTGAATATATGAAACATTACCCTTTGAAACCCATATGCAGCAGACGCTAGTCCGAAAGGCATACGTATATATTGAAAAAGGCCCTCAGGTGTTATAAATGCCGTAAGTTTTCTAGATTCTTTCGTTAATTCGATTTGGTGGTAGGCAGATCTTAAGTCTAATGTAGAGAACATTTTTGCACCATCAAAAATTGACACTAACTCATTTATATTTGGCAATGGGTGACAATCAATAACTATGTTGGAGTTTAGCGCTCTTAGGTCAACACACAGCCTTAATTTCTGATCCGGTTTTCTTACTAAAACTATGGGAGAAACCCACTCTGATGACTCTATAGGTTCTATAATTCCCTCCCTCAATAAATCATCCAAAATGGTCTTTATAATAATAATATAAACTTTATTCGGATTATTACAATCCATAAAAGCATTACAGTTAAAAAACTTCAGTGAGATCTGTTTTACCAATTAATTTAAAAATAGCAAAAAGAAATTACAGTACTATTATAATTTAAAGGTTTTTCCGATGTCTGTATATACATTTTAGAAAATTCAGGACGTGGTAACATGTGGCTTCGGTGTCCAAAAGCTGCAAGCTCAACATGGCTGCTCTGCATTGTCTAAGACCCCAAGTTTTTAAAAGGGTCAATAGCCAAAGTTTGCGGTGGTCCTGATAAAATTTACAGAACAGAACTGTATGGATGGTGGATTGACCTGATGTCCCATCACATGGACACGGGGGTACATTTGAATCCCAAACATTTGGTATTGGGAAAACCACCAATTTATGGAATATGTTCAGTCTGAATCTTATCAGGAGAAATCGTTCGAAGGTGCCAATGTCAAGTTTTAAATAGGGCTGCATTGAAAGGGAAGATTGGACCAGTATAGCATGCTGCACCGACTGTTTTCCGGCTTCTGTCTGAAGTCTCAATTTAGTCAAATGATCCAACGCTCGATTTTTTAAATTGTCGTTTGCGAGTTCTCCAATTTTTTCGGGATTTAGATAATATTCTTCCATTCCAAGATCGCTAAGAAAGGTCCGGATATAGGCCAGCCATTTGATTTTTAAGGCGTAGTCCAGAGACATTGCATCCGCCAATACTGATTTTGTGAGGTCGTTTTTGTCTGACACCCAAATACGTCGCCAAAGTAGGAGTGGTTGTATTCTGGCAAGATCTTCAATGTATGGTGCCCCTAATTCTAAGTGGCAGGCGTAAACAGAGGAAGTTTTGGGGGCAGATAGAATGAATCTAAAAAACTTATTTTCTGCAATTTGCAGAGAAGTAACGTCCGTGTATCCCCATAGTCCTGCTCCATATAAGGCTGTAGATTGGCACTTGGCTTTATATATGGTTAGCAGTTCCCTGGGTGGACGTTTTCCTAATTTTTGAGAAAACGACACCAATGCGGCTAGTGCTCTTTTAAAACAATGTTTTCTGGCTTCTACTGCTGGTTTCCAGGAGAGTTTGTTGTCTATCATGACCCCCAAATAACAGTATTCATTTGTTGAATCAATTTTTTGGCTGTCGAGGTAGATGGATTTTTGCTGTTTTTTCCCGACTCCAGCCTGCATTATGAAAGTCTTTTTCACATTTATGTGGAGGTCAAGAGTTCTCATAAACTGGGAATATCTGTTAAGGGACCTTTGGAGTTCACGGGGAGTTTGTGCGAGGAGGACGGCGTCATCCGCATACAGCAGAGCGGGGATCGGGCGATGATTGGCCAATGGGAGGTCACGGGCACCCTTTAGTAGCTCAACCTCCAAGTTGTTGGTATAGAGGGAGAAAAGAAAGGGTGCCAGGACACAACCCTGTCGAACCCCACGCTCTACTGTGAAAGACGCAGTCAGCTCTCCCTTTGTCCCGTAGCGAACTCTTGCGGATGGATTGGAATAAAGTTCCCTTAAAAAGTTCAGGAGTGGTTGGTCAATCCCCATCTGTGCTAAAAGGGACCACAATTTTGAGTGGGAGACGCAGTCGAAGGCCGCGGACAGATCTACATAGGTCATATAAAGTTTTGCTTTCTTTGCATGCACATATTTTCCGAAGATTATCGATAAATTTAGGGCTTGTTCCACAGTACCTAATCCTTTTCTGAATCCGAATTGAAGGTCGGATAGGACACCTCTTTCTTCCGCCCAGTCCTGCAGTCTTTCTAATATCACTCTTCCTGCTATTTTCCCCAGTGAGTCCAGCAGGGAAATTGGGCGATAGCAGGCGGGGTCCATACGATTGCCTTTTTTAAAAATCGGCACCATAATGGACCTAGTCCAAGATTCTAGAATTCCTATTTTTGCCGTAGCGCTGCAGACCCTTGTTAAAATTGGTGCCCAAAGTTCTGTTTGATATTTAAAAAGGTCTGCCGGGACGCCATCCGGCCCTGGTGCTTTCCCTTTTTTGGTAGAATTCAATGCCACAAGAATTTCAGAGATATCGAAATTTATATCTATCGGGTATGGTCGGAATATTTTTTCCTCTTCTTCCAACTCTTGGTCATAAATTGGTTTTTGGAAGATACTAGTAAAATGTGTTACCCAAGTTGCGGCATCTATGGCGGCTTCGATTTTTGGGGAAGTAGCATCCGCCAGATAGGGAGATCTTATAATTCTCCAGAAGGCTATAGAGTTTTTTTCCTGGGCACTAGTGTGGAGTTCGTGCCACAGCGCTTGCTTCAATTCCTCTTTCCTCTTTTTCCTTGTTTTTTGATATTCACTTCTAAGAGTGGCTATTGTTCTGGGGTCCCTTTCGTTTTTGTTTAAGGCTAACTTTAATTTTGTATGTGCCTTAGTGCACTCTTGATTGAACCAGCCAGTGACCCGAGATGGGTCAGATTTTTGTTTTCTTGTAAGTAACACCTTAATTGTTTCCATAATTTGGGCGAAGTTAGTTAAGAGCTCCGTATCGCTAGTAGCTAAATCCAAACAGATTTCAATTTGGGGATGGACTGATCTTATTAGCTCTTTGGTGAGTTCCTCTGGATTTATCCTCTCCCACTTTATAGTGTACCCGTTTACTTTATCCACGTTGATATTTTCCTGAGTCAATGCGTTAGCTATTATTACTGGAGAACAATTTTGATAAGTTAGTGAGACTTCCAGAGTTAGTATTGCATGGTCACTTTGGGAATTTGGTGATACTTCAAAGGTCTTAACTCTTGATTGTAAGGAAGCTGATATAATTATAAAGTCCACCGTAGTTTGGTAACCTCTTCCTATATAGGTGGGTGCAAGTGAGTTCTCCCCATAGTCCAGGGTGTTTACTATCTGGAGGTCCAGATCGGATAGGAGATCGTTCATTTGCCTTCCCATTTTGTTGTGCGCGAAATGGGTAAGTAAGAGGCCATCTTCTGTCACCATGCCAGGGCATATTCTTTTTAGTTGGGTACAGGCGTGGAGATTAAAATCGCCTGCCCATACTATTATTGCCGAGCCTCCTTCTCCTTGCTGCATTATGAGGGTGGTTAGTTTTTCGTGGAGATGGGTCAAAACTCTCTCGAAGTCCAATTCATCCAGATTGTTATAAAAATTAATAATAATCATTGACTCTCTTTTCTTGAAGTAAAGACCAAGGATCTGCAAGTTTGGTGCCAGTTCGATGACCTTTATTTTAACGTTTTGGATAGTGTTCGCTATGTAAATACACAGACCTCCCTTTGGTCTACCTGTATGTCCTGGCTGCGCGAGGGACGAGTACGTCTTGTACCCCTGCAGGTGATATTCTTTTAGTGACCATGTCTCCTGTATACACAATGCTTGACGGTTAAGCGTGTGGTACAGGATTGTCCCATCCTCTATTTTTGTCCTTAGTCCAGCGATATTCCACGAGCTCAAGGTCAGAGTTGTTAAGTTATCCCTTGAGTTTTTTGTTCTTTTTAATTCATTTAATTTCTTAGAAATAGGTGGAATCTCTGGATCTGGAGGGGCTGGTGGGGGTTCAACGAGTTCCAGATGGTCTGTGTGATTTTGGGAGTGTTCCTGAGGTTGTGGTAGTCAGTCAACGCACTCCAGGGGACTATATCTGTTTGCTAATTGGGGGCCGTTCCAGCTATCCCAGCGTATGGGATCATTATGCTTTGTCCATTGATCCTGTCCACTCCATTCATTCCTATCTCTGGCTTGATGATTTAGGCCTAGTGGGTTGAATGGGGGAAACCATCCTTGCCGCGGCTTTTGCCATGAATGGGTGTTATAGTGCGTGTATTGCTGGGGTTGCCACCATTGTTGGGTGGTATGATGTGGATACTGAGGTGGATTTACAGGAAATTGAGTGACAGGGTATATGGGTTGGGCAAATGAGGCTTGTGGTTGCCACTGGAAATTTGAATGCTGTAAATTTTGCAAGGAACTTGACCTATTTGGGTAGCGTTGGGGATGATACATGTTGTATTCAGAGGAATTTATGGGACCAGTGTTTGATGGGTGTACATACGAGGAGAAATTTTGCCTCGAGAAAGAGGGTAGGAAGTAGGACAAGGGAAGGGGATTTATTTGTGTGGCAGGGCCTCTATTAGGCGAATTGCAAATATAATTTGATGCCCCTATCTCCCTAAATTTGATGCTGATGACGTCCCCCGCTATTGCCTTCGTGCTTCTGCCAACCCAATCTCCTCTACGTGCAGAGAGGATGTCGCCCCTAATGTGGGCAGGTAGTGGTCTATGGAGTTGAAGCCACTGGGCGCATTTATTTTTCAGCTCTACGAAAGTTTCTCTAGCACCCTCCTTCAGTGGGGGAACTGCTGTTAACACCACCACGAAGGGAGAAGCTTCCGGGGGTAAGTTAATTATTTTGAGCCGAGGTTGCTTAGTCTTCAGATCAGATGGTTTTTCTTGGGAGGATGTCTCTACTGGAATGGCGGAGTTTCCTTTCGTTTGTCTATTATTTGTTTTTGCTTGGGCTTCTGGGCCTGTTTGTATGGCAGAAAAAGGATCTACCGCCTCCGGTGTGTTTTGGGGGGCGTCCAGATTGCTCCCTTTTTTGGCAAACGAATGTGTTACTGCCGCTTTTTTGATTAGTGAGGAATTAGACTTGTCTGTTATAACTGTTATTTGTTTAGTGCTAGATGGTTTTTTTTGAGGTGTTTCCTTTGCTCCCTGCATTGGGGCTGGGCCAATCCTACTTGATTTACAACTGCATTTGGTGTTGATTAATGACGTGAGTCTATCCAACTTTGATATAAGTGGTTTAATCTGCGCTGTGATTTTGGACTCAAGGTCTGATTTTAAATCCATGACCATATTTTCCACCCAACAGGGGATACCTGCCGTGGAATTTGGGGTAGGTGTGATCAAGTTGTGGTTCTTTATTTTTGTCTTTGGTTTTTCATTAGTGATTGGCATTGCCTTGGAGTGGGTGGAAATATTTTCCCTTGGTTTTGTTGTTTCTAGGATCGTTTCTGGATCAGGTGATAAAGGATTACTGACGGCACTCTGATCTAATTTCTCAACCGGTGATTGGCAGGCTTCTAAATCTGGGGTTGCGTCGAGATCGACGTATGATTGATCAGAGTCCAATTGGGTTACGAATAAATCCACGGAGTTTGGAACAGTAAGCGTAGGGGCGATGGTTAATGGCAGTGGCAAAGAGCAGTTATTCGCCACCTGGTGAACGGGGGAATTTACAGTGGCAAGTGAACCAAGCGATGATCGCTTTGCATGCATAAGGTCCAGAGAGACTCTTTTCTCCAGTAGAATGATGCTTTTGTCAATGGTGTCATTGACCCTGGATTTGGTGGTAGGCAGATCTTAAGTCTAATGTAGAGAACATTTTTGCACCATCAAAAATTGACACTAACTCATTTATATTTGGCAATGGGTGACAATCAATAACTATGTTGGAGTTTAGCGCTCTTAGGTCAACACACAGCCTTAATTTCTGATCCGGTTTTCTTACTAAAACTATGGGAGAAACCCACTCTGATGACTCTATAGGTTCTATAATTCCCTCCCTCAATAAATCATCCAAAATGGTCTTTAATTCATCTCTTATATTGATGGGAACTCCTCTAAGTTTTTGAATGACAGGTGTATGGTTCTTTTTTAAAATAATACTGTGTGAAAAGTTTTTGAGTTTCCCCATTTTTTCACAGAAAACTGTATCAAAATGTTTGATCAGTTCACATCCTTTATCACTTACCATGGGTTTATTGCATAGTTCAATTACAGAAACGGTATTCATCAGGCTGTCGTCACATAGAGATACCGGTTCTTTTGCCCTGGGGTTTAATAAAATGCCTAACTTCCATTGGTCAAACCATCCCAACACATTAATCCCTTTAATTGAAATGTATAGCTGAATATCAGCTTTCCTGTTCTTAAACTGAATTTCAACCTTGTAAAACCCCTCCATTTCAATCTTTGTACCAGAAAAATTTACAGCTGACACATCAGATTCATAAATATTGCCTAACTTATTTGAATGACCAAAGGTACTCTCGAAATACTCCTGAGTAATTATGGTCCATGGAGAACCTGAATCAACCATCAGATATACATCAATTTCACAAATAGAAAAATTGCATTTTGGTGAATTACGCTGAAAATTTGATTGAACATTAACAATTGACACTACAAAACCAGATTCATTGCTAGATTCACCACTAGAATCAATGCTCCTACAACTGCTTACAGTTTCTTCAGAAATAATAGATACAGCTCCCTTATTTTGTTCTTGAGTACGTCTATCCCTGCACATATTGCTGAAATGTCCAATTCTTTTGCAATTATTACATTCCCTTTTTAACGCCGGACAACCTGGAAAAGAAGCAATGTGAAACTTATTACCACATCTAAAACACATTCCTTGAAAATTTTGGTTGAAAAAATCATTTTTCTTTTGAGAAGAAAATTGTTTAGTCTTATTGAAAGAAGATTCTTGTTTAGTTCCTTGTTTGTGTTTTACTACACACACCTCTTCATATATGTGTTTCTTTTCTGTATTGTTTTTTACTGTGTTCATCCACACATCAGATTGTTCCTGCGCCTTAGCTATAGCAATGGTTTCAGCTAGATTGGGATCACCCATGACCCAAAGCTTATCCTGAGTTTGTTTGCACTTAGTGTGAACAATGATTTGATCCCGTATCATTTCATCTGTAATAGTGCCAAAGTTGCAGTGTAAACTCAAAGACCTTAGTGAAGTCAAAAAATCCTCAAAAGATTCATCTTCCTTCTGCTTTCTGGTATAGAATTTAAAACGTTTAAGAGCAATGCTTAGGTTAGGTTTAAATCTTTTTTCAAGTCTTGCAAGTGCCTCAGTATAAGGATTTAAATTGTCTCCACCCGCCTCATTGGTAGAGGTAATTTGAGGTAAAGATCTAAAAATTTCTTGTCCTTCAGAACCAAGACAATGAAGCAAAATACTCTTTTTTCTTTCTGAACCCATCCTTTCACCATCAATAGCTCTCATATAATTCACAAACTCTTCTTTCCACCTTGTCCATGGCATGGGTGGATCACCTTTGACTTGTAAAAATTTTGTAGGTGGATCAAATTGCATTTCATAGGTGACAAAGATGGTAAACACAAATTAAATTGAATGAGCTTAAAAGAGTTTTGTAGATGTGGAATATGGATATTTAAATGTACTAAGCCATATTTTTTTTTGTTTTTTTTTTGAACACCCAACACAGTACAATGTAGCAAATGTTGAAATAAAAAATAAATAGAAATTTCTTACTTCCACTTATTCCGTTTATAATTAGCAATTGCTTCGAAGAGAATAAAGAAGTAAGTATCAAACGAGGTTTCTGTTCCCGTCTCCGTGTGTGTGTAACTATAGCAACTTAGTTACACAAAATGGCCGTAGACGCACAACATCGTGCGTGATGAGCGTCAACACGCATGCGCAGTACTAGCGCAACTCGCCGACGTCATCAGCAGCTGTGAAAGAGCCGCGCACGAAGATTCCAAGCAACGGTAGGCTGAGCGTCTTACTCTTTTGAAGGTAAACAAAGCGGCATTAGACAACACTTATGTTCTAAAAGTCAAAAATTATATCGAATAAATGCAATTTAAATCGGAGATGCCAAAATGACAAATGAACGGCAATCTCCCTCGTCATGCAGTACAAACAGTAATGAAAAGTCGGGAGGGTCCGTTAAACGAGAGAAAATTTACTGCCGCAGGTGCAATCAGAGCACATCAATAAGATACCGCCGCTGGCACAATCAGAATGCAGAAAGCTTTTAAAAAGTACATACCAAGTTGTTTTCTTAGTCGCAGAAAATGAAGAAATTCGTAAAACAAATGGGTTCTAAACACCACCTAATTAAATCCGTGCTGCAGGTGGTGATTTCCTCAGCCGCCAAAAATTGTAGTAATGATGCAGAGAGGTAAAAGTAGATTCAGTTAAGTTTTATTTGTAACAGCACGAATAGCGTCTTCCACTGCTTCAATCCAAGCTGTAATGAGTTCCAACAGTCATAAACCTAAGGCAACTATCTCTAGAATGTAGAACTTACTTAAAAGTAAACTTGTCTCATGCACTGGCATGCGACTACAGTGTAACATTTAAAGGCATAGTAATGAATAGGAATGTAACACACGCCTTTATGCGCCTCCTGACGCGTGATGATGGTCTCAGCGGCGTCCTCGCCGTGAGCAGGGGATGCTGGGGGATGTAGTCCGGCGCCCGGTGTCGGAACTCGAGCGCCGGTTCCTGGACTGCAACGAGGGGCGTCCTTGCAGGCTACACTGGGCAAAAGAATTACTGACCGGCCAAAGGTAATGCTCCCAAAAAATTAAATGTCACAAGGGCCTCACCCCAAGCATGCCTTTATGCGCCCTGATCTTTGGACTGGGTAAGAGTGGTCTGCTTAATTCAGGCACTCTGTTCATCACCACCCCCTTTTCTGAATCATTTTGTCCACCATAAGCGTGGAAGGGTATACTCAGATGTGAGTCCCTTGCTCATTGCACCATCAGGATTCAAGCAAGCCGGGCCGACGACGCCTGAAATGGCAGAAACCGGTCCCCGGAAGCTTGTTTCCTTCCCAGTACAAGAATTGGCTTGGTAGTTTGGTTTGCCCTGTTCCCATCATGCACTGGGACAGGAACAGACTAATTTGCATATAGCCAAGTTCTGAGCTGGGATGGTGCAGTGAGCTAAAAAACGGTGATGGATCAAGCCCTGATCTTTGGACTGGGTAAGAGTGGTCTGCTTAATTCAGGCACTCTGTTCATCACCACCCCCTTTTCTGAATCATTTATGCGCCTCCTGGCGCGTGATGAATGTCTCAGCGGCAACCTCGCCGTGAGCAGGGGATGCTGGGGGATGTAGTCCAGAGCCCGGCGTCGGAACTGGAGCGCCGGTTCCTGGGCTGCAACGAGGGGCGTCCTTGCAGGCTACTCTGGGCAAAAGAATTACTGACCGGCCAAAGGTAATGCTCCCAAAAAATTAAATGTCACTAGGGCCTCAGACCCAAGCACGCCTTTATGCGCCTCCTGGCGTGTGATGATGGTCTCAGCCGTGTCCTCGCCGTGAGCAGGGGATGCTGGGGGATGTAGTCCGGCACCCGGCGTCGGAACTGGAGCGCCGGTTCCTGGGCTGCAATGAGGGGCGTCCTTGCAGGCTACTCTGGGCAAAAGAATTACTGACCGGCCAAAGGTAATGCTCTCCAAATATTAAAAGTCAAAATACGTGGTATTTTACAAATATTTTCATACATTGTTTTTTATTATTCAATTTTTGTTGTAGAAAGACAGAGTTGAAAACTGAGTCTTTCTAGCTCCTCGTACCATGAACTGCTGTGATGTCTGTCTTTCATGTTTACTAGAGGTGTGGCACTCGAATTGTATTTACACTGTGATCTGCAAAACACTCGTTCTCGTGACAAAGGAGTTGGTACTCCGAAACGCGTCGAATGATATGGCTATAATGAAATTTAAATAAACACACTTAGATATGGAGAAGTGGCTGTGACTTCGTTGTTTCAAGAATTTTCAACAAACGATTGATCTGGATATATATATATATATATATATATATATAGGTTTCAGGCCTTATATAGTTAGGAATTAGCATTTAAAAAACCTTTAAAATTCACTCAAAAAAACTATAAGTTTTAGGGGTGTTATAGTTAGCTGGACATTTCACTCATACAAAACCATTGAAATTACTCCTATATAGTTAGTTGTACTAACTATATTTCGCGCACCCGCAATCCACTGCTGATGATGTCACATATTACATCATTAATGACATGGTCAGTGACATCACTGATGACATCTCAAATGACATCACTGATGACATCATCCACGTGACAATCACATACACCTTTTCATACACTAGTAAAATCTTTCATCACTCTTTGTAAAATACAGAGTATCATATTTGAATCCATTGTTACAGCAATACAAGTATCTAAAAACCTACTCAGTGATTCATAGATGTATGGGGGTCCCTGGGGGCCAACTAGCCCACCAGGAGCCTCCAGTATGCACCAGGGGGCTGCATTGCAGAGAGGGTAATGAGGCCACACCCTTTTTTACACCTCTCTGCAACGCAGCCCCCGTGCATTTTTGAAAAGGGGGAACTAATTCCCCTTGCATACTGGGGGTCCCTGATGGCCAACTAGCCCACCTGGAACCTCCAGTATGCGCCAGGGAGCTGCATTGCACAGAGGTGTAATGAGGCTATGCCTCTTTTTACACCTCTCTGCAACGCAGGTCACTGGCGCGTTTGCAGAGGGGGGACTAATTCCCCTTGCATACTAGGGGTCCCTGGGTAATATCTGCCCAAACGCCGAAATTCCGAACGATAGAAAATGACTTTTCTTGAGAAACATTTGGATTTGGATTATCATGTCCTATACTTTGTAATTTTTGAAAGACTGACTTTGAGGATGCTATATATTACTCAAGTCTGCCAGAATTGTGTGGGTAAAATTGATACCTAGTCACTTTGAATAAGAATGTACTGACGTCTCGTCTAACATTTGGAAGAAATATCTAGTTATATGTCAACAGGATACCGACATAACTTGAAGGAAATAAGAATGCCCTGAAGAAGTTCTGTTGTACAGAACGAAACGCGTCAGCTGGCTGTGGTACATAAACTTAAGGAAAATAAAAGCATTTGAATATACACCAAGATTCAGCGCTTCAATAAGGACTCTAAGTGATATGATTTGATTGGACTTATTGTGCAAGTGGTGCTGTGCCAAACTTTGGAATATTCTCCACTACTCTCTACTACTTACTCTCTACTACTCCACTACTCTCTAATACTCACTCTCTACTACTCATTCTCTACTACTCTACTACTCTCTACTACTCTCTCTCTACTACTCACCCCCTACTACTCACTATCTACTACTCTCTACTACTCACTCTCTACTACTCTCTACTCTCTACTACTCACTCTCTACTACTCTCTCTCTCCTACTCACTCTTTACTACTCACTATCTACTACTCTCTACTACTCACTCTCTACTTCTCACTCTCTACTACTCTCTACTACTCACTCTCTACTACTCACTCTCTACTACTCTCTACTACTCACTCTCTACTACTCTCTCTCTACTACTCTCTACTACTCACTCTACTACTCTCTACTATTCTCTCTCTCTGCTACTCACTCTCTACTACTCTCTACTACTCACTCTTTACTACTCTCTACTACTCACTCTCTACTGCTCTCTACTACGCACTCTACTACTTACTCTCTACTACTCTCTACTACTCATTCTCTACTACTCACCCTCTACTACTCTCTACTACTCACTCTACTATTCACTCTACTACTCTCTACTACTCACTCTCTGCTACTCTCTCTACTGCTCTTTACTACTCTCTACTACTCACTCTCTACTCTATTACTCACTCTCTTCTCTCTACCTCTCTACCTCTCTCTACTTCTTTCTCTACTAGTCTCTACCTCTCTACCTCTACCTCTCTACCTCTACCTCTCTACCTCTCTCTACACGCACACATATACACATATATATATGCATATATATGCATATGCATTTATGTATGTGTATATATATATATATATATATATATACATACATATATAAACATATATAATCTGCATATCTATATAACTACAAATAAAAATGCATGCATACATATACTGTAGTGTAGTTCCTATAGTCCCAATAGGCTCTGCGCATTGGAATAATATCTTCAGTAGTGTAGACGTAGGACTGAGGTTAACTAGGTCTTTACTGACTATATTAGACTTAAGTTTTTTGCCAGCTAGCTCAGAGTTCACTAGAAACTTTCTCGAATAAGCGAAGAGGAGTTTAACCTCCCTGGATAGACAAGAAGGGATTTAGTTTCTGACAACCATAAAACATGACAACTTTGCTCTCCCTGAATAAGAGTATATCTCTAGAGTCGTGTGAAAACAAAAGACAGCTATTTCACTCAGTCAAAGGTGCGTACTTAGTTTCACCAGATTGCAGAGAAAAAGAGAGACGGGCGTTTTTAATAAAAGGTGTTATTTATTGAGCAGTCTCTTTCCTCATACAAGAGAAATGAATTGCTACAATTGCAATACTTATAGTTAAGTAAAGTGCATACAGTAAAAGCAGGATTATGAAATAATACTGTAAAAGCATTGATATGGTTTCTTAGCCATATGATACTTTAAAATGGATAAAATAGATACATACATATATACATTGACTAATCGTACTCAACTGGTGCTTCTAACTACGCCTACCCCGGTGTACCTGACCTAAGCCTAATACGTGGGAAGGAGTAAGTAAGTAGCAGTTTTAAGTTAAGTTTGTTTTGCCAAGAATCTGACTCAAGAATTCTCTGTAAGGGTTTAGTCAGTTCAGTACCTGGGTATTAGAAGGCAGGAGGTCTGGTATCTCTCTCTGGACTCGGTATCCCAGTCACCCGCAAGGGTAAGCTGGATACGCCGGAGGCTGGATTTCTCGGCAGGAGAAAAGACAGCGTCTTTCTCAGCGCGTCAAAAGGGACGGGCAGCGTCCGTGGGCTCTCGCATCAGCTGGGCTCTCGGGAAAGTAGTAGCTGCTCCAGATTCATCACTACCGTGTCTTTGCTTAAGGCAACGTTGGTATATTTATACCTGAAAGGTGCCGGGTTTGACGTAAGGCTGGACATAAGACGTCAATAAGGATGTCAATAAGAACTGGTCGTTCTTACAGTGCTTTACAGGAGTTCTCAGACGAAATCAAAACAAAGCAGCGGGGATTTCCCTAGTTGCTGGAGGCTTGGGTTTGTTTAAGAACTCGGTGTGCTTTCTAGGGGGCTGGAGGAATAGGCTTGCTTAATGTGACAGCATGCGCTATGACTGAATTATGAAAAGGGTTTCTTTGCCGTTGTAGGGATATTATTGATTTATAACCACACAAGGGCAAAGAATAGGAATATCAATTCAGGTACCTAGATAAACACACTACAATACATGTATGCATACATATGCATGTTATTTACATGAAAGTTTTAAAAACACTAATAAAAGCAAAGCTAAAAAGCCACCTCATTACAAACCGAATGGCTTTAACTTAAACGGGGGCGAGATCTATTGCATTTCAATGCTTGTTTACTTTGGTTCCATCAAGAAGGCATTCGGATGTGTTACACGTTTGCCATAAATTCTGAATGTTAGCACTCTAGTTGCTCATTAGATCACTGTAGTAAAGCTACTGCTCACCAGGGAAGTCTGCTGCTAATCATACTTTCTATTTCTATGGCAAAATGAACCCCCTCATTTTGTTCCTTTTTAAATTAAATGTTTTCAGACTTACCACTTCATTCCAATCAAGATGGCTTCTGGTGTGCCATACTTTTGTCATAAGTAAGACTGTTAGCGCTCTAGTTGTTCTTTAGAACACTCTGGGACATTCTGTCATTGGGCTATACTTGGGCTACATCTGGGTGATATTTGGGCTACATTTGGGCTCTTTTGTCTCTGGTGGCCATCTTGGGAGACTGCATGTCAGAATTTTTTAATGAAATAGAAGAGGATTTGGGAAGTCACTCAAAATGTGCCCTAATTTTTCTTTCTGCAGCACTAATCATACTTTCTATGGCAAAATATACCCCCTCATTTTGTTTCTTTTTAAATTAAATGTTTTAAGAGTTACCACTTTATTCCAATCAAGATGGCTTCAGGTGTGCCATACCTTTGTAATAAGTAGGACTATTAGCGCTCTAGTTGTTCTTTAGAACACTCTAGGAGGCTGCAGTAGAACACAAAGGAATCAATTGACAGTCTCTGTCCTTGTTGGATGTACATGTTTTACTGAGAATGTCAGACTTCATTATCACATGACTAAGAAAGATAATGTGAATTTACAGAAAATATGCTTTCAGTTTAGCTTATAGATCCCCTTCCAAACCACTGTGGGAAAAGCATGAGATAATAGTTTTCTTTCAAACATGATTCATGATATCCCATCAGAAGGCTTTTTCACATGGTAAAATCACCTTAGAACACACCACAATTCCAAAAATAAGTATGGTACCATCAACAAATGATTAATTATAATGTAACTAAAGTCCTAAAACCCTCTATTAACTACAATGCATTTTAATGATGTGCTATCATGTATATTGGTCCCAAGATGGCTGCCAACACTTCTTGGATGAAGTGCTGACAGCCAATCAGATCTCACGATGAGATGTGTGGTTAGGCTCCGCCCAGATATATATGTGTTTTTGAAGTTAATTTTCATAAAAACCACTGGAGCAATTTTCACCAAATATAGCAAAGGCACCTCTGCGTACCAGTCCCTACAATTTTGCCAAGTTTGGTGTAATTCCGTTCAGCGGTTCGGGCTGTAGCCTTGTCAGAACGTCCTATGGAAATTAACATTGGAAAACACGTTTTGGGACCCCCCTTTTTTCTCAGCCCCCACTTCACGAATCTCCCCGAAACTTTCAGGGAAGGAGCGCAGCGGAGCTGGCCAAAATTTTGGAAAATTACACACAAATTCCTCAACCGGCGCCAAAGTTATTCCCAATAGAATGTTGCGGATTTCCTATGGTAGTTAGGTCCTAACTATGTATAACTACTGGCTATCGGTTATATATATATATATATATATCCATCAGAACATACGCGCAAACAGTAGCAGCGTACAGACCGACCACACCAGCATGTTCACAAATCTTTATTTCCAGGCAAGATAGTATTCACAAGCAGGATGGCATAACGCGTTTCGAGGTCAGTTACCTCTTAATCATATGCATAATTTCATGGGTGGGATCGTCAGGCTTTTTCAAAACGTAGCTATGACATTGAAGAAGGACTACTGTCCATTTTGTTAAAGAGGCAGTCTTTTGTTGTAACACACATTCAATTATTACTAGTTAAGGTAAGAGTACCCGTTTTTCATTCTTTTATATTGTTTAATACATATAGTCACTGTGAATGTTCATTGGTTTACCTTAACTCCTTTCTTTTCTCAAAATAATACGATGTTCAGACTACAAGGTCCACAATGCCTCTTGTTGCAAGTTCAACATTGTTCGTGTCTCCAATGTAGATTTTGGCAAACTCTGCACAGTGTCATTCTCAGCCAAAGTGCACAGGCTTTCAATCGGTCGAATGTAATCTTCGTTTTATCCGATGGCCGGAGCGACGCTGGAGCATTTTGCAACCACCTCAGAAAAAACTGTTCCTTGCTTGCCTGACGGGGTAAAGTGCGTCTGCATGCCGTGCTTAAGGAAAATCCTTTCGGCAAACTCTGGCTGTTTCAATAGTTCACATCCATGTTGAGGCGGGCCTCTTTACGTGACCTCTCCACTCAGCCTTTTCCGTGAAAAATATTCCAGCCGGTGGGCGCTTCTTTAATTTGTTTCGCACAAAGCTCCAAAGATCTGACAACAGAAGCGCCACTTCCTGCGAGTCGGGGCCGGTTCACGGGATGTGTCAGACATCCCCGAGAATCCATATATTAGAGTCTGAAGAAGTTCATCGTATTATCACATGAATGATGTCATCAGTGATGTGATCAGTCATGTCAAATGAGATGTCATCAGTGATGTCATCAGTGATGTCATTTGAGATGTCATCAGTGATGCCATCAGTGATGTCACTGACCATGTCATGAATGATGTAATATGTGACGTCATCAGCAGTGGATTGCGGGTGCGCGAAATTTATAGTTAGTGCAACTAACTATATATGCGAATTTCAATGGTTTTGTGTGAGTAAAATAAGGTTTTATAAATGCTAATTCCTAGCTATATATGGTCTATAACCTATGGTTTTTTCAGTGAATTTTCAAGGTTTTGTAAATGCTAATTCCTAACTATATTTGGTCTATAACCTATGGTTTTTTCAGTGAATTTCAATGGTTTTTTAATAGCAAATATTAAAAGCTGTTAAATGTATTCTTCTTTTAAAAGAAAAATATATTTTATATGTATTTAATATAATTTTTTTATGTATATATATATATATATATTTTTTTAGTTTCGCTACCGGTCCGCGCACCGTGTAGCTTCCCGTTAGCTCATTTTTATGCCGCGACCCGGTCCGCGTACCGGGAAACGTACCGTTTGCACAACTGCCGCGTTCGAGAACAACATCGCGACGCGTCGCGTAAGCACAACGTATCGCGTTGCCGCGTAATGCGTCTTATGACGCGCCGCGTTCGCGCACTCGGAAGTGCTCCGGTGCCCGAATGAGGCGCGAAGCGCAGCAGACCGGAAGCGCTCCGGGCGCGGAGCGGGACGCGTAACGTAAGCGTAACAGGTCATGTGACCTGTAAATAACACTTTTCATTGGTTTAGAACTTTTTTTTCCCAAAATGATGAAAACCCCTCCTTCTTTCCTCACTCTGACTTTCATCTTTGTGAGAGGAAGACCTGTTTCTCCTTGTTGAAATAATGGCATCTGTAGTAGCTGCAGCTGGTGGACCCCCACCCCCACCACAACCACCTAGGAAGGAAGGACCACCTGCGCAGTTCCTTCCAAACCCAGAGGAAGAGGAAGAAGAAGAGGAAGAGGAAGTAGAGCGGAGGCAGTTCTTGCCTGAAGAGCCCCGGAAATCCCACCACAAAGACAGTTTTATTTGGCAATTTTATTCATACCCTCAAGGCCAAAAAAAGGTCAATGCCCGACATGTGACATGCCTCATTTGTAAAGATGTTTTGTCTAGAGGTACAGATAAAAAGTATAGTTATGGTAACTATACTATGCACCGCCATATGAAGAGGTGGCATCCACTCAATTACAGCGTTGCAGAGATGCGTCACCTCCGAGATAACCCACCAACTCCTGTGGCCAGCACATCGGCACAGGTATCTCTATCGGGACCAGAGGCGAGGGAGACGGTCCCAAATATCCAACAGAATTTTGTGCACATGAAGATAGTGTGCCTTTATTGTGGTGACCTACTTTCATGTGCAAATATGAGTATCAATTTGATAAATAGAGCATTTGAAAACCACAAGTGCTCAAAACGCCCCAAGAAATAAAAAAAATGTTTGCTCCTGTTGAGCCCTTTCTAATGCCTGTTTTTCGTTGTTCCCCCCCCAAAAAACCAAAAAAAACATAAAATTGTTAAAAAAATACAACAAAAAAAATGTTCAGAAAAATATAAAACAACAAAAACATTAAAAAAAAGTTCTTTTCAGAACTACCTCCCATTTTAAAAAAATTACTAACATTTTTAGCACTCTTCACTTCATTTTTCTCATGGATGCGCTTCCCAGTACGCGCACCGGTGAGCGCCCCGTTAGCGCAACAAAAAAAAAAAGGAAAAAAAAACAAGAGAAGGAGAGCATAAGAGAAAGAGAAAGAGAGAGACAGACAGCAACACAGATGTACTGTGTAATACATAGTAAAACAGTGTAAAAGATATAACAAAGTGTAAGAGAGAAAATGTAAAAAATATAAGGCTGTGAAACAAAGAAAGAGAGAAGAAGAATACTAAAGCAGAGGCACATGAAGAATGTGAGTGGCTGTAAAGAGTAAAAGGAAAGAGAAAAAATGATGTACAAATAAAAGGTAATAACAGAACCAGATTTAAATAACACTGGTAAGGGAGACAGAGAAAAAAGTTGTGGGCATAACTAAAGAGGGATGAAATAAGATGGATAACATCGAATAAAGTTAAAACATGTGGATTGACAGAGAAAAAAACTAAAAGAAGAAAAGAAGAAGTAACAGAAAGGGAATAATTGATGCAGCAAAGAAATGTAAATAACGTAGTGTGCTTGAACTTCAGGGAGAAAGCATAATGAACAAGTAGTAAAAGAGTGAAGAGACAGAGACAATTACAGTAAGATAGACGGACTGAGTGAACGGGAATGAAGAACTGTGAGAACAGAGGTACTGAGAAAAGGAGTGGAAGGAGTGTGATGTATTTACTATGGGTACTGTATCGATCCCCCTATTTCTGACCCTTGTCTGATTAATAATTAACTAGCAGCCATTCAACTGCACAAAAACCCGTTATCTGATTAGCCATACAACGGCAAGGAAGCCCGTTATCTGATTAGGTCATAGCGCATGCCATCTCATTAGGCAAGCCCTATTTCTCCAGCCCCCTAATAGGCATACGGAGTTCTCAAAACAAATCAAACCTACAGCGACCTGGGAAATCCCCGCAGCCATTGTTTTGATTTAGCCGAGAACTTCAGTAAAGAATGTGCGAACTAGCAGTTCTTATGACATCCTTATTGACGTATTTATGTCCATCCTTACGTCAATCTCGGCACCTTTCAGGTATAAATAATACCGACATTGCCTTAAGCAAACACACGAGGTGGTGACAAGATTGGAGCAGCGAGACTTGCCGAGGAGCCCAGCTGACAGCGAAGCCCACAGACGCTGCCCCTCCTTTCTGACGCGCTGAGAAAGAGACGGTGCCTTTTCTCCTGCCGAGAAATCCAGCTCCGGCGCTTCCAGCCGCCCTTGCAGGCAGCTGGGATATCAAGCCCTGAGATAGAGATACCAGCCCTCCAGCCTTCTAAATCCCAGGTACTGAACTGAATAACCCCTTGCAGAGAATTCTTGAAGCAAACCCTTGGCAAAGCAAACTTAACTTAAACTGCTACTTATCTACTCCCGCCCACGTATTAGGCTTAGGTCAGGTACATTGGGGTAGGCGTAGTTAGAAGCACCAGTTGAGTACGATTAGTCAATGTATATATGTTGTAAGTAGAGCTCTTGAGGCGGAAAGCCGAGAGCAGGATTTTAAAGAATACTTTTAAAATTGTTGTGATACTGTGTTTTTAAATATTGAATTCAGTCTACCTCTTGGCTCCCCACGTGACTCCCTCCCCGCGCAGCCGAGTCAGGCGCTGCAGCGGGTGGCAGGCGAATCGCCGGGACACCAGGGCCACGCCCACTGAAATAGGCCACGCCCCCTTACACCGTCATATAAGATGTGCTGGTTCCGGAGGCGCAGCGGACGGGCGCAGCGGGCGCGCCGGCGGTGCGCGAAGGCGCGCCAAAGGCAAGCCCGTCTGCGCCCGTCCGCGACCAGACGGGACCAGGGGCCATCAACCCTGGTTCTCCCACTTCCCATAGCAGGACATATAGCTCGACAGCCTTATACAGCATTGGAAGAACAGCTGTTGCACAGTGTACACATACGTTTGCTCCTACAGAGCTTCCCCCCCGCTGCCCAGACTGCAAACATTCCTTTCGGAACACTCCGTTGGCCCCAGCACAGAAATACAGCATGTACGCACTAAACTGCCGATCACTGCCAAAGCACTGCACACAAATTGCCATGCTGCTCGAGGAGCACAAGCCAGATGTGCTCTTCTTAACAGAAACGTGGCTCACGGCTCAATCGGAGCCTGACATAGTCGCAGCCTCACCAGCTGGCTACCACATCCTCAGACTCGACAGACCGGAAGGGAGAGGGGGTGGTCTGGCCATCATTACAAAGGACCAGTACCACTGCCGTACTACAGCAGATACTATCCCTGGCTGCGAGAGTCTGGAATTCTGCATAGAGTTCAACGCAAATAACTTCTTCTCCGGCACGTTGATTAATCGTCCCCCCGAGTCTGCAAAACTATTCCTTAGATCTCTCCCAGAGATCATAGCAAAAAGAATTCAATCGGCGGCCAATTACACGGTGTTGGGAGTCCTCAATCTCCATTTCAATTCACCGTCAGACAACACTGCTAAGGAGTTAACAGACGACCTTGGAGCCCTTCAACTGGTCCAGTTGGTCACAGCCCCGACCCATGAAAAAGGCAACCTTGTGGACCCTATCTTTAGCAATTGCTCGGATCTAATTGCTGACCAACCCACCCCCCTTCCATGGTCAGACCATTTTTTGGACCCGCTTACCTGGGTCACCCATAAAGGTCCCCAACTACCCCCTCAAACTACAATTAGGAGAAATTGGTCCAAACTCCCCGTGGAACCCTGGAGACGTGATCTAGACTCCACCCGTCCGCCACCCTGCCCAGACCCCAACGTGGCATATGGAAACTATGTAAGCTGGATCACGAAATCCTTGGATTCACTCCTCCCTCTTCGCAGATCGTCCTCAAAGCGAGTGCAGAAATCAGCTCCCTGGTTCTCCGACTCGCTAAGAGAGCTAAAACGCCTTTGCAGGCAACGAGAGAGAGCCTGGCGCTTAGACTTTCTCCCGGAAAAAAGGCATCCTATAGAGAGGCGATCAAAGCTTACAAAGAAGGGGTCAGGACAGCCCAGACTACCTACTACTCCGACAAAATCTTGGAAGCCAAATCAAAGCCCAAGGAAATTTTTAACATAATAAAACAATGCACTAGTGTCGTTACTGTTTCCCATCCGATCAAGAGACTCAAGAGCAATGCAATGAACTGGCGGAATTCTTCCACAATAAGGTGTTAAACATATACTCCACCTTTCCAGCCACGGCCTCAAACCATGAGGCGCCCGACTCATTCCACCTGGAAAACTTCCCCCCCCCCCCAGGCCAGCCTACTCCTGAGCCTACTCTTGATCATTTCCCCCTCCTAGACCTTGACACCTTAGACAAAGTGGCACGCCAAGTCAAGTCGGGCTCCCCACGCGACCCAGCTCCTCCGGAAATCTTGATGCAGGCAGGCGAAGCCACCCTCCCTGTAATCCTGGAACTGCTAAACCTGTCCTTATCTACATGCACAGTCCCCATTGCTTGGAAGCAAGCCATGGTACGGGCGCTCCTAAAAAAACCCAACCTAGACCCTGATGACCACTCTAACTACCGCCCCATCTCACTCCTTCCGTGGGCTGGCAAGGTGCTGGAGAAATACATAAATGCCCTGTTGGTCCAGTTTCTGGAGAATCACTCCCTATTACATACGTCCCAAACAGGCTTCAGACCAAAACATGGGACTGAAACCGCCTTATTAGCAGTCACCGAAGAATCTCGAAGGATACTGGATCAGGGAGGATCAGTGGCAGTGATCCTCCTTGATCTAAGTGCTGCCTTCAATACGGTCAGCCATGCCACTCTGCTGAACCGTCTCCAGAACATCGGAATCTTGGGAGATGCATTAAGGTGGTTCAGCTCCTTCCTAGCTGATAGATCTTTTCAGATCTTCGATGGCGACACAACATCTACCAGCAGGCCTCTCAGCTGTGGAGTACCGCAGGGCTCGTCTCTGAGCCCTGTATTATTCAACGTATACATGAAACCTCTGGCTGGGGTAGTCGAACCGTACGGCATTAAAATCGTGTCGTACGCCGACGATACCCAGCTAGTGGTTTCATTGTCCCAAGAGAACAACAGGCAATCCTCGGCCGGCCTGTTGAATTGTTTGGAGAACGTGAGGGAGTGGATGACCAATTCCTCCCTCAAACTGAACGGAGGAAAAACAGAACTCATGCTCCTTGGCCCAGCTTCACCAGTACCCTTTACCTCCCTGTGGCCCGGTGGTCTAGGTGTACCCCCTACACCCAAGGACAGTGTTAAGAGCCTGGGAGTATGGCTAGACAACAAGCTCTCTTTCTCCACTCAGGCCACCAAGCTGTCCGCCACTTGTTTTGGCCTACTTAGAACGCTGAGGAAGGTCCTTCCACTTTTGCCCCTAGACGCCAAAAAGGTGGCGGTACAGGGCCTCATCCAGTCCCGTTTGGACTCAAACAATGCTCTCTACCTAGGAGCACCAGAGATGACCCTCCGGAAGCTGCAGGTGGTACAAAACTGCGCTGCACGTACCATACTCCAGATTCCACGAACCCAGTCAGCCAGACTTGGACTGAAAAGCCTGCACTGGTTGCCAGTTAGGCAAAGAGTGGCATTCAAGGCACTGTGCATTACGCATCGGGCCTTTTGTAAGACCGGATCAGCAATTAACAACAGCCTTGTCACCCCCTACCACCCTAATAGGAACCTCCGGTCTATGGATGCTTTTCTGGCAGTTGTTCCCAGAGTGAAGAGAGCCAGGTCCGGGGGTAGGCTGTTCTCGCTGAACGCCGCCAAGCTTTGGAATGCCCTCCCCCTCGCTCTTCGGTCCACACCCGACCTGCTCTCATTCCGTAAAAAGTTGAAAACAGCACTATTCGCCAAACCCCTCTAGTCCTTACCTCCCTGCTCCGTCACTTCTCTGCTTAAACTCAGCGCTTGGACGCCCCTGGGCAGCAACCGCGCTCAACAAATCGATAAATAAATAAATAAATAAATATATGTATGTATCTATTTTATCCATTTTAATTATCATATGGCTAAGAAACCATATCAATGCTTTTACAGTATTATTTTATAATTCTGTTTTTACTGTATGCACTCTACTTAACAATAAGTATTGCAATAATAGCGATTCATTTCTCTTGTATGAGAAAAGAGACTGATCAATAAATAACATCTTTTATTGAACACGCCCGTCTCTTCCTTTTCTCTACAATCTGGTGAAACTAAGAATGCACTGAACTGACTGAGTAAAATAAGTTGTCTTTTGTTTTCACACGACTCTAGAGATATACTCTTGATTAGGGGAGAGCAAAGTTGTCATGTTCTATGGTTGTCAGAAACTAAATCCCTTCTTGTCTATCCAGGGAGGTTAAACTCCTCCTTGTCTATTCGAGAAAGTTTCTAGTGAACTCTGAGCTAGCTGGCAAACACTAAACTTTAAGTCTAATATCGTCAGTGGAAGACCTAGTTAACCTCTGTCTTACGTCTATACTATTGAAGATATTATTCCAATGCACAGAGCCTATTGGGATAATAGGAACTACACTACATGGCGCCCAACGGTTTGGATAGGCGATAAATCTAACGTAAGACATTAGAGTAACTCAGTCGTGCTTTTTCACACAGACCCCTTTTTTCCCCATAATACTCCAAAGACGTCTGGAGTGGATGAAAGGTTATATCCGCCAAACTTCGTAGGAGGAGACTCCTATGTATGGTTCTTGGTTTATTCAACGTTGAAGGATACACTGTTCCAAAATATTGTGCATCTAATCTTTGTTTCCATAGAAACCTGATCTGCAAATAAACAAAATCTTCTTGTCAGTAAAATGTCAGACAATGAAGTAGAAAGAGAGATAGCTAGAATAGCAGCTCAACTCCTAGTGGATGACAATAGTCTCCTACACCAAGACCCGGATGCAATACTCATCCCGGTCAACATAAGAAAATCTATAACTTTAAAACTTATAGAAAATGGGCTGACACCGAGAGGTGGTACAGTCATATTCGTAATTGAGGCACACGAATATCGGCAGACAGAGGTATTCTATTCATGGATAAACTTTCCAGCAGCAAACGCTGTAACAAAGGACTTCCACTATAATAAAATAGAGGAACCTCCTAATGAGTACACTCCTTTCGAGGAGGTGGAAATACCACTCAAATACCAAGAGCACCTGCTCTGGTTTAATGGCGCCCTAAAACATAACAATCACATCACCAGGCTCTTTCCACTAGGTAGACCAGGAGCAACGTGGCCGGTCCTAGCCGGATACATACCACATCCAGACATTGAAGAAATGCCTGCACCAGATCTTTTAGCACAGCTAAAACAATTAATTAAAATACATAGACAATTAGTCCAATATGTAATGCGGACTTCAACAGTCCAACCATTGATTAAAATTCCACAGCTGATCCCTCATCAGGGGAACACAAATAAAATTACACCACAGAACATACAGTCCTGTCTAGGTAAAGTACCCGCAAAACGGGAACAAATTCCATTCTGGTTAGCACAAAAAATCACTCAAATAGAGGCAGTGTTCCCTGATACCACCTCTGTTGAAAAACACAGAATTCTGACTATCTGTCTTCCAATGGGAATCGCACCACATGTGGAGGACTGTGACACTTGGGGTACAGTCTTTGCTTCCATTTACACAAAAACACATGGTGTCCCATCCATGTCAGTAATACCAGATGTGCTAAAACAAATTCAAGATGAATACGGTCCAGAACCTGCTTTAACTCTTGGTATGAAACTACTAAAAGACTTCAAGCAGGTCTCGGCAATATTATTAGCCAATATAAAGGGAGAAGCAGCAAATGTGGCTATTATATATATATATAATAAAAGCCAGAGGTTGAAAGAGACAAATATAGCAGATCAACCATTTGAAATTGCCAGAATCATAGAAAAATCCTATGAAGAACTAGGAAGAGATAGTTTGGGTGGAATACCTGTAAAACCCCAACTTATTGAAAGTCCTGAAAAGGTGTTTATTAAAAATAATCTAAACGATCAAAAGAAGATCTGGGATGGAAATAAACAATCCACTCCCAAAGAAAAAAGATTCCAGTCCAGAGGAAGGTCTCCTCGGCGGAGAGAAAGATCTCCGGACCAAGGACGCAAGTCTCCCCAAAGGGAGCCCTCTGTGAAAAAATACAACCTTAGAAATAGGGATAATATAAAAAAACCTGATAGATATCAAGATATTGATACACGTCCCTCTCGATCTTTTCAGACTTCCTCGCAGAAATCGGAAAGAAGAGGACGGTCAGAACACAGGGAAGAGCACGTCAAGTCCAAAGACAAGGAACCTGCTCATCAAAATAAAAAATTACAGTTTCCAAAAAAGAAGGTAGCCAGTATTAAAGTAATCAAACATGCCGAGAATACTGAGGACACAGCTGAAAAACGGAGAATGGGCTCAGACAATGCTAGACAGCGCAGCAGAAGTGAGCATAGCTCGCAAGATCCTTATGAATCATCTGGAGACAGTGGACACGAATGAATACATTCAGGTGGAAACTGCAGATACCAGAGTTAGCAAACCTCATAAAATATATGAAATATCATTGCGTATAGAGGGGGATAAGACTAGGAAAATAAGGGGTCTCTTTTGGGATAATCTCTCCAAGGGCTATGACATCCTTCTAGCTGAAAGAGACTGGCCACCAGAGTTTGTCAGGGAGTGCCCTCATGGCGAAGAAATAATTATGCCTGCCTTCTCAAATCATATTCCAATTCATAAAAAATATACACTTGCAAGAAAGTGGGCAGTAGCCCAAGCTCCTGCATTATATAAAAACCATGTGGGATGGGATGAGGACTCTCCTCCTCACAAAATCTAGTTAAAATCACAACCTACTGCACAGAGGCAGTACCCAATTAAGCAAGAAGCTACAAAACGGGTAAAAGAGATCCTACATCAACTTGAATACCAGGGGGTGATTGAAACTTGCACCTCACAAATGAATAATCCTTTGTTTCCTGTCTCCAAACCAGATAATTCATATCGTCTTGTTTTGGACTACAGACACCTTAACTCATGTTGCAAAACCTTTGCAGTACAAAACTCACATAGTACTGCACTAATGAATAACATAGTGCGCAAAAAATACAAAACAACATTAGACATCTCTAATGGATTCTTCTGTCAAAATATAGCACCAGAGAGCAGATATTTGACCGCGTTCTCAATAAATGGCGCGCAAAAAAATTTCTGTCGTTTGCCCCAGGGGTTCAAGAACAGCCCAGGATTATTCTCAGCAAGAGTAACAGAGTTACTACAAATATATGATGATGAAGCATTATCTTATGTCGATGACATCTATCTAACAGATGATGACTTGGATACTCACTTGAAGAGAGTGAACACCATAATACTTGGGTTCGCAGCAGAGGGTTACAAATTCAACTTTAAAAAGTCAAGAATTGCCCATCTAACTGTCCTGTTTTTAGGATATGAGCTATCAAGTGAAGGCAAAAGCCTGGCTGACAATTCCCTAGAGAAATGTGCTGTAATCCAAGCACCTAGAACACTAAAAAACTTACAATCAATTCTAGGTTTCCTAAATTTCGGAAGAACTTACATTATAAATTATGCAGAGAGAGTTAAACCTCTCTATGATCTTATAAAACCAGATTTTAAAAGAATCAATTGGACTCAAAAACACACAGAGATTTTGAGATCTTTACAAACAGATATGTTAGTTAAAACAAAATTACAAACACGTGATAACACACGCAACCTTGTGATTCGAGTCATCCCAGGAAGATGCGGATTCATGTACCTAACCTCTAATGAGGGAGAGAAGGTACCAATTGCATACAAATCACACTTGTACACAGAAGCTGAAAAAAGGTTCAGCATTAAGGAAAACATTGTTCATGCGGTTCAAACAGCTGTAGCAAAAGAAAATACCAAGCCGACGGTAGACAGGTTACAGTCAGAACAGCAGAATCAGCTTTTGAGGCATTAACAACACCATGTAATTTACCGACAACGGCACTGAATCCAGAATGGATACAAAGGGTAAATTCTGTTGCTACAGACAAAGTAAAATACTATTTTGACCCGGAAATGAAAGAATTAAAATATCTAGAATATGAGAGAGAATACCCTCTGCCAATCGACATTCTGCCTTTACGACAGTACGCCTGTGTAATATATACAGACGGTCATGCTCAACCCTCAGTTTGGGGAGAGCTGGCTTACAACGCCACATGCGAAATTGTAAAAGACGTGTGGCGCGGAGGTAAATTGAGACCTCTATTTACAAAAACACACTCAGTGGAAAATAATTCAGAACAACAACTGAAATAATAGCGTTAAAAATGGCGCTAGATAATGCCGATCGCGAATTCCCGACACTTATAGTGTGCGATTCGTATTACTGCGTCAAATCATACAATAACGATTTACAGAAATGGATTACAAAGATGACACAGGTGCAACATTAAAGCAAAAAATGCTTTGGGAACAAGTAGTTCTTTTACAGAAAGAACTACCAAAAACTCACGTGATACATTCACTGAGTCATCGGCGTGATGGCATTCATGTTGCAGGGAATTCATTGGCTGAGACAGCCACAGCGGTAGCAACTAAATCGGCTTCCGTAGCTACAAAGAAGCATGCAGTAAAATACATTGACGGTGAAACTGTGCTGGCAGTAAAAACGTCATCAAAAGGCGACTGCTCAGCGCTACCGATCAATTACCCACTCAATTATACATACATAATCGATGCAAACTCAGTCCCTTTTGCTCGAATCCCTGGAGTGGGGGATAGAGTAATTTCAAACACGGACAAGAGAGTCTTGTTAATAGTAGACGCACATATTGGCGAGGGTCTAAGCCATCGCACAATTAAAGATTCTCTAGCAGAATTACAAACAACATACTGGTGGCCAGGAATGAGTCTGGACCAACACCTATTCGCGAGGAACTGTCCAAACTGCAACAGAGATCGCAGTGGTGAACGAAACGGTATACTCCCACGGCTTTTCGCTCAATAAGGAATAGGCTACCAACATAAACACACCCAGTATGAATAATGCGTCATATTAACATGTAGAGACTATTTTCACTTATAATGTAGACCCCAACTTTCGGCTGACGTCGGAACTGTTATAAAAGATTTGCGAGTCTATAATGGCGTATACGCTAGAAGCATGTTACGTTCTGACCAAAATCTTTCCTTTAGCTCTAAAACAGCTTATGGGGGGTGCCTGGCCAGAATGAACATTGCATTGCGGGACTCTTCTCACTTCCTTCCTGAGGGAAACGGGATGGTGTAAAGAAAAAACCAAGGCATAAAGCAATCTATAACAGCAAAGGTATTAGGTTCAGGAGCTGGGTGGGTCAAACATTTAATAAGTGTCCAACGTAGTCCAAATAACCTGCCAAGAAATTCTCTGAAAGGACTCAGTCCGTACGAACTATTGTTCGGGACTAGAATGTTGATCCAGGACCTTGATAGTCAGACTTCAGTGGTTAAAGATAAATGCTTTGATATCAAAGATCGTTTGGCTATTTTACAGGACTTAAATGAAACAAGAAAAGACCTGAGCAACATAAAGTTAAAACAGCAGCCAACAACCACTGAAGAAAAACCACCTGTCCCAGCAAGGCCTGTCTGGATTCCAAAAGTCGGGGATCTGGTCAGGGAGAAGATCGCGGTAAAGAAGGAATTTGGGCCTTCTTACAGAAAAGCAGTTCCTGTCTTGTCTATCAACGGGACAAGATCAGTAGTACTACCGCCCCTTGCTGGTAAAAAGGAGAACCGAGTCATATCCATCGACCTGGTTAAACCACAATCATGTGGCCGATAACAAATAGTAGGCCAAGTGGACTCCCAAGAAGTAGCAGAACACCAAAGTTTGCTACATCCACAGAGGTTCAAACTGAAAGACTGATCACATTTGAAGAATCTACAGTGAAACAACAAGGACTATGCAACAAAGCAATGGAACTTAAACCTCTTAAACCCCAAATGAAAGCTTTTCATCAAGAAACACCGACCTACGATGATGTAACTACAGACTTTTCTAATGAAACAAAGCAAAATCCAAAAGCAAAAAGTAATCCAGAAGCAATTGGAACAATTGACAGAACGGCATCCGGCTACTTCATCAACTTCGATGATTTTTCTGAAGATCCAAGTGAACCGGAAGTACAGCCATCAACAAAAACTTTTAAAGACAAAGCAAAGGAACTTTTTCATCAACTAAAGGGAACCTATCTGATTTCTCCATGGATTGAAATTTGGGTGACATTAGGTGCATTTGTCCTCATACTTTGGCTCATCATGGTACTATGCTTGGGACATTTCATTGAGGGAAAATATGCTAAAATGGACACAGCAAGCCAGAAAATCAACTTGGTCCTTAAACCACACACATCTTCACATGTCGAGAAAAGAGAACTTTCTTCAGTGAACTTCACAGCCAATCCTATACCAGGCGGTGTAGCATGGGACAATACTGATTACGAAATCTATGGCCCGGTTGAAATCCTGAAGTATCCACATCAATTTAGGATCTCGTTAAGTGACTTTGTAAAACCAAGCACATTTGCTGATGATTGGGACTTTGAAAGTATTAATGATATGATGTCTGACCTAGTAATGTCTGCTAAATTTACAGAACATGATTATTTGCAGGGTTCGTCTAATTATGATCAAATGTTCTGCTACAACCACTATGGTAACCATTATCTCCATAAATCTGCACAACCTAGAAATGTTTTAAATTATAACCAATGGGAACATTGTGCTACTCCTCCAAAGAGTAGTTCTAAAACATTTTATGATAAATATTCATATTTTTCAGGGTTTAACACAAGTAATGCAGAAACATTTTATTTCAAATTGTCGAATAAGACAGGTATGAAGACCATGCTTACAAACACGAAATTGATATATTCAGATTCATTTTTTGAGCAAATGAATACATTTGGTTTTGATTTCTGGAACAATAACATTGAAGCAAAAACTTTTTGGGGTACAAAATATTGGCAAGTACAAGGTGTAGAATCATTGTTCAGAGCCTGCATGATCCCAGAACAAATTATATTTTTGAATGACACTATTCAACAAACTACCTGTCTTGGCTTAGCCAAAATCAAAGACTTAAACAAACCGTCTATTCCAAAGCCAACAACGAACAGTAATAGCTCTATAGATGTTGAGATAGACGTGAACCATATTTTAAACCAAAACAGAACACATCCTGATTGGAAACAATGGTTGATCTGGCCCACAGACACAAATAACTGTCAAGACAGATTCCTGAACAAAATACAGGGGTTCAAATTGACCAGGCCAGACCCTAGATATTCCCAAAGACAACATCCAGGGACAGTAACTACTTACAGTGTGGGCAAGCTCTGCCTTCAATGGCTACAAACATCCACACTGGCAGAAATTAAGCAACACCTAACTTTACTTCAAGAAGGTGCTGACTTGCGTGATTTCATTATGGGACCACGCAAACAGCGTCATAAACGTTTCATAGCGGCCTCTATATATGCAGCTTACAATGAAGCTTGGAAAGAAACTCAAATTGAGACAGCAGAAAAACTGCGGGAAATTGGCCGTATTAATTTGGAAAAATCACTTTCTGTTGTGGACAATGGGTTAATGACTCTGTCCTCCAGAATATATTCACTGGACAGTTTTGTGTCTTCAGCAATCGATATAATATCGCAAGACTTACTGATGTTACAACACGGTCAGTCCCAATTGCGTTCTATTGTACAACTTGGCTGGACGTTACAAAATCTGCGTTCAGGCTATGTGCCTTGGCGTTTAATCAACACAGCGTTACTGTTTAATATCTTTAACCTTACTGATAAACAAATCAGTTTGGCACAGAAGGGTGCTGACTATACAATTCTGAGCATTGAAAAACTTGAGAGATTACCATTGACAATTTCAGAACGACCTGTCATTGAATGGATAATACATGGGATAATTAATATCCCGATAACAACTTTCCAGTTTCAATACTGCCAAAAATATATACAGGCAGGCCAGTATGAAAGGTTGGGTAAAGGGTACATTAAGTCAACATGGAACTTGCCCTATACACACACATGTGTTAGTAATAAAGGCCAGAATGTGTTTCTTAGTGGCAATAATTGTGCAAGGTTACTAAGCGGTACACTTCTGTGTCAGGGTATTAGTTTGCATGGAGCCTGTGAAGGGACTACAAATAACCTTTCATGTCACCAGCTAGGCACACCTGCAACACAAATAGAACCATTCTTTAGGAGACTCTCGAACGGGAGTTACATTCTAATTGTAGATCGCAGATGTTGCAGTCTGCTGCCCGGAAAACCTTATCTCATAACCGTGACTACGAAGGTCATGTGCTGTGAACGAGTATTGTTCCCAAACGATGCTCGGGACAGGGAGGCAAGGTTATGGCCCAGTTTGAAAATTTCTTCTATTCGAATTGATACTTTAAGCAGAATGAAGACTGTGCTCCTACAGACGCCAACCCGGTTAACGTCATCAAAAGAAACGTATGATCTCCAAGTTGCAAGGACAACTGCAGAGATTCATTCACTGTTATCAACCAATTCCCCCATACATTTCGCAGAAATACTGAGCGAAATCTTAAATATTTCTGATACAAGCGGAATCTCGAGTATATTTAAGACAGTGTTTTCGGGAGCTTTAACCCTATTCAAAGCCATCCTGGGTATTTTTCCTGATTTTGTCCATTCCATCTTTGGCGGACTTCCTCTCCTTTTGGGACTAGTGGCAGGCATCCTATTTTTGATCCTGTTACTTCGCTATGGCAAACCACGTCACAGACAAGACACCAGCGACAATGGAAGAAACGATCCTAGCCATACGCTAAAGGGACCGCATAACTAAAGTCCTTGGAATAGCCCGGCTTAGAGACCTGAACATGACTTGGTTTCTTTCATTTAGACCGATGTGGCAAAGTTTTGTTATGCCTGTATTAAGGTGCTTGCTATGCGGCGAAGAATGCGTGTTGGACACCTGTCTGACACTACAATCGGATGTGCCAATGGACGCAGAGACTTTGTTGGGTCCGGTAACGGCTCATGCATTGTACTGTCCCCAGCGGCTACCAATCCTGATGACGGCATTCGTGCAGACTTCACCACTACGATTGAAGAGTAGTGAAGTACAAGATGAAAGCAGCATCGATCAGGTACGACCTTCTGTCAGCTATGCTGATCGAAACATCAATGAAGGCAATCATGCTCATGAATGCATGTTAATACATTTTTCCGAGTTAGTGGAACTTTCGCAAGAAGCAGTTGACAGTTTTTACGAAAGTCTGAACAATATGATGTTTTCACCAGAGCAGAAAGAATGACTTTGAGCGAACTAGCACACGGCGTTCCCTACACCCTGAATTTGGCCTTCAACTTTGAAAATAAAACAATAAGACATTTTCTCACCAGTTTTTACGGAGAGCGGGACATTTTTTTTTCTTTCCATTTCCAAAAATATTTACGATTTTTTGGGACACTTATCTTCTGCTTAAAGTAAAACTATTCTTAGAGAACAAAATTTCTATTTTTAGCTACTCTAGAGACATTAGCTACCCTCTAGCATGTTCACAAGTATTTATGATTTTGTGATGAGATGGTCTCGAATTTTTTCTTTTGTATTAAGAGCCATTTCATGTGTAATTTCCGCATTTCGTTCATGCTGATTTCAAAATATGCGTATTAGATTTTGCATTATTATACTGCTTGAAGTGCATATATTAACTATACTCATAGTTTCGTGTATTTCGCATTTCCAATTTTCAAAATGCATTTGATTGTATTTTGGGGTGGTTCGGTATACACATGCACTAATAGTTTTGTTTACTATGCCTAGATTTGTAAATATGGACATAGATTACGTGGAGTGGGTGTGATGTATTTACTATGGGTACTGTATCAACCCCCTATTTCTGACCCTTGTCTGGTTAATAATTAACTATCAGCCATTCAACTGCACAAAAACCCGTTATCTGATTAGCCATACAACGGCACAGAAGCCCGTTATCTGATTAGGTCATAGCGCATGCCATCTCATTAGGCAAGCACTATTTCTCCAGCCCCCTAATAGGCATACGGAGTTCTCAAAACAAATCAAACCTACAGCGACCTGGGAAATCCCCGCAGCCATTGTTTTGATTTAGCCGAGAACTTCAGTAAAGAATGTGCGAACGAGCAGTTCTTATGACATCCTTATTGACGTATTTATGTCCATCCTTACGTCAATCTCGGCACCTTTCAGGTATAAATAATACCGACATTGCCTTAAGCAAACACATGAGGTAGTGACAAGATTGGAGCAGCGAGACTTTCCGAGGAGCCCAGCTGACAGCGAAGCCCACAGACGCTGCCCCTCCTTTCTGACGCGCTGAGAAAGAGACGCTGCCTTTTCTCCTGCCGAGAAATCCAGCTCCGGCGCTTCCAGCCGCCCTTGCAGGCAGCTGGGATATCAAGCCCTGAGATAGAGATACCAGCCCTCCAGCCTTCTAAATCCCAGGTACTGAACTGAATAACCCCTTGCAGAGAATTCTTGAAGCAGACCCTTGGCAAAGCAAACTTAACTTAAACTGCTACTTATCTACTCCCGCCCACGTATTAGGCTTAGGTCAGGTACATTGGGGTAGGCGTAGTTAGAAGCACCAGTTGAGTACGATTAGTCAATGTATATATGTATGTATCTATTTTATCCATTTTAAGTATCATATGGCTAAGAAACCATATCAATGCTTTTACAGTATTATTTTATCATTCTGTTTTTACTGTATGCACTCTACTTAACAATAAGTATTGCAATAATAGCGATTCATTTCTCTTGTATGAGAAAAGAGACTGATCAATAAATAACATCTTTTATTGAACACGCCCGTCTCTTCCTTTTCTCTACAATCTGGTGAAACTAAGAATGCACTGAACTGACTGAGTAAAATAAGTTGTCTTTTGTTTTCACACGACTCTAGAGATATACTCTTGATTAGGGGAGAGCAAAGTTGTCATGTTCTATGGTTGTCAGAAACTAAATCCCTTCTTGTCTATCCAGGGAGGTTAAAGTCCTCCTTGTCTATTCGAGAAAGTTTCTAGTGAACTCTGAGCTAGCTGGCAAACACTATACTTTAAGTCTAATATCGTCAGTAGAAGACCTAGTTAACCTCTGTCCTACGTCTATACTATTGAAGATATTATTCCAATGCGCAGAGCCTATTGGGATAATAGGAACTACACTACAGGAGTGCAGTAAGTAAATCACCCACACAACACAACAGCTACCCTACCTCAAAGCACTCTAAAATATTATTTTACTGTTTCTCTTTGTTTTCCCCTTGTTACGCTCCCCGGTGCGCTACCCATAGTAAAAGTAAAGAGGGGTGATAGAGGGAGAAATATTGAATTAGGATAACACATGGTGAGTGACAAAGAGAGAGGACAAAGAGAGTAAAGGGAACAGTACCTGAATGGGCTTGAGTACAACAGCAAAAAAATATAAGTAATGCAGTGTGTGTGACTTACAGGGAGTTAGTGGGTGTAGGTCAAAGTGTGGGTGTGTAAGGTGTGTCTGTGGGTGTGGTTGTGTGGAGTGTTTTGGTGTGGGTAGAGATGAGAGTGTGTGAAATATGTGTGAGAAGTGTATGAGTGTGGGGTGTATATGTGTTCGATGTATGTGTGTGTATGGAATGTGTGTGTGTTTTTGAGGAGTGTGTGTGGGAGGTTTTTTTGTGTGTATGATGTGTAGGTGTGGTGTGTGTGTGGGGTGTATGTTACAGGTGTGTGTATGTGTTGGGAGGGGGATGAGGTATATGTGTAGGAGTAAGGTAAATAATTAAGAAAAAGAGAATGAGTAAATAAGCAAAGGAAGGGAACAGAGGGTAAGTGAAGTAAAGAATAGGGATCAAAAGAAGTTGAATATGAGAGGGTAAATAATGAAAGGGGAGTAAACATGGAGAATAAAAATAAGTGAGAGAAGCAGAGTAAAAACACAGGAGTGAGGTAGATTGAGAAAATGTTAGTGACCTTAAAGCAAAGGGTGATAACAAACTACATTTTTTTAGTCATACTTACCATATAATAAATGTAACTATAATTTTTTTTACTACAGTTGGTATCTGTGAAAGAGAGAAAAAAATATAAGTTATAATTAGTAAAATATGTATTTTAAATTAAAAGATACAAATGAAGAGCTAAAAACATCATAACACTCTATTTAGAAATAAAGTGAGAGTGAAGAACACAGAAAGAGAAATAAACTAAGGTAGAAGGACAAAAAAGGGAAAAAGAAATAGAAGGAGAGCAAATTACAATGAGTAAGGCATATAGATTCACTAAGAAAAAGAGAGAGAAGTACAGAGAAATGAACTGAAGGTAAGAAAGATACTAAAACAATGTGAGTTAGCAAAACTAAATCAGGAAACACAAGTAAGTAAAAAGATAATGACTGAGACAGAAAACAGTCTAATTAATGATGCATTTAGAAGAATGAGGAATAGAAGATAACTGAGAGTAAGTGAAGAACAGTCATAGAGTGAAAGGATGAAGGGAGACAGAATAATATACAACAATTTAAGGAAATGGACTGAGGAAGTTATAAGGTAGACACACTAAGAGAAAAACAGAGTGAGGTGGAGTACAATGAGTGAGAAAAGAAAAAAGTAAGTGAGCAAAAAAAAGGAAAGAGAGGAGAACACGACTAAAACAGTGCTACTAAGAAAAAATAATTTGGTGATGAAAGTAAACAGAAGGACATTGAAAGAAAGGAAATGATGGATAGTAACGGAACCAGAGTAAAAGAAATGGGGTGAAGAACGACGAGAGAGGAGCAGTGAAGTTGTTGTAAAAGAAGTGTTAGAAGGTAGATAAACACAAGTGAAAATAACACAAGTAGAGTGAGGCACTGAGCACAGAGAAGTAGTGAACGAAAAATAGAGAGAAGAGGTCAAAAGTAAGAAGCAAACAAAGATAAGCGAGGGAGAGTGGATGTCAGAGAATGGGAATACAATTTAATTTACACAATCCAAAGTATAGAATAATTTCTACAACATGTTACATAGTTTATTTTTGCTGTTCTCAGAATATATTGAATTTCACTTAAAGCAGTGAGTTCAAATTACTCATCATATGACAGCGGGAAAAAAAAACACAATCTAAAAGATTGTGTTTTTAAAAAAACCTTACATACTGACAAACGACAAATGTACGCTAATCTTTGATTGACTTACTTTTCCTTGAGGCCAAATAGTATATCATGGAGGTCCTTTTCTCCTTACATAGTATTTTGCTGTTCACTTAGAAATCCATTTCATCGACTTTCTACAAGAAAAGCTCCAAGAACATCTGAAATATTTTCAAAATTTTAATATACTCCTTTTTTTCAGTCATGACTCTTTACTCATTCTTGCACCTTTCCATTTGGCCAAATAGTGTCAGATGTATGAGTATATATGAGTACTCCTCCCGTCTTCATAGGCCAATTACCTTTACCTAAATTTTGGCTGTAAAAACACTAGATATGAATTTATAAAGCCAAAAGGCAAACGTTGTTTGAAATTCAAATGATTGTCGTTACATTGGGTCCAACCTTTAGAAGTTTTTAAATAGCATGTGTAATGCCCTGATGTTGTAGAAGGACCGTCATGAAAAATAATAGCTACAGTTGCAAAGGTTCTTCCTGATATCGATAACTGAGAAGCCACGAAATTTTTAATAGAAGTTGTCAATTTAGTTCCATCAGGTCTACATCGTTGGAACATTAAAATGACATACTGACCATAATTTTGTAGAAATAATGTGGACAGCATTGCAGACTTACATTGGGTACACACCATATTGTGATCCGCTGCTTTAACTAGATTATTGAAAGACACTGATTTGCAGTCTGGTAAAGTTAAATATATAAATCTTTCAGAGTCTATTCTAGTAGTACTTGATGAAGCACAGTTATCACAGTCATGTTGCCATTGATAAGAAAGGCGAAATAGCCATCCTGGGTATTTTTCCTGATTTTGTCCATTCCATCTTTGGCGGACTTCCTCTCCTTTTGGGACTAGTGGCAGGCATCCTATTTTTGATCCTGTTACTTCGCTATGGCAAACCACGTCAAAGACAAGACACCAGCGACAATGGAAGAAACGATCCTAGCCATACGCTAAAGGGACCGCATAACTAAAGTCCTTGGAATAGCCCGGCTTAGAGACCTGAACATGACTTGGTTTCTTTCATTTAGACCGATGTGGCAAAGTTGTGTTATGCCTGTATTAAGGTGCTTGCTATGCGGCGAAGAATGCGTGTTGGACACCTGTCTGACACTACAATCGGATGTGCCAATGGACGCAGAGACTTTGTTGGGTCCGGTAACGGCTCATGCATTGTACTGTCCCCAGCGGCTACCAATCCTGATGACGGCATTCGTGCAGACTTCACCACTACGATTGAAGAGTAGTGAAGTACAAGATGAAAGCAGCATCGATCAGGTACGACCTTCTGTCAGCTATGCTGATCGAAACATCAATGAAGGCAATCATGCTCATGAATGCATGTTAATACATTTTTCCAAGTTAGTGGAACTTTCGCAAGAAGCAGTTGACAGTTTTTACGAAAGTCTGAACAATATGATGTTTTCACCAGAGCAGAAAGAATGACTTTGAGCGAACTAGCCCACGGCGTTCCCTACACCCTGAATTTGGCCTTCAACTTTGAAAATAAAACAATAAGAAATTTTCTCACCAGTTTTTACGGAGAGCGGGACATTTTTTTTTCTTTCCATTTCCAAAAATATTTACGATTTTTTGGGACACTTATCTTCTGCTTAAAGTAAAACTATTCTTAGAGAACAAAATTTCTATTTTTAGCTACTCTAGACATTAGCTACCCTCTAGCATGTTCACAAGTATTTATGATTTTGTGATGAGATGGTCTCGAATTTTTTCTTCTGTATTAAGAGCCATTTCATGTGTAATTTCCGCATTTCGTTCATGCTGATTTCAAAATATGCGTATTAGATTTGGCATTATTATACTGCTTGAAGTGCATATACTAACTATACTCATCTTTTCGTGTATTTCGAATTTCCAATTTTCAAAATGCATTTGATTGTATTTTGGGGTGGTTCGGTATACACATGCACTAATAGTTTTGTTTACTATGCCTAGATTTGTAAATATGGACATAGATTACGTGGAGTGGGTGTGATGTATTTACTATGGGTACTGTATCAACCCCCTATTTCTGACCCTTGTCTGGTTAATAATTAACTAGCAGCCATTCAACTGCACAAAAACCCGTTATCTGATTAGCCATACAACGGCACAGAAGCCCGTTATCTGATTAGGTCATAGCGCATGCCATCTCATTAGGCAAGCACTATTTCTCCAGCCCCCTAATAGGCATACGGAGTTCTCAAAACAAATCAAACCTACAGCGACCTGGGAAATCCCCGCAGCCATTGTTTTGATTTAGCCGAGAACTTCAGTAAAGAATGTGCGAACGAGCAGTTCTTATGACATCCTTATTGACGTATTTATGTCCATCCTTACGTCAATCTCGGCACCTTTCAGGTATAAATAATACCGACATTGCCTTAAGCAAACACACGAGGTGGTGACAAGATTGGAGCAGCGAGACTTGCCGAGGAGCCCAGCTGACAGCGAAGCCCACAGACGCTGCCCCTCCTTTCTGACGCGCTGAGAAAGAGACGCTCCCTTTTCTCCTGCCGAGAAGTCCAGCTCCGGCGCTTCCAGCCGCCCTTGCAGGCAGCTGGGATATCAAGCCCTGAGATAGAGATACCAGCCCTCCAGCCATCTAAATCCCAGGTACTGAACTGAATAACCCCTTGCAGAGAATTCTTGAAGCAGACCCTTGGCAAAGCAAACTTAACTTAAACTGCTACTTATCTACTCCCGCCCACGTATTAGGCTTAGGTCAGGTACATTGGGGTAGGCGTAGTTAGAAGCACCAGTTGAGTACGATTAGTCAATGTATATATGTATGTATCTATTTTATCCATTTTAAGTATCATATGGCTAAGAAACCATATCAATGCTTTTACAGTATTATTTTATAATTCTGTTTTTACTGTATGCACTCTACTTAACAATAAGTATTGCAATAATAGTGATTCATTTCTCTTGTATGAGAAAAGAGACTGATCAATAAATAACATCTTTTATTGAACACGCCCGTCTCTTCCTTTTCTCTACAATCTGGTGAAACTAAGAATGCACTGAACTGACTGAGTAAAATAAGTTGTCTTTTGTTTTCACACGACTCTAGAGATATATTCTTGATTAGGGGAGAGCAAAGTTGTCATGTTCTATGGTTGTCAGAAACTAAATCCCTTCTTGTCTATCCAGGGAGGTTAAAGTCCTCCTTGTCTATTCGAGAAAGTTTCTAGTGAACTCTGAGCTAGCTGGCAAACACTAAACTTTAAGTCTAATATCGTCAGTAGAAGACCTAGTTAACCTCTGTCCTACGTCTATACTATTGAAGATATTATTCCAATGCGCAGAGCCTATTGGGATAATAGGAACTACACTACAGGAGTGCAGTAAGTAAATCACCCACACAACACAACAGCTACCCTACCTCAAAGCACTCTAAAATATTATTTTGCTGTTTCTCTTTGTTTTCCCCTTGTTACGCTCCCCGGTGCGCTACCCATAGTAAAAGTAAAGAGGGGTGATAGAGGGAGAAATATTGAATTAGGATAACACATGGTGAGTGACAAAGAGAGAGGACAAAGAGAGTAAAGGGAACAGTACCTGAATGGGCTTGAGTACAACAGCAAAAAAATATAAGTAATGCAGTGTGTGTGACTTACAGGGAGTTAGTGGGTGTAGGTCAAAGTGTGGGTGTGTAAGGTGTGTCTGTGGGTGTGGTTGTGTGGAGTGTTTTGGTGTGGGTAGAGATGAGAGTGTGTGAAATATGTGTGAGAAGTGTATGAGTGTGGGGTGTATATGTGTTCGATGTATGTGTGTGTATGGAATGTGTGTGTGTTTTTGAGGAGTGTGTGTGGGAGGTTTTATTGTGTGTATGATGTGTAGGTGTGGTGTGTGTGTGCGGTGTATGTTACAGGTGTGTGTATGTGTTGGGAGGGGGATGAGGTATATGTGTAGGAGTAAGGTAAATAATTAAGAAAAAGAGAATGAGTAAATAAGCAAAGGAAGTTAACAGAGGGTAAGTGAAGTAAAGAATAGGGATCAAAAGAAGTTGAATATGAGAGGGTAAATAATGAAAGGGGAGTAAACATGGAGAATAAAAATAAGTGAGAGAAGCAGAGTAAAAACACAGGAGTGAGGTAGATTGAGAAAATGTTAGTGACCTTAAAGCAAAGGGTGATAACAAACTACATTTTTTTAGTCATACTTACCATATAATAAATGTAACTATAGTTTTTTTTTACTACAGTTGGTATCTGTGAAAGAGAGAAAAAAAATATAAGTTATAATTAGTAAAATATGTATTTTAAATTAAAAGATACAAATGAAGAGCTAAAAACATCATAACACTCTATTTAGAAATAAAGTGAGAGTGAAGAACACAGAAAGAGAAATAAACTAAGGTAGAAGGACAAAAAAGGGAAAAATAAATAGAAGGAGAGCAAATTACAATGAATAAGGCATATAGATTCACTAAGAAAAAGAGAGAGAAGTACAGAGAAATGAACTGAAGGTAAGAAAGATACTAAAACAATGTGAGTTAGCAAAACTAAATCAGGAAACACAAGTAAGTAAAAAGATAATGACTGAGACAGAAAACAGTCTAATTAATGATGCATTTAGAAGAATGAGGAATAGAAGATAACTGAGAGTAAGTGAAGAACAGTCATAGAGTGAAAGGACGAAGGGAGACAGAATAATATACAACAATTTAAGGAAATGGACTGAGGAAGTTATAAGGTAGACACACTAAGAGAAAAACAGAGTGAGGTGGAGTACAATGAGTGAGAAAAGAAAAAAAGTAAGTGAGCAAAAAAAAGGAAAGAGAGGAGAACACGACTAAAACAGTGCTACTGAGAAAAAATAATTTGGTGATGAAAGTAAACAGAAGGACATTGAAAGAAAAGAAATGATGGATAGTAACGGAACCAGAGTAAAAGAAATGGGATGAAGAACGACGAGAGAGGAGCAGTGAAGTTGTTGTAAAAGAAGTGATAGAAGGTAGATAAACACAAGTGAAAATAACACAAGTAGAGAGGGGCACTGAGCACAGAGAAGTAGTGAACGAAAAATAGAGAGAAGAGGTCAAAAGTAAGAAGCAAACAAAGATAAGCGAGGGAGAGTGGATGTCAGAGAATGGGAATACAATTTAATTTACACAATCCAAAGTATAGAATAATTTCTACAACATGTTACATAGTTTATTTTTGCTGTTCTCAGAATATATTGAATTTCACTTAAAGCAGTGAGTTCAAATTACTAATCATATGACAGCGGGAAAAAAAAACACAATCTAAAAGATTGTGTTTTAAAAAAAAACTTACATACTGACAAACGACAAATGTACTCTAATCTTTGATTGACTTACTTTTCCTTGAGGCCAAATAGTATATCATGGAGGTCCTTTTCTCCTTACATAGTATTTTGCTGTTCACTTAGAAATCCATTTCATCGACTTTCTACAAGAAAAGCTCCAAGAACATCTGAAATATTTTCAAAATTATAATATACTCCTTTTTTTCAGTCATGACTCTTTACTCATTCTTGCACCTTTCCATTTGGCCAAATAGTGTCAGATGTATGAGTATATAGGAGTACTCCTCCCGTCTTCATAGGCCAATTACCTTTACCTAAATTTTGGCTGTAAAAACACTAGATATGAATTTATAAAGCCAAAAGGAAAACGTTGTTTGAAAGTCAAATGATTGTCGTTACATTGGGTCCAACCTTTAGAAGTTTTTAAATAGCATGTGTAATGCCCTGATGTTGTAGAAGGACCGTCATGAAAAATAATAGCTACAGTTGCAAAGGTTCTTCCTGATATCGATAACTGAGAAGCCACGAAATTTTTAATAGAAGTTGTCAATTTAGTTCCATCAGGTCTACATCGTTGGAACATTAAAATGACATACTGACCATAATTTTGTAGAAATAATGTGGACAGCATTGCAGACTTACATTGGGTACACACCATATTGTGATCGGCTGCTTTAACTAGATTATTGAAAGACACTGATTTGCAGTCTGGTAAAGTTAAATATATAAATCTTTCAGAGTCTATTCTAGTAGTACTTGATGAAGCACAGTTATCACAGTCATGTTGCCATTGATAAGAAAGGCGAAATAGATTTTTTATATCTACTCCTTCATCTTGTAATACATGAAACATATACATTAAAAATTCCTGACAATCCTGCTGAATATTCTGTGAAAATTGATTTTGACCTGAACATATATCTAGAAGATTTCTAATTTCTGAAACACTTTCTATTTTAGCTCTATCACTACTACATTTCTCTAACACAGAATTCAATAAACAGCACAATGTTTGTTCCCGATTTTCAACAATCTGTCTTTGTAAATTTTGAAGAAAAAAAACAACATTAACTACTATATTAGCATAGCAGTTGACACCAGAACTGTTTTCAAACTGAAATCCAACAACATCTTCAACAGAATCCTTTTTGCTTCTCTTTACAATTACACTTTTATCTACTTTATGCCTGTTTGCTGATACCTCACTGCAATTACTCTAATTTCTTCTTTTTCGGCCTACCACACATTTTTCAATCAGAGGATATTGAGGCAAATGTGGAGCATACTCTCTTCTTAACCTATTGTATTCTTTTACACAATCTAAATCTGCACACATCTTTGTTTCATCACACTCAATCAAGTACAATCCTGCTAAAGTTCTGACTCGTGATAATGCCACATATGCCATACCCTCTTTAAACACAGAACTTCCAATGTTCACCAAAGCGCTATCTACACTTAAACCTTGAGACTTATGAATTGTCACCGCATATGCCAAACAAATAGGAAACTGTTTTCGGCGAACATATAAGTCTTTCTCAAGCAAAAATCTAGCTGAACAACGACAAATTTGTTCTATTTCATCAATGTCATCAAATTTAATTTTAAAAATTTCAATTCCATCTCTATTTTTGTAATTCAGAAAACCAACAACATAACCCATTGCTCCATTTACTAGACCTCTTTCAACATTTAAATTCCTTCTTAAAATGACACGGCAATTCAAACACACATTCAGAGTCTTTTCAAAACCAGCAGTTTTAGATATAGTCTTCTCTAATGAATCCAATTTTGATTTCAAATTTTCAGACAAAATAATTGTTGCTCCCATATGCTCTATTTTATCAATAGCTTCCAGTTTCACTATCTCTTCATTTTCTAACTGTAACATTTTGTTGTTGAACATGGAACATTCTTTCAGAGTTGGCAACAAACATATGCCAGATTTCTTCTCGTTAATTTTCTTAAATATGTTCTCTGGAAGAATGTTTTCATTTGGGTACAAATTTGAAATTAATCGTGCATGTAAAGCTTCTTTCCCTTGCTGACTTACTTTTCCGATCCTTACATCTTGTAGAATATTTTTATAATCTTCATCATTTGCCTGCCGCATATTTTGAAGCAGTTCTGCATATTTAAAGTTTAACCATATATTAACGTTTCCGATGCTCCCTAAGCACTTCCTGGTATCTTCATGTGTGAGCATTTTGAACACAGGTTGTCCTTTCACTGGAGTCAACTGCAGAAGATCTCCAAAAACAATAATATGTTTTCCACCAAATAAGACATCATAGTCTGTTCTAAGAATTTCTTGCATTCTCAAATGCACAAAAGCAAGCATGATATTTGACACCATGCTTACTTCATCAATGATAAGAAGTTTCATTTTCTTCAGGACTCTCGAAACTTCGGAACACGCATCTCCTGATAGCTTGTGATACTCCAATTTGTTATCATGCTCCACTGGCAGCATCAGTAAACGATGTAAAGTAATCCCTTTAATGTTATGTGCTGCCAGCCCAGTTGGAGCAGTAACAACACAAGACAGCGGTGATTCAGTCCTTTTCTGCAGATAAGTTGCAATGGCTTTAATCAGAAAACTTTTTCCAGTTCCCGCTTCTCCACTCACGTACAGTTGGACAGGCTTAAATGATGTACATGAGCACTCTTTTTTCTCATGACTGAATCCATGTTCAATCTGTTCTGTGACTTCATCATATATCTGTTTCTGCTCAAGGTTTAGTTGTTTCACCAAATCTTCTAAGTTTACTTCATCATCTTGACCTTGTTCCATAGCTCTTTCCACCTCATCCATGGCAGTAGCAGCTTCATTTTGGATAATTGGTCCTCCTAGTGGATCCTGACTCAATGAAGCAGAACTCTGACTGCCTTGAGAACTGTCTCTCGCAATCTCTGCAGCAATTGTCGCTTCTTGCTCTATTTCTTCATTCAACATTTGCAGATAATTTGGAAAAACAGGACATTCTATGGTATCCTTCGTTGCATTAAAGGAGTCTTCATAACAGAGAAAATCTCCAAGAAGTTCCTCTTCTTCACGCCATGGTTTAAACAGTTGCAAAAGAGCCAAATAATAAAATTCTCTTTTATCTGGATTATCACAACTCAATTTGCGATGATTAATCAAATGACCTTTTTTCTGTTTCACTAGACATCCTTCACATCCAATGACTCCATATATTCCATTATTGATATCTTCTCTGATGTTCCTCTTATAAATATATCTCTGCAGAACTTCATAGAGACAAGTGTTCTCAAGGTGATGACTTCTATTTGGATAGTATGTATCCAACATGTTTGTCTTCCAAATATCTGAACTTTCTGGTTCTTTCTCCGCCAAATACTCTATCTCTTGTACAGATTTCAAAACTCGATTTCGTGTTGCAGCAAGACCTAGACTCACCCAAATGATGGTTCTAGATTTGGCATAGAGACTTGCTGATGACAATCGATCAGAACATTCATACGCTCCAATTTCTCGATGCGACAACATCTTCAGACTGTAACTGTATAATTTCTTGCTTAGACTCTTTTCATGTGAAATGTCCTCCCACATTTCCTTTAGTTCTGTCTTTTCTTTTTGTGTGATGTAAGACGTCACATATCGAGCCACAGCAATAGAGTTGTCAGCAACGAATTGAATATCCATGTTAGCATTCCACATGGACAAAATCACTGGGTTGTAGTCGTTGATGTACTTGGACTCTTCGTCTCTTTTTGAATTGTATGTATTTTTTGGTGATTTCCTCGTCACAGTATGTCGCAGAGAAGACATCAAATTATTTACTCTTCCTTTAGAAATCACTGGTCGTGGAAAGCTGAAACGACATTTTGTGTAGAACTTGTCCTTGTTTCTGAATTTTCGACGATGGGATTGAAAGCGTAAAACTTGTTGCCTTAAACTGTTTTCTTCCGTAGTTTTCGGAACAGCACATGTTGAATACTCTTCAATGAAACTCATCACTGTCTCATCCGAATCTGTTCCAAATTTGGGTGCATCTTTAATCCACAACAACATATGTATGTGAGGAGCACCTCTCGCTTGATACTCCTTTCTCCAAAAGAAATCCAAAACCTCTCCAAGGGGAGGATTTTTTTTGTTGGTAATAAAAGACATCATACCTTCAAATCTATGATTAAAATATCTGCATACATTCACTGGATTCAAAGAGCACAGTTCTCCAGGTGTTTTGAATTCTATATTTTGTATATTAGCATTGGCCTCTCGTAGAAATTGAAGTAAGTCCTCCCATGCATACTCGGCACAGCTAAGAGTGAGGAACCATGTAGGAGTTCCTAAGTTTCTTAGCATACATTTCAATTCCCCATGGCGACGGTACCAATACTCATTTGTACCATGCTGACATGCCATGAGATTGATTAGATGAGATTCTAAAATATTATCTTGCAGATTCACTTTCTCCATAAAGTCCCTCGCCGAAACATTTTGTAGATGTGCTCCACTTTTCAGAATATGGTTTACTGCATAAGAAAGCCCAGACAAGTCACTTTCATACAGTAGATAAAACAAATAGGGAATGCATTGACGAAACCTTGCATCTTCAGCATATAATCTTACAGTTCGATATTCAGATGCAGGAATTTGAAGTGGTCGATCGTCATATCGCCCTCCTCGACCTGTTGGAAATAGCTGTGGAAAACAACGAGCTTCTAAACTTTCTTCCCATACACTAATGGGACTTCCTTTTGCTGTTTTTATTTGAAACAAGTCAATTGCATTCCCCATTACTTCTTTGGAATGTAAAGGATGAACAGTATAATGTTCATATATTTCTTCACTTCTAGACACATCAACTTTTTCAATTTGGCCGCCTGAACAATCACTGTCTTCATCTGTAGCTGTTTCCTCTACTGCAACACATACATCTTTGTAGTACTCATTGTTTTTGACTAAATACAACGTTGCCTTTTTGACTTTCCTAACATCCACTAAATCTTGCCAGATTTTTTTACTCTTTGTTGGAACCCCATTAACTAGAATAACTAAAGGTTCCTCTTCTACTTTTTCTATACCAATTGTATCAATATTTTTTTTGAAATCTAGGGGCAAATAAACAACTCTTCCCTTTAATCCTCTCTGCAAATCTGTAGGAGGCAATTTCCCTATCTTAGGCTCCATGCGAACAATTGCCTGAAAAGGATGGACACATTGAATCAAAATAGACTCATATGTATTTAAATCTATCAATTCACGGGGAATGTCTATCAACTCCAGATTATTATCAACAGCTCTAGCAGGCATTCTGTTTTGATTTAATTTGTCATAACAATATTTACAAATACGCTGATCAGAACTCAAATCAAAAGAATTCTCCACCCACAAATAAGTTGCTAAATCTTTCCACTCATAATTATCCATCTTTTCACTTTTTGCATATAAATCAACTAACCTAGTCTGAATCTTATAATGAGTCCGTCGACAACACACACAAGTAAAATTCGACCTTTCACTTGATTTCACCTTAAACCTGGTAATTTCCTTCTCAAACTTTTCTGTATTTAAAATCTGTACATTGTCTTCCACATTACCTTGAATTGCTGTCTCAATTTCTACACTGTCCTCTTGCTCAGGAAAATAACAAATCTCAATTTCTTCACAAATCTTCTTCACATCTAATTCTGTTCCATGCAAAAGAGCACTGTTTAATTGTTTCAGCTTAAGTGCTGGACTTTTTTCATAATACAACATTCTCACTAATTTCCTCATTTTGGTATGATGCACTGCTAACATCCTAAAATGATGAAAAACACTCTGACAGACTTTTCTAGAAAGACAAGCCAGTGAATGGCCTTGCAAACCTGTGATTCCTCTCACTCTGCAAGGATCTAAGTCTTGCAACAACTTCATTTTCTGCTTTAGACTTTTCTTACTATTTGTACGTAAGAAATTACAAAACAAATCAATTGATTCCTGTCGCACACTACAAATACTACTACACTTCCAAGTGTACACTTGACCCTTAGTACGTCTCCCTAAAACTCCATCAGATAACACCTCTTCTGGTTCTCTAGGCACAAGTTTCTCATTTTTCAATCGGACAACCGTCTTTCACTTCATACGCTCGACCACTGGTGTCAACTGCATGCACTAAATCATTCTCCTGGAAGTAACTCTCCTCATTAAAAAATGTCTCACAACTTGAACTGTGCATCCATTCTCCAGAAAAAACTTTACAAAAATTAGTCCGATTAATTACTCTTTTCCATCTACTGTTTGATTCGAAAACATCAATTGTCTTGTTAAGTGTCCTAATTCTATTGATTATTAAAATAAATAATTTTTTCTTAACTTCAAAAGCCTGATCAACAATCTTCTCTACACTTTTCTTTTTCTTATAAAAAGCAGCTCTCTGTTTACCTTTCCTAATGTTTTTTAACAAATTTAAAACCACCCTATTGCGAAACATTCATCTACGAATGTCTCTAAACTGATTCTGCCTTCTATTCCTATACATATTATTCTCTCCTGCTCCAGTTTTAGGATTCTTTGAAGTTCTCTCCTTCCTTTTCAATTTTACTCTCTCATTTACTTTTTCTACATGGTGTCCATTATTTTTTCTGGATGTACATATGTTGCGTAAAAAAGACTTAGTTGTCTTACCAGGAGCTTTGTTCCTGCTTTTTGAAGTATCTGTTGTGGAAGAATGCTGTAATTCCGTTGCTGTTTTTGATTTTGCCCGGTTACGTTGTTTCTTTGTCCTTTCCTTTGTGGGCATCTTTGCTTTTTCTTCAAATAACGATTTCAATCTGTGTTAAAGAAAAACAGTAGCACATTATAGACCACTATTACCAAACAACAAAGCAATGACAAAAAGCAAACGATCAATACAGGGTTTCAGATCAGGTGAGGATTCTCCAGTGGTGCACAAAAGGTGAGGACTGTATTGAAAAATATAGTGGAAGACAGCTCTGTCCACAACTACAAAGAAGATCAGACCTATGTCTAACTTCACTGCACTCTTATACACAGGCTTCACCACCTATGCTTTCCAAGAAAATATTGAGTTATATAGTTATATAAAATTGTATTTTATAAAATTGTGAAGCTCCATGAGAAAGCGTTTGCCTCAGTCTTATTCCTGTTGTGAGGCACGTGCAAGATTTTGCCTCAGTCTTATCCCTGCTGTGAGGCAGATGATTGTAAATAGGATCTGTGCTGTGTTTCTTAAATGTGATGTCAAAAACGATTTTGGAGAAAATGATTGGTTTTTACATTTTTGATTATAATGTGGCGCAGAGGTTTAAGAGGTGACGCATCTACCTACATGCATCAATTTTTTAATATTGAGCAAAAAGGTACTTGTTTGGGTTTTCCTGGGGAGCGTAGTTGGTGAAGCTTGTGTCTAAGAGTGCAGTGGACTAGGCTTCATGAAGCATATACATGTCTGCATTCTTAGACGCAGGTGTCAATTTGACTCTTTACAGTGATGTTAGCTGTGTTTTAAATCAGTGTAGGCATCATATTGAGTTTGTTTGCATAGAGGAATTGTATTTTGTAAAATTGTGAAGCTCCATGTGAAAGTGTTTGCCTCAGTCTTATTCCTGTTGTGAGGCAGGTGCAAGACTTTGCCTCAGTCTTATCCCTGTTGTGAGGCAGATGATTGTAAATATGATCTGTGCTGTGTTTCCTAAATTTGATATCAAAAACGATTTTGGGGAAAATAAATGTATTTTACATTTTTGAGTATAATGTAGCACAAAGGTTTAAAAAATGACGCATACATGCGTCACTTTTTAAATATGGGGAAAAAAGGTACATGTTTGGGCTTTCCTGGTGAGCCTAGGTGGTGAGGATTGTATCTAAGTGTGCAGTGGACTAGGCTCCATGAAGTATATCCCTGTCTGCATTCTTTGAGACAGGTGTCAATTTGACTCTTTACAATGATGTTACCTGTGTTTTAAATCAGTGTAGGAAGCATATTGAGTTTGTTTACATAGAGGAATTGTATTTTGTAAAATTGTGAAGCTCCATGAGAAAGCGTTTGCCTCACTCTTATTCCTGTTGTGAGACAAGTGCAAGATTTTGCCTCAAAACACCTGTGTCTAAGAATGCAGCAGAGATAGGCTTCATAAAGCCTAATTCACTGCACTCTTAGACACAAGCCTCAACACCTATGCTCCCCAGGAAAGCCCAAACAAATACCTTTTTTTGCCCCATATTTAAAAAATGACACATGCAGGTAGATGCGTCACTTTTTAAACCTCTGTGCCACATTATATTCAAAAATGTAAAAACCATTTATTTTCCCCAAAATCGTTTTTGACATTACATTTAGGAAACACAGCACAGATCCTATTTATAATTATCTGCCTCACAGCAGGGATAAGACTGAGGCAAAATCTTGCACCTGCCTCACAACAGGAATAAGAGTGAGGCAAACACTTTCTCATGGAGCTTCACAATTTTACAAAATACAATTCCTCTATGCAAACAAACTCAATAAGCTTCCTACACTGTTTTAAAACACAGCTAACATCATTGTAAAGAGTCAAATTGACACCTGTGTCTAAGAATGCAGACAGGGATATGCTTCATGAAGCCTAGTCCACTGCACACTTAGATACAATCCTCACCACCTAGGCTCCCCAGGAAAGCCCAAACATGTACCTTTTTTCCCCATATTTAAAAAGTGACGCATGTATGCGTTATTTTTTAAACTTTTGCGCCACATTATACTCAAAAATGTAATATCCATTTATTTTTCCCAAAATCGTTTTTGACATCACATTTAGGAAACACAGCACAGATCATATTTACAACCATCTGCCTCACAGCAGGGATAAGACTGAGGCAAAATCTTGCACATGAAGCTTCACAATTTTACAAAATACAATTCCTCTATGCAAACAAACTCAATATGCTTCCTACACTGAGTTAACACAGCTAACATCATTCTAAAGAGTCAAATGTATTTCTATTAAACATGCACACATTCTTTATTCCTTTTAAAAAATGTAAAAACTATTTTTATGCTTCATGAAGCCTAGTGCACTGCACTTTTAGACACAAGCCTCACTACCTACGCTCCCCAGGAAAGCCCAAACATGTACCTTTTTGCAACATATTTAAAAAGTGAGACATGTAATTAGATGCGTCACGTCTTAAACCTCTGCGCCGCAATATACTCAAATATGTAAAAAACATTAATTTCCCCAAAATCGTTTTTGACATCACATTTAGGAAACACAGCACAGATCCTATGTACAACCATCTGCTTCACAGCAGGGATAAGACTAAGGCAAAAGCTTTCACATGAAGCTTCACAATTTTACAAATTACAATTCCTCTATGCAAACAAACTCAATATGCTTCCTACACTGAGTTAACACATGTAACATCATTTTAAAGAGTCAAATTCACACCTGTGTCTAACAGTGCAGTCAGGGATAGGCTTCATGAAGTCTAGTCCACTGCACTCTTAGACACAAGCCTCACCACCTACGCTCCCCAGGAAAGCCCAAACATGTACTTTTTTGCACCATATTTAAAAAGAGACACATGTAATTAGATGCGTCACGTTTTAAACCTCTGCATCAGAATATACTCAAATATGTAAAAAACATTCATTTCCTCAAAATCGATTTTGAAATCACATTTAGGAAACACAGCACAGATCCTATGTACAACCATCTGCCTCACAGCAGGGATAAGACTAAGGCAAAAGCTTTCACATGAAGCTTCACAATTTTACAAAATACAATTCCTCTATGCAAACAAACTCAATATGCTTCCTACACTGAGTTAACACATGTAACATCATTGTAAAGAGTCAAATTCACACCTGTGTCTAACAGTGCAGTCAGGGATAGGCTTCATGAAGCCTAGTCCACTGCACTCTTAGACACAAGCCTCACCACCTACGCTCCCCAAGAAAGCCCAAACATGTACCTTTTTGCACCATATTTAAAAAGAGACACATGTAATTAGATGCGTCACTTTTTAAACCTCTGTGCCACAATATACTCAAATATGTAAAAAACATTCATTTCCCCAAAATCGTTTTTAACATCACATTTAGGAAACACAGCACAGATCCTATGTACAACCATCTGCCTCACAGCAGGGATAAGACTAAGGCAAAAGCTTTCACATGAAGCTTCACAATTTTACAAATTACAATTCCTCTATGCAAACAAACTCAATATGCTTCCTACACTGAGTTAACACATGTAACATCATTTTAAAGAGTCAAATTCACACCTGTGTCTAACAGTGCAGTCAGGGATAGGCTTCATGAAGTCTAGTCCACTGCACTCTTAGACACAAGCCTCACCACCTACGCTCCCCAGGAAAGCCCAAACATGTACTTTTTTGCACCATATTTAAAAAGAGACACATGTAATTAGATGCGTCACGTTTTAAACCTCTGCATCAGAATATACTCAAATATGTAAAAAACATTCATTTCCTCAAAATCGATTTTGAAATCACATTTAGGAAACACAGCACAGATCCTATGTACAACCATCTGCCTCACAGCAGGGATAAGACTAAGGCAAAAGCTTTCACATGAAGCTTCACAATTTTACAAAATACAATTCCTCTATGCAAACAAACTCAATATGCTTCCTACACTGAGTTAACACATGTAACATCATTGGAAAGAGTCAAATTCACACCTGTGTCTAACAGTGCAGTCAGGGATAGGCTTCATGAAGCCTAGTCCACTGCACTCTTAGACACAAGCCTCACCACCTACGCTCCCCAAGAAAGCCCAAACATGTACCTTTTTGCACCATATTTAAAAAGAGACACATGTAATTAGATGCGTCACTTTTTAAACCTCTGTGCCACAATATACTCAAATATGTAAAAAACATTCATTTCCCCAAAATCGTTTTTAACATCACATTTAGGAAACACAGCACAGATCCTATGTACAACCATCTGCCTCACAGCAGGGATAAGACTAAGGCAAAAGCTTTCACATGAAGCTTCACAATTTTACAAATTACAATTCCTCTATGCAAACAAACTCAATATGTTTCCTACACTGAGTTAACACAGGTAATATCATTGTAAAGGGTCAAATGTATTTCTATTAAACATGCACACATTTTTTATTCCTTTTAAAAAATGTAAAAACTATTTTATTATTTGCCGAAACTACGTGGCGGCCTGGGAATACCGAGTTTCCGACTTTATTATTGGGCAGTCACACTTAAACTTATGGGGATTCTATTATTCCATGACTTCTCCCTAGAAACATTTACGACACCATCCATATATGAAATGCTGCTGGGGAAGGAAGCGCGGCAATGCTTGGTGAAATTTTCTGAACCGAGCTATTACAAGAAAACAAAATTTAAAATAATGATATCAGTATTTCAGATATGGAAACAAATAAATAAGAAGTTTCATCTTTTACCTAAGCTCCATTATTACACGCCGCTTTATGGGAATAGTCCACTCTCTCTGAGATCTTCGTGGATCCCGTTATGTATCGGTGGCAAACCTCGCAGGTTTATTTACTGGGGCAATTATATCAAAACGGGTCTTTTGTTTCATTTGCATAACTACAGGAAAAATTTGGTCTTACAAGGGGTGATTTCTTTAAATTTTTACAGATCCATAGCTTTCTGGAAACCAATAATTTATTACATACTGATTTAATGCAGACAAAAGATGTGCTAGAGAGCTGTAGAAAGAAAAATCGAATCGGTGTCGTATACCAACTGCTGTTAGATAAGATGCAAGATGATCTAGTTTCTTATGCTGAGAAATGGCAAAAAAACCTGGGTATCAAGGAAATTGATGTTGCTAGGGCTTTTGAGATATGCAATAAGGTCTTAGTTAATGGCTCTCTTAAAAGTCAGCATTTTATGTCTGCTTTAGACTTATATTATACACCGTCAAAACTCGCAAAGTGGAAAGCACTAAAAGGTACAAAATGCAGCCGTTGTGGGTTCTTTGCTGCTGATTTAAACCATATGTTTTTTTGTTGCCCGAAACTGATCCAATTTATATCCAAAGTTCAAGAATTTCTAAACATTGTCATGAAAACTAATGTGATCTTATCATCTGCACTTATCATTTTTGATGTTCAAACTGAATCCGTAGTGCTGTCAGCAGCTGAAGAAGGTTTTTTATTCATAACTATGGCAGTATTTCGATCTTGTATTACTTCACGATGGTTAGATAAGGACCCCCCAACTTTTAGTCATTGGCAATCTAAACTGTTAAATATATATAGGATGGAAAAGGCTGTTTATAAATTTAAAGGACGGACAAGAAAATTTTGGCTCAAAAATTATGGTCTCCGATTGAAACTTGGATTTGAAAAAGTCATCTGTGCCTTAGTGTTTTATTAGGCAATACTAACTGGGTTTTTTTCTATTTCCTTTTCTTTCTCTGTTTTTTTGTCATCTATTGCTGTAAAAGTATTTGAAAATGTAACTTACCTCTGCCATAAAAACTAATAAAAAAATAAATAAATAAACATGCACACATTTGTTATTCCTTTTAAAAAATGTAAAAACTATTTTTCCCCCAAAATCGTTTTTTACATCACATTTACAAAACACAGCACAAGTCCTACGTAGAAGCATTCGATGTCACGACTAAAAATTCACAATTTTACAAAATACAATTACTCTATGCAGTAAAAACTTTTTACCAAGCATTATCAAAAAGCATGACACAAAGCAACATGTAAAGACCACAATTTTCTTCCAAATTTTCTCCATAGAGTATACAAGTCTCTATGCATATTAAATGAATCATAACTCACCTTTACAAATGCTTTAGGAGATTCACAACAGTGTCAGATACACACACCAATATTTCTTTAGCAGAGCAAAAGGTATGTTCTCCAGGCACTGCAAACCATTAAGGCACAGAAAACCTCTAATTCTACACAGATGTCCCTTTTTGTTAACCAATTAAAACTCTTCCCTCTCTATATTCAAACCAACACCCTTCCCCCCCTCAGCCCTTTCTACCTGTTACCATAGCAACTCCCTCCTCACTGAGCTCCCAGGGTTAAAAGTTTATTCTACAATGTTGCAAATCACCTCTGCAAGGATGTTTGACCTGCAAATACACCCGCTTATCTGGTGTAAGGTTTCTTTAAATAACTTTTTTTTGACCATTCAAATTACTTCTTACACAGAACACAACCATGCACCCTAACTTTCAGTTTTCACCTATCTCATTCTACCAATCATTGCTTGTGATTCAAGAGCATTGAAACTCTTTTGCAAACTCCTATTATTCCAACTGCCATTTCTTTTCCACACTTCATCTAACTGCACCAGAATCTCCTCTGACCATGTATTCTGTCTGGATTATTGGACATAGCTATATCCACTGGGCTCAAAGGTATGCTAATACCAGAAATTTACACAACCTTGATTTATCAAACGTGAACATAAAATGGATTTGCCACAGAGGATTAAAATGTCACCAATTGATTCCATTGGTGAAAACCTTTTTGCATTTGCCACACCCTGACCTGTTAATTGTGCACTGTGGAGGAAATGACTTGGGCACTTTGACTGGGGTAGGTCTGGAAATGCTTTTAAAGGACACCTTTGAGCAATTAATGGCACTTTTTCCACAAACTGCCTTGGTATATTCCAATATATGCCAAAGGCAGAAATGGAAGTGGTCCAACCAATTTTGTCCACAATTTGAAAAAGCACAGAAACATGTGAATAAATCTGTTTCTGCTTACATGAAAGACTATGGAATGGGTTCAATATAAATGTAAATGTAAATTGATACTTGTATAGCGCACTACTCACCCGCAAGGGTCTCAAGGCACTTGTACGAATACCGCTGTGGAACCCATCCTGGCTTTCCCTGTGAGGTGTCCACTCCTGGGCTCCCCCAAGGTGGAGGCCAGGCATCCTTTTAGCGTTGTGGGGGCTGTTGTGGAGATTAAGCAAGCTATTGCCCAGAGTTGCAGAGTGGGACTCCATGATTGGAATAGGCACCGAGGCGACAACAACAACTTGCGTTACAACATGCAAGATATTTACAGAGAAGATGGTGTGCACTTCTCAGATGAAGGGAATAGAATATTCCTCCTGAATTTAAGACTGTGCATTGGTACCTACTTGTAGGTACCTAAATCAGCCACAGAACCCAAAAGCCCTTTTCAGGGCTACCCTATCTCTGATCACTCCAAATGATTATCTTTTTCTAACTTTTTTCACTATTTTTCACTATAGTACACTCCCCGGTACGCTTCCCGGTGCGCGTACCGGGCGCTCCCACAGCGAAAAATATAAACTTTTTTTTCTTGTTTGCCTATTTCGGCCTCCTAAGACCCCCTCAGAAAACCTAGAGGGTCAAGCAGTGCCTACGATGCCCCTTTATACCCATTCCCAACATTGTTTGTCCTCCATTTTCTGTCTGAAATCTACCGAAACACAAAATGGAGGACTCCCGTAGCGCTGCCGGTACGCGTACCGGGGCGCGCACCGGTGAGCGCTCCCAAAACATTTTAAGAGTTAATTTACATAAAAACCTCTGTAGAAAAGTTCACCAAATATAGAATAGGCAATACTACATACCAGTCCCTACCATTTTCCCAAATTTGGTGGAATTCCATTCAGCCATTTGGCCTGTAGCCCTGTCTAAATATCCTGAAGTAAATTACATAACAAAAACACATCTGAAGTGTTAGAATTGACAACCAATTAAAATGTTACTTTCATTTTCTATTTTTTTTCCTGACATTTGATTGGTTATGTACATGAATATAAATGAAAAATGAGAGGGAAACACGGCCATTTTGACTACAACAACCTGAGGTACATCTTGAAAGGATTTTCACATTTTTTCTTCTCCACCTCTCTCTAAAGTAAGTTGATAATTTGTAAGGGGCACTTTAAGTTAATTTGTAAAAACGTTTTCTGATAATTATTTAGTGTCCCTCTGCTATAGTTGTAGATAGAGATAGGCTCCTCTGTTATATTTATTGATTGACTTAGGCTTCTCTGCTATAAATATGAATTTACTTACGCTTCTTCACAGGCACTTTTTTTTATTTCTACTTCCTGCCTGTTACCATACACTACCCAAAGTTAACTTAACTGTTAAAAAAACAGAACTACCTGTCTGAACTTAAACACAACACTGCCCTAAATCTACTGATATAGTTATTTTTTATGCAATTTACAGCAAAAAAATGGAAGGGAAGCATGAAAATATCAATATTTCCTTCGAGATTACATCTGAGGAGATTCTAAATGAAGATTTTTTGGATGAAGATTTTATGGATCAGTCTTTGGATGAACAATTTATTGAATGTTTACAAGACATAGAAACGTGCATGTTTGAGGAGATTCCAGATGATGTAATGCTGGAAGTTTTATTGAACTATGAAAATTCTGACCAATAAATTTTTATTTAATAATTAAAAATTGTTTGAGACATTATTCATTTTTATATCTAATTCATGAAGTACTACCAACATAATTATGTTTATATTATAGTATAAAGTGAAACTTACAATATACTGTGCAATTTTAAAACATCATAAGGGAGCAGGGTAGATTACCCATGATCCCATATGTCTTCTCAGGGAGTACTTAAAGGATCTGTTTCTGCTTTCCTGACAGACTATGGTATGGATTCCATATACCACAATAACTTCTGTAACAACATGCAAATTATCTACAGAGGAGACGGTGTACATTGACTTTAAGACTCAGCATTGTTACCTACATGTTGGTACTTAAAACACCCAAACAACACAACAACTCTATTCAGAGATACCCTACCTCTAAGCACTTTAAATTATTATTTTAGTGTTTCACTTAGTTTTCCCCATGTGTAGACGTGAGGGAGGTGTGTGTGGGGGATGTGCGGGGGGTGTCTGTGAGGTGTGTATGTGTGTGTCTGTGTGTCTAGGGGGATAAGGTGTATAGGTGTGTGGGGTATATGGATGTGGGTGGGGATATTGGTATGTAAGGTGTGTGTGTGGGTGTGGGTGTGTGGGGTGTTTGAGTGTAGGTGGGAGTGTGGGTGTGTGAGGTGTGTGTGGGGTGTGTGTGGGTGTGGGAGGTATGTGTTTAGGATGTGTATGTATGTATGAGATGTGTGGATGTGTCTGTGAGTTGTCTCTGAGTGTGTTGGGGATGTGTGGGGTGTGTCTGTGAGATATTTGTGTGTATGTGCATGTGTGTGTGTGTGTGGTGGAAGGGGGGTGAGGTGTGTGTTTGAGTGTGGGTGTGTGGGATGTGGGTGTGGCTGTGGATGTGTAAGGTGTCGATGTGGGGGTGTGGGGTGTTTGACTGTGGGTGGAAGTGTGCATGTGTGAAGTGTGTGTGGGGAGTGTGTGGGTGTGGGGTTGTGTGCATGTGGGTGTGTGTGGGACACACTTGTAGGTACCTAAAACAGCCACAGAACCCAAAAGCTCTTTTCAGAGCTACCCTAACTGTAATCACTCAAAATGACTATTTTACACTATTATTTTCACTATTTTTCACCTAAGTACGCTCCCTGGTATGCTCCCCGGTGCGCGTACCGGGCGCTCCCCCCGCGAAAATCGAAAAAAAAAAATAAATTGGCCCACGGGACCCTTTAATGGCCCCCACCTCAAACCTAGGGGGTATGGGGGGGTGTACCCTGCCCCCTTTTGCTCATTTCCCCCTTTGATTTTTGCCACCTCTTGTATCTCAATCCTACCGAGACACAAGATGGCGGCCGCTGCTGACTGTTTCGAATGTTTACAGACACCCGAGAACCAATCAGCTTGCCGTGCGCAAGTCGCGTGGCGCGCCCGGAGCGCTCCCCGGTATGCGTACCGGGGCGCGCTTACAGATATATACATTTTTTTAAACCTAAATTACTCAAAATCCACTGGAGCACATATCTTGAGACATAGCAAAGGCACATCGATCTACCAGTCCCTACAATTTTGCCAAGTTTGGTGAAAATCCATTCAGCCGTTCGAGCTAAAACTGCGACAGACCGCCCTATGGAAATTAACATGGGGAAAACACGTTTTGGGACCCCCCTTTTATCTCAGCCCCCGCTTGACGAATCCCCCCCAAACTTTCAGGGAAGGAGCGGAGAGCCGCGAGGCAAAGTTGCTGAAACATTCAGCCTGATTGCTCTACCGGCGCCAAAGTTATTCCAAATAGAATGTTGCGATTTCCCTATGGAAATCGATCCTAACTATATATACCTACTGGCGACCGCCAGTAGGTAATATATATATATATATATATATATATATATATATATATATATATATATTCACAGAAAGAACCATAGGTTATAGACCATATATAGTTAGGAATTAGCATTTACAAAACCTTGAAAATTCACTGAAAAAACCATAGGTTATAGACCATATATAGTTAGGAATTAGCATTTAGAAAACCTTATTTTACTCACACAAAACCATTGAAATTCCATATATAGTTAGTTGCACTAACTATATATCGCGCACCCGCAATCCACTGCTGATGATGTCACATATTACATCATTCATGACATGGTCAGTGACATCACTGATGACATCACTGATGACATCATCTAGTGTCTGTGTGTTTTTGTAAAGTTTAAATACGTTTTACATATTGAAGAATGACTGGATGGATGGAAGACTGAGTGTGTGTGTGGCTGGCTGGGAGGTGTGTGACGCTGTGCATATCAATGTGTACTTGTATCAGTGATTGTATAAGAGAGTAAGTATGTGTTAGTATATGTGTGAAAAGTATGGTGTTCTGTGTTTAACTATAGATGAGGAAATCGAAGTGTGATTGATTCTTCACAGGACAGACTAGGTGTATGAGTGCATATGATAGTGTTCTAATAATAACTGACTGTATGTATGAGTAATTGTATGGGTGAATGAGTGAATGTGTGTGTAGACGTACGAATCAGTGAGTGCGTATGTAGTAACTGGTATTGGTGTGTCATGATGTCATCAGTGATGTCATTTGAGATGTCATCAGTGATGTCATTTCAGATGTCATTAGTGATGTCATCAGTGATGTCACTGAAGTATGGTGTTCTGTGTTTAACTGTATAGATGAAGAAATGGAAGTGTGATTGATTCTTTACAGGACTGACTTGGTGTGTGAGTAACTCCATGGATGAGTGGCAGTGTGTGACTGTCTGCATAGGTGTATGAGTGCATATGATAGTGTTGTAATAATGAGTGACTGTATGTATGAGTGATTGTATGGGTGAATGAGTGAATGTGTGTGTAGACGTAGGAATCAGTGAGTGCGTATGTAGTAACTGGTATTGGTGTGTCATGATGTCATCAGTGATGTCATTTGAGATGTCATCAGTGATGTCATCAGTGATGTCATTTGATATGTCATCAGTGATGTCATCAGTGATGTCACTGACCATGTCATGAATGATGTAATATGTGACATCATCAGCAGTGGATTGCGGGTGCGCGATATATAGTTAGTGCAACTAACTATATATGGAATTTCAATGGTTTTGTGTGAGTAAAATAAGGTTTTCTAAATGCTAATTCCTAACTATATATGGTCTATAACCTATGGTTTTTTCTGTGAATTTCATTGGTTTTTTAACAGCTAATATCTGTAGCTGTAAAATGTATTCTTCTTTAAATCCAAAAATATATTTTATATTTTTATGAATAATTTTTTTTTTAAATATTTTTTTTTCTTCGTTCCCGCTTCGCGAATCGGGAAGCTTCCCGTTAGCTGACCTTGATGCCGCGAAATAGACCGCGAGCCGGTAAACGTTTCTTTACCGCAAGTGCCGCGTTAGAAAACAACATCGTGACGCCTCCCGTCCGCATGACGTTTCACGTTGTCGCGTGATACGTCATATGACGTGCTACGTTAGCGAACTGGTACGCGAAGCGAGTCGCAAAGCGCAGGTTTCTGGAAGCAAACCGGGAGGCCCTGCAAAGCGCTTAACGTAAACACAGCAAGTCATGTGACTTGGTAATAACACTTTTCATTGGTTCATTTCACTTTTGGTTTCCTAATGATGTAAGACTAGGTCATATAATCTAAAATGAACACTTTTGATTGGTTGAGAACTCTTGTTTTTCCCAAATGATGAAAATCCCTCCTTCTTTCCTCACTCTGACTTTCATCATTGTGAGAGAAAGACCCTTTGTGATCACTGAGCAATGGCTTCTTTAGTAGCTTCAGCTGGTGCTTCCCCACCACCTCCACCACATCCAAGGAAGAGTGGACCACCTGCTCAAGTTATAATTCAACAAGAAGAGGAAGAAGAGGAAGAGGAAGAAGAGCAAGAAGAGAGGCAGTTTTTGCCTGAGCAGCCCAGGACGTCTCACCGGAAAGAAAACTTCATTTGGCAATTTTTTAAAATTCCCAAAGGTCAGAAAAAAGTAAATGCAAGGTACGTAACTTGCCTTATATGTCAAGATAGACTGTCCAGAGGGACCGACAAAAAATACAGTTTCGGAAACTACACAATGCATCGCCATATGACTAGGTGGCATCCTAACAACTACAGTGCTGCACAGTTTCGGAACGACCTAGATAATCTCCCTATTATGGCCAGAAGATCTGTTGTACCGGAAGTAACGGGACCAGAGGGCAGGGAGATGGTGCCAAATATACAAATGAGATTTGGTGAAGTAAAACACATCTGCGTATATTGCGATGGATTCATTTGCTACGGAGAAAGAAGCATCACTCTGATCAACAGAGCTATTGACTATCATATGCAAGTTTGTACGAAACGCCCAAAATAATAAATACTTTTTTTTTGTTTTGTTGCTCCTGTTGAGCCCTTTACAATGAATCGTTTTCATTGCCCCCTCCAAGAAAACCCCCAAAAAATATAAAACTGTTCAGAAAAATTCAAAAAAAGTAAAAAAATGTTCCGAAAAATAATAAAAAAAATATAAAACAACAAAAACAATTAAAAAAAAAGTTCTTTTCAGAACTACCTCCCCGTTATTAAAAAATTGGTACAATATTTGGAACTGTGCCAACCTCTATTTCTCTTAGTTCGCTTCCCAGTTCGCTCGCCGGTACGCGAACCGGAAGCGAACCAAAAACAGTAAGTATAAGGGAAGGAAACAGACACTTATGTTAAAAGAAAGACAGCTATAGGGGAGTAAACTAGAGATACTATTACCCGTAATCCACTGCTGATGATGTCACATATTACATCATTCATGACATGCTCAGTGACATCATCAACAGAGGATTGCGGGTTTTTTGGCAACGTGCCTTATCCACGGTTTAATAACGCTGCCTTTTGCTTTATATAAGTTTTCAAATTGTATGAAATATATACCAATAGGTCGTTATGAACCTTTAGGTAGTGCTTTTCTTCATGAGGTCTGGTCGCTTCCATACACATACAGATGTTTCAAACATGATCAAGAAGTTTATCTGAATGGAGAGGAATGCACTGAGACGCCAGATCATTCACTAATGTGTAAGCACATACAGTTACACGGTTCATGCAACAAACACCGACCAAATATGGCTTGCGTGTTGCAAGGCACGCCAGTTCCTGCTATCATCCCCACGTTCAAGTTGTTGGAAAATGGTAGTTATTTGATGCTCAATAATGAAGATTGTTCTGAGTTAATTAAAAGTATTCCTTTTATCGTAACAGTAAGTGAACGGGTTATTTGCTGCAGAAATGTTCTATTTCCTCCCACACATGAACATAGGGAGTTTTCAATCTGGCCACAAATACCAACCTTGGGACAGATTTCAACGGCATGGCAAGAATAAGAGCTCTTTTGTCTCAGAGAGAGGTGGCCTTGAGTTCGGCCCGTGAAACTTTCGTGCTTCACATAGCGAACACCCGTACAGAGGTGCACACACTTTTCAATTCAGATTTGCCTTTCAAATTCAGCAAGATGGTTCCGACTATCTTTAACGCATCCTCCACAAAGTCCCTGGCGCACTTTTTTAAAGTTGTTACCAGTGGTCTCGTGACTTCATTTGAGAAAATCTTTGGAGTCATCCCTGCTTCCTTTCATTCTATTTTCTCCACTCTGGTTCGTGGATTGGCATTTTTACTTGCATTACCAGCGGACGCTCTTGTGCTTTTTTACATTTTTAAATATGGATGTCCCTCCTATGCAACCTCCCACCCTGCAGCTGCTGACACTGTTCCGCAATCGCATGCTAGAATATTATGGCACAATGCCGTTGGCGATATTAAGCACGGCATATGGATTATCTTTTCGATTCTCCTACTTCACCTGTGTCCAGCCTGTATTTCACTGCCTGACCTGTGATTTCGATTGGGCCATTGATTTGTGTCTCTGCGGACCGGTTTCTCCTGACGTCGACTTTAATCAGCTGATGACTCCTATCATTACTCACGAGTTGGTTTGTCCTGGCGAAAGGATTATGGCTGTGGCATTGATGCATGGACTACTTGGTCCCTGGAATTTACTGGCGGCAGCACAGTCTTTCTTGGAACAGAGCTTTCTTGAAAACCCACCGAGCTGTCCTCTGATGGTGATAGAGGATCCGGTGCTGGGAGAGCACGTATGTTCTTTTCCGCTTTTAAATTGGATGGCTGAACTGTTTTCGGATGAAGACGGTGACTTCCTATTGGAGGCTGTTGCAGCTTATTTTGCATACACAGTTATGTCATAGACCTTTTTCATGTTTGATATGCTGAGTACTAGCATTTCATTGACAATTCATTGACTTATTTGTCAAGTTTTTATTATTTACCTTGCCTATTGGCTTAAGACTCGATAAAGTACTTGGCTGTTTTATTTTTCTTTAGCATTAAATTTTCCTAGTTTTTAATGCTTTACCTTGCGGACCGTCCACATATAAACTTGCAATCTGCTCTCATGAGATGGCACTTCTATTATCTTATTCAGTTCGTTTCCGGATCATGGGGAGGTGTCATCTAGGTCCTGGATATCTTTACACCGTGTTAAGTTAGCATGGGCTCATTACCGGTTTAAACGCCATTTTTCCTTTTTTGCAACTTCTGCACACGACACTTAGTTGTTGCTTTAGCTTTCCACCTAGTAGTTCATCGTGGTTTACATGAGAATAATATGTTATTGCTCTACTATCTGCTTTGCTTGTTAAACTATATCTGTACAGCGAGTGCTAAAGTTTCAAGAACAACACGATACAGAATTGTTATGAGGTCTGATCTCCACGACTTCATACTCATAACATAAGTGCAACTTCTGCCAATTCTGGGCATGAGGCGGGTTTTATATTGCTTTGCCGAACACACATACACAACAGTTGATGCGGCTCACATGAAGAGAGAGCTGGTGTATGCTGATGTGATTCCTTCAAATCTAAGACACTAAAGTATGGGCACGCCCTAAACCAACACAAAGAGACCTTCTTAGCAAATAATATAATATGTGTATTAGGGAGGGTGAGATATAAGCAGCCGCGGGCCGTGGAGGGAGTTACGGTGAGGCAGGGAGGCGGGGAGGGGGAGAAGCAGGGTGGAGCCCTCTCTACCTTGCCCCTCCCCCTCCCCGCCTCCCTGCCCCACCATAACTCCATCCACGGCCCGCGGCTGCTTATAAGTGTTGCTAACTCTTATTCATTTACAGCATGTTAACATACTATCACCATTCGCTTTTTATGTACTAGTAACTATGCTGGTAATTTTGCTACTGATAATATGTGTACTTGTATTATCTAAGATACTACGCCTGTGAAGACGGCATTAGTAAATAAACATTTCAAATACACATGTGTTCTTCTTAACTCCATGTTCTGGTTTCTAAGAAATATATAACGACCGACTGTTCATGAGTTCCACGTATCCGGAGGTACTATAAGTTCATATTCTGGATTGTCTAAACATTGAGAGTTTGTTATATCCAATGTGACACTGTACCTAGCTTGCTAAGGAGTTTTTGATTACTAACGTGAGTTTTGGGACACCCTAATTCGCCGAGGTTCCAATCCTCTGTCCACAGTTCTGTGTGAGAACAGAAACCCTGCGACAGGGGCACCCCCGACCCTTGCTGGAGCTTCATCACACTTGCGATACAACTCCAGCAATGCGCCACCTTTACGGCACAGATACATCACGCATCTGTGCTGTTTTTGCTGCCCCACCGTAACTCCCTCCACGGCCCGCGGCTGCTTATAAGTGTTGCTAACTCTTATTCATTTACAGCATGTTAACATACTATCACCATTCGCTTTTTATGTACTAGTAACTATGCTGGTAATTTTGCTACTGATAATATGTGTACTTGTATTATCTAAGATACTACGCCTGTGAAGACGGCATTAGTAAATAAACATTTCAAATACACATGTGTTCTTCTTAACTCCATGTTCTGGTTTCTAAGAAATATATAACGACCGACTGTTCATGAGTTCCACGTATCCGGAGGTACTATAAGTTCATATTCTGGATTGTCTAAACATTGAGAGTTTGTTATATCCAATGTGACACTGTACCTAGCTTGCTAAGGAGTTTTTGATTACTAACGTGAGTTTTGGGACACCCTAATTCGCCGAGGTTCCAATCCTCTGTCCACAGTTCTGTGTGAGAACAGAAACCCTGCGACAGGGGCACCCCCGACCCTTGCTGGAGCTTCATCACACTTGCGATACAACTCCAGCAATGCGCCACCTTTACGGCACAGATACATCACGCATCTGTGCTGTTTTTGCCCCATGATGCGCCGCATTGTAAATGCAGCACACCATAGGTGACGGAACAGCGGCACAGAATGACTAACACATCCCTGGTGATGCGCCAGTCATCATAAATGTATCCCTATGCTTCTTATCTTGTTAGAGATGAACCGCCATATGTATCATCAAAGTTTTTTGCATTTCCTAAATAGCGAACTTTAAGGAATAAATAGCGATTCTTTACCATTCCTAGTTTGCGATGAGCTATTTGCTAATTACAAATTACCCATTCATTTCCTTCATTTCCATAGGGCGGTTGGACTCACTTTTAGCTCGAACGGCTGAATGGATTTCCACGAAACTTGGCAAAATTGTAGGGACTGGTAGCCCGATGTGCCTTTGCTATGTCTCAAGATATATGCTCCAGTGGTTTTTACGAAAATTAACTTTGAAAAATATATATTGGGCTACATTGGCCTATATATATGTTGGAGCCCAAATGTAGCCCAATGTAGCCCAATGTAGCCCAAAGATGGCCGCCAGACACACAAAAAAACAAATGTAGCCCAAATATCAGCCAGATGTAGCCCAACTATAGCCCAGTGACAGAATGACCAATCAGCTTCGCAAACCTCCGTTACGCGAAGCGGAGCGCTGTTACAGATATATATCTTTTTTTGAACGTTAATTTCTCAAAATCCACTGGAGCACATATATTGAGACCTAGCAAAGGCACATCGGGCTACCAGTCCCTAATATTTTGCCAAGTTTCGTGCAAATCCATTCAGCCGTTCGATTATTATTATTATTATTTTTTTTTGCCCCGCGGGGCCCTTTTAAAACCTCCACATCAAACCTAGGGGGTCAGCGAGGATCTACTATGCCCCCTTATAGTTATTTCCCCCTTTGTTTTGACCTCCTCTTGTCTCTCGATCCTACCGAGAGACAAGATGGCGGCCGCTACGGACTGTTTGGAATGTTGACAGACGCCGGAGAACCAATCAGCTTCGCTTCACAAAGCTCCATTGCGCGAAAAGTACGCGTCCTGGGCCGCTGCCCAGTCCGCTGTTACAGATATATATCTTTTTTTAAACGTTAATTTCTCAAAATCCACTGGAGCACATATATTGAGACCTACAAAAGGCACATCGGGCTACCAGTCCCTACAATTTTGCCAAGTTTCGTGCAAATCCATTCAGCCGTTCGGGCTAAAAGTGAGGCCAACCGCCCTATGGAAATTAACATGGGAAAAACGCGTTTTGGGACCCCCCTTTTTTCTCGGCCCCCCCTTGACGAACCCCCCCAAAATTTTCAGGGGCTGCTCAGAAACAAAATGTGCCATTTTCCTGAAAATGTCAGCCAAATCCGTCCACAAACGCCAAAGTTATTAGACATAGAATTTTCAAAAATCCCATAGGGAAAAAATCCTAACTATATATACCTACTGGCGACCGCCAGTAGGTAATATATTACCGCTTCACTCTCCTTCACTCCGGATTTACATCCATAAGGAAAAAAGCACTCCCGAGGGCTGTTTGAGTCTTTATTGACAACAAACAAACACAGCAACAACAGACGTGTTTCTGTATAAACCTTCTTCTATGTTTACCGAAACGCCGCATAGACACGTATTTAAACACTCATTTGTTTAACAAAATCAACAAGGGACAACAGCAAATCGCCACCGCCCAGGCAAAGTATAAGCGCCATCTTAGAATGTCAAAAATAAGACAAATATGCAGCTCCTTATATAAGCGCTCACATAAATCATGCAATTCAAATTCAATAGAGCCCACAGATGGGCAGCATCCATTGTATAATTCATAGTTGGAATAAATATTCAGTGCTCAATCCTGCCCTATATCGGCTTTCTACAAATGGTGATAAATCTCCGAGTCATCACTCTAAATCCTATGTCTATTCTAGGCCTCATATACAAAAATACATTTATATTTATAACAGGTAAGAAAAAAAAGGGAAAGAGTGGAGGAAGTAAGAAAAGTAGAAGAGAGAAAACAAGAAAAGAAAATCAATTCAATAATTCATTATATGCAGAAGCTTTTTCAAAATTTCAAGAAAGAATAAAAGATATCAAGATTAAAGAAAAGGGTATATACAGAGACGTCAATGAACAAGATAGTGAGCATATGGACATCAAAAGATCTCAGGGGCATATTATCAAGGGGGTTTATCTTTTTTTGGCTTTAAAAGCCAAGAAAGCGGAGATAAAATTATCTCCCTATTACCTAGCTGTCGCTAACACCAGTTAGCGACAGCTAGTAGGAGATAGCGACCATCTTGGGCCCCACTTTGCATGTCAGTGATATTTATCACTAATGACATGCAAAGTGGGCGTGCCAAGATGTTAGAGACTGGAAACAGTCGCTAACATCGCTATCTCCTATTACCAACTTTTGGAGATATTCGCGCTAAGCGCGAATATCTCCAAAAGCTAACACCTGCCCTGAGCAGTTCTTAGCCATGTTATCCAATGGGAGGTGGATAACATGGCTAAGAGCATTAGCTCGGTAATGCATGAATATCGCTGACTTTTCAGCTATATTCATGCTTTGCGGCCGATTTTTATCGCATTTGCGATAAACCTCGGTAATACCAAGGTTTATCTGCGATAAAAATCGCCGCAGCTCAGCAGTAAATTTGTGTCTCTAATTAAGCAATAGCGATAATTATCGCTATTGCTTGGTAATATGTCCTTCAGTTCATTAAGGAATTCATAATCTTCATAATCAATCCAAATGCTATAGATGTAATACCTATCCTCCTCTCTGACAGATTCCTTTACTATTCAGCGATACAAAGGTTTGAAAATCATTCTCCCAGATGAATGGATAATTCCTCACTACTATTGAGTCCCAATGGAGTCTTGGTTTGCAAATCAATAATGTATCTTGACTCCAATCTACGGAGTCGCAACAATCTATCCCCACCTCTAGGATTGCTTGGTACATGATCTAACCCAAAGTAGCTTAGTAGATCCCTGTTGCGCTGATGTATTTTGTCAAAATGACGTGCAACAGGGTAAGCTTCATCTCCCTTGGCAATGGCCCGCATGTGTTCTAATTAACCCTGGGCGTAGTTCGCGGAGCCGCACTCCGCGGAGCTACGCGAAGACGCAGTTGCACTCCGCGACCTTCGCGTAGCTCCGCGGACATGCGTAGTAGCTTGCTAGACCCGTTCGCGCGCCGTTTTTCGTCTTCGGGGGCGCGGTGCGCGTGTTCGGGGCGCTGCCTGCATGCTCGAGATAGCTAGCGCGCTAAGTTACTCAAGAGGTTTGTCCCGCCCGCTTGCGTTCCCTTATTTCCAAAGTGCGTGATCGCGTCAAATATCGCGCAAACTTACCCCCGGCGCACGCGATAATGTTATTCAGCGCGCGAGAACTACGCTACGCACCGGATCGCGGAGTAATCGACAGCTTCGCGTTCTCCGTAGAACGCGGAGTTGCCAAAACTCCGCAAGCTCCGCGAACGGAGCGTAGTTCTTCGCCCAGGGTTAGTTCTAATATCCTAATTTTCATCGGGTGGATGGTACTCCCTACATAACGTAGGCCGCATGGACATGTAAGGCAATAAACACTATAGGGAGTGGTGCAAGTGAGGAACCTCCTGATGTTCCTACGTACTCCTACATTGGGAATTTCGTAGGTAAGGACTCTTTTGCTGGTCTTGCAGGCTTTACATTTCCCGCATGGGAAAAACCCTTGTAAAGGACCAAAAGCAGATTTAGGAATGTCAGTCAAGTAACTGTGTACTAGGTAATTTTTTAAAGACCTTGCCTTCCTAAAAGTTATTAAAGGATTAGGAGGAAGATCAGTGCCCAGCACCTCGTCCGTCTGTAATATGTGCCAACTTTTTCTCAAGATCTTTTTCAAGTATGTAGCACTCTTAGGGAATGTAGAAATGAGGCCAAACTTCCCCCCACTATTCAATGAATCCTTCCTGTTTGTATCCTTCTTTTTCAATAGGTTCTCTCTTTTAAGAATATTGGCCCTATTGAATGCTTTAGTTAGGATTTCCTGACTGTAACCCCGTATCTTAAATCGATGTATGCTGTCCCTGGCTGCAATCTGGAACTCACTGTCATCTGAACAATTACGTTTGATCCTAAGAAGTTCCCCATACGGGATACTTCTTATCAGATTGGTGGGAGGACTACTCGAGGCTTCAAGAACAGAATTGCCTGTGGTCACCTTTCGGTATAGTCTAGTCTTCAATTGACCTGACTCTACATAGATATTCACATCCAAGTAATTGACAGATGTGGTGCTTGCAAAAAACACAGTTGATGGACAGAATGTAGAACAATATCATACATTCACCCCAGTACAAGGATCTGGGCCTAAATCCATCGTTTTTTTTGCACTCCACACCACCCTGGGTTAGACACTGGCTATATGCAAATCAGCTCTGACCCTGTGCCTCATAGGAACAGTCCAGTCCGAACTACCAAGCCATGTCTTTCCCAGACCGGAATCAAGCATCCAAGGACCGGTTTCTGGCTATCAGCCTTCATCAGCCTGGATAGCTTGATTCCAGTGGTGTGGAGAGCCTGGGACTCACGTCTGAGCATACCCAGCCCACTCGGGGTGAAAATTGCAAAAAACACAGTTGATGGACAGAATGTAGAACAATGTCATACATTCACCCCAGTAAAAGGATCTGGGCCTAAATCCATCGTTTTTTTGCACTCCACACCACCCTGGGTTAGACACTGGCTATATGCAAATCAGCTCTGACCCTGTGCCTCATAGGAACAGTCCAGTCCGAACTACCAAGCCATGTCTTTCCCAGACCGGAATCAAGCATCCAAGGACCGGTTTCTGGCTATCAGCCTTCATCAGCCTGGATAGCTTGAGTCCAGTGGTGTGGAGAGCCTGGGACTCACGTCTGAGCATACCCAGCCCACTCGGGGTGAAAATTGCAAAAAACACAGTTGATGGACAGAATGTAGAACAATGTCATACATTCGCCCCAGTACAAGGATCTGGGCCTAAATCCATCGTTTTTTTGCACTCCACACCACCCTGGGTTAGACACTGGCTATATGCAAATCAGCTCTGACCCTGTGCCTCATAGGAACAGTCCAGTCCGAACTACCAAGCCATGTCTTTCCCAGACCGGAATCAAGCATCCAAGGACCGGTTTCTGGCTATCAGGCTTCATCAGCCTGGATAGCTTTACTCCAGTGGTGTGGAGAGCCTGGGACTCACGTCTGAGCATACCCAGCCCACTCGGGGTGAAAATTGCAAAAAACACAGTTGATGGACAGAATGTAGAACAATGTCATACATTCACCCCAGTACAAGGATCTGGGCCTAAATCCATCGTTTTTTTGCACTCCACACCACCCTGGGTTAGACACTGGCTATATGCAAATCAGCTCTGACCCTGTGCCTCATAGGAACAGTCCAGTCCGAACTACCAAGCCATGTCTTTCCCATGGATTCAAGGAGACTTTATCCCTCAACTTAAAACACGCCACGGAGCACCTTTGCACAGTGGTAAATGGAGGGTCGGGGCCTGAGGTGACATGTGTGCAAACACACCCTGTGGCGCGTTTTAAGTTGGGGAATTAATTCCCCTTCAATCCTTAGGGCCCCTGGGGACAACTAGGCCACCAGGTACCTCCAGTAAGCGCCACAGGCCTGCGTTACAGAGAGGTGGTCCAGGCCACACCTCTTTTTACTCCTCTCTGCAACGCAGCTCTGTTATGCTTACTGGAGGTGCCTAGTGGGCTAGTTGGACTCCAGGTACCCTCAGGATTCAAGGGGACGTAGGGCCATATGTAGGTAAATCCCAAATACCGATTCTTAAATACCGATTTTTAACGAATTTTACCGAATTGGTAATAAGAATTCGGTATTTGGGATGTAGGTAAAAAATCTGTAAAAATTACCGAATCGGTATAATTCGGTAAATAAATACGAATCCCCAACACCGATCGGTAAATACTGATTCGGCAACATCCGAATCTGTAAATACCGATTCAGTAAATACCGAATCCGTAAATACCGAATTGGTAATTCAAAAATAGAAATAATCAAGGAATCAGCCAAGCTGGTGCAACCACCCCTCCTCCCAACCAGGAAGTGGGCACACCAATGCAGGTGCAACTATCTGAAGCTGCTGGAGAGGCTGAGAGAGCAGAGCAGAGCCCTTGAGCCACTGGGAAACTTACTCCAGGAAACCTGCAAAATGACAAGCAAAGACACTGAAAGGGATGGTGCAGAGAGAAAGAGGAAGGTGAAATTCAGCACCATGGAGCTGCAGGTCCTTGTGGAGGAGGTAGTGAAGGAATACCACAAGTTGTTTGGCAAGCAGTCCCTGCAGGTGGCAGAATCTGCCAAAAAGAAGATTTGGCTGGCAACACAGACAAAGGCTAATGCCATTGGAGTGACCCCACGGGACATTGACGACCTCAAGAAGAGGTGGTATGACCTCCGGAGTGTGACAAAGCGAAAAATGGCTTAGCTCCAGAAGCAAGCAAACCTGTCAGGAGGAGGGAGGAACAGGGCACCTTCCCTGACTGAGCTTGAGGAGCTGGTGGACTCCACCATTGAACCTGACAGAGTCTGTGGGATTGGGGATGCAGACAGCTCAGCCTGAGCTGCCACCAGAAAAGGTAAGAAGCATGCACAGCAATCACCTCCACCCCTTCCCCTTCCCCAGCGTGGTAGTGTTAACCCCACTCCAGTACAGGTTTTAGTATACACCAACAATGCATTATGGGGGAGGTAGTCATTGAAACACCTACCATGTCAGACAGCACACCAAACAACAAGGCATGCGACACACATCAGTGATGAGCAAGCTGAGGCAATAGCGACAGTGTTTCAGAGATGAGAATTTAATTGTATAAGCAGGGCTGCAGGACCACAGAGCTAATGGACGATTTTCTGTCCACAGGCAAGACATCTCGCAAGCGTCCCAAGGACAAGGAAGGTAGTGCACCACGGAGGGAAGACACACAGGAGGCGAGTACCAGTGCAGGGCAAACCACATAAGCACGTGCGGCATCACCAACACTGCCAGCCTTCCAAGACCTGCCAGCGTCACCACAGCTGCAGGCCTCCTAAGACCTTCTAGCGTCACCACAGCTGCTGGCCTCCCCAGAGTGGTTTACCTCACCACTACTCCTGTCCTCATCTGAACTGGTAGCGTCACCGGCTGCAACAACACCTGCAGTGCAAAAAACCAAGAGGCATGTCATGGCCACACTCAGAGAAATGGAGTCTTCCGTAGGAGACACTGGGGGGGGTGACACATCAACGGTGGCAGTTGAGGACAGCAATGCAACCAGCAGTGAAAACCAAAATGGCGAGGGTTCTTGTGTCTTCTGCGAACTGGAGGCTAGTATGGTCAAGGTGCAGCATATGCAGGGGAAGGACATCCAGTCGGTCCAACGACAGATGAGGCGCCTAAATGAAAATGTGAAAAACATTGATAAGCGCATCAGCTCAATGGCAGAGGGAATGAGAGAGATGGCTGCGGGCATGCAGGACATGTCCCAGTCAGTGCTGCTGCTGTGCAGCAAGCTGGACGAGGACAGGGCAACAAGGCACAAGGAGAGGCAGAGGTCAGAACACACAAATGCTTTGCTCTGGATGTGGGGGAGAGCGAGGAGAGCACCAGTAGGAGCAGCATAAACCCCCCTGTTACTGACACTCGGAGGAGCAGCAGGCTCCATGGGGCTGGCACTGCCCACACAGCCAGTGAGGACAGCCAGCCAATGGCATCCAGCACAGGTAGGCGTGCCCGCAAACACTGATGATGCCCACACTACCTGACCTGCAATATGTGAAGTAACCCAGGACTTCCATACAAATAGTTGTGTGTGATCTATGCCCGTCTCTGTCTCCCATCTGTTGCTGGCACCACTCCTGCTGTATTGGGCTCAGGGTGTGCAAATTCATCATCGTCATCCTCAATATCTGTTAATTCTACTGCTGTTCCTTTCTTAGTGGCAAGGTTGTGCAGCATAGCGCAAGTTGCAATGATTTTACAGCAGATGAGGGATGAGTACTGACGTGCGCCTCCGCCTTTGTGGAGGCAGCGGAACCTGCTTTTTAACATCCCAAAGTTGTGCTCCACAACATTGCATGTAGATTTGTGTGCCACATTCTATCGTCTCTCACTCGGGGTTGATGGGTTCAGGTAGGGTATCCGGATGAACGAGCGGGCGGCATATGCGCTATCGCCTATGTGGAAAAGAGAGAGCCATTAATCACATGCACAACAACTCCTACATCTGCAGTATCTATTAGGGTGTGTCACAGTGTTTCCTTCTCCAAATTCCCCCGCTGCCAGGCGTGTGTAGATCCCACTGTTCTGGAAGATGTAGGAGTCGTGGGTGCTTCCAGGGATTTGGCCACAACGTCTGTGATTATGTTGGCAGCATCACAGATTACCTGCACATTTATGGAGCGGGTGGACTTTCCATTCCTATAGATGTAGTCAGTGGCTGCAGGTGGGCAGATTGGGATGCGTGCCATCAATGCAGCCGATGACATGTGGGAACTGTGCCATTAGGTAAAAGTCAGTCTTGGTCTTCAGCAGTTCCGCATGTGTGTCAGGGAAGCTGGTGTAATGATGCATTCTCTGCATCATGGCTTCCAGGAACTTCCTGAAGAAACGGGACAGGCAGCCCTGGGACACCCCACCTAGCGCAGCTATCAACCCCATGTAACTGCCAGATGCAAGCAGGTGTAGGCTACAGAGCATAACACAACAGTTGGAGGAGGGTCTAAGGGGAAGCCATATTTAAAGACCTAACAGACAGTCTAAACCCCCATATACCATGTAGAAACAAACAAACGTGACTGTCAGCGGTCTATAGAGTAAAGAAACTATGTGTCTGAAATGACATAGGTGTCACTGTGTACAGGAAATGAATCCCATCAGCCCACCCAAGTGGCGGAACATCATCATCTGGGACTTTTGTGGATACTCATACGGATAGGGAGACACACCTGTTGAAATAGTGTGTTATTCGCCACTTCACCGAGACCACCAGCGATAAATCCAACCATAGAATGACAAAGGAGGGATAGAATGGTGTGGGATATTTAGTTGGGTAACTGGACATAATATCGACTACATAATATCGAATGGACAAAATATCGACGGAAAAATATCGACATTAACAAAATATCGACTATAGGAATATCGTTGAAAAAAATATCGACTGCAAAAATGACCCAAAAATATCGAATACAAAAATATCGACTTAAAAATATCGACTAGACAAAATATCGAAATATAGTGAAAGTAAAAAATATCGAGAAAATGTTAGAAAATATTGATTTTATAAAATAATATATATATAATATATAAATAAATAGTACCAAATGTTTAGGAGCGGGTTGTGGGTTTATAGGGGAATAGGGTGGGAAGTAATTTAATAATAATTAATTAGTTAATATATGTGTGGTAATTGTTTTAATTAGATTGTAATTGGTAATTAATTAATATTAATTAGTTAATTGTTTAATTGATTAATTAGCATATAATTTAATTGATTAATTGATTAATTGATTATTAATAATTAATATTTTTTTAAAAAATTGTATATGATTTTCATTGATACATTGGTTATTAATTAATAATAATTAGTGATTTTTTGTATTAATGTTTAGGAGCGGGTTGTGGGTTTATAGGGGAATAGGGTGGGAAGTAATTTAATAATAATTAATTAGTTAATATATGTGTGGTAATTGTTTTAATTAGATTGTAATTGGTAATTAATTAATATTAATTAGTTAATTGTTTAATTGATTAATTAGCATATAATTTAATTGATTAATTGATTAATTGATTATTATTAATTAATATTTTACAAAATATTTTGTATATGATTTTCATTGATACATTGGTTATTAATTAATAATAATTAGTGATTTATTGTATTAAGAATTAGTATATTATTTACATTTATTAATTGCTAACACATTAATTATAATTAGTTAATGATGTCATTAATATATTGCATATCATTTAAATAAATTAATTGGTAATTAATTTATAATAATGACTTAATTACATTAATTGTATACATTTAAATGTAATGTGTTAATTAATGTTGATGTTAATTAATTAATTGGAATTAAACAATATTAATTAATCTAAATTATTATTATAGGTAATGTGATAATATATTTTATAATAGTTTTTTGAAAAAAAATTGTTTTTTTTATATATTTATGTTTAATGTTGTGTTCATTATTATTTATAGTGTTCTGGCTTAGTTTCATATTTTTTGTTATAGGTTAATTGTTTAGGGTTCAGGGTAATTTTGGTAGTCGTGAGTGAAGGTGTATTTAGTGGGATTTGGGAATTTTTTAAGTTTGTGGGTAAATGGGTATTTTTGAGGTTGAGGGTCAGTTTTCTGTTCTTGTGTAAAGGGCTATTTGTAGAGTTCAGGGTCAGTTTTCAGTTTGTGGGAAAAGGAGTATTTGTAGGGTTCAGGGTCAGTTTTCAGTTTGTGGGTGAAGGGCTATTTGTAGGGTTCAGGGTCAGTTTTTAGTTTGTGGGTAAAGGGGTATTTGTAGTGTTCAGGGTTAGTTTTCAGTTTGTGGGTAAAGGGGTATTTGTAGGGTTCTGGGTCAGTTTTCAGTTTGTTGGGAAAGGAGTATTTGTAGGGTTCAGGGTCAGTTTTCAGTTTGTGGGTGTAGGGGTATTTGTAGGGTTCAGGGTCAGTTTTCAGTTTGTTGGGAAAGGAGTATTTGTAGGGTTCAGGGTCAGTTTTCAGTTTGTGGTTGTAGGGGTATTTGTAGGGTTCAGGGTCAGTTTTCAGTTTGTGGGTAAAGGGGTATTTGTAGAGTTCAGGGTCAGTTTTCAGTTTGTGGTTGTAGGGGTATTTGTAGGGTTCTGGGTCAGTTTTCAGTTTGTGGGTAAAGGGGTATTTGTAGAGTTCAGGGTCAGTTTTCAGTTTGTTGGGAAAGGAGTATTTGTAGGGTTCAGGGTCAGTTTTCAGTTTGTTGGGAAAGGAGTATTTGTAGGGTTCAGGGTCAGTTTTTAGTTTGTGGGTAAAGGGGTATTTGTAGGGTTCAGGGTCAGTTTTCAGTTTGTGGGTAAAGGGGTATTTGTAGAGTTCAGGGTCAGTTTTCAGTTTGTTGGGAAAGGAGTATTTGTAGGGTTCAGGGTCAGTTTTCAGTTTGTTGGGAAAGGAGTATTTGTAGGGTTCAGGGTCAGTTTTTAGTTTGTGGGTAAAGGGATATTTGTAGGGTTCAGGGTCAGTTTTCAGTTTGTGGGTAAAGGAGTATTTGTAGGGTTCTGGGTCAGTTTTTAGTTTGTGGGTAAAGGGGTATTTGTAGGGTTCAGGGTCAGTTTTCAGTTTGTGGGTAAAGGGGTATTTGTAGGGTTCAGGGTCAGTTTTCAGTTTGTGGGTAAAGGGGTATTTGTAGGGTTCAGGGTCAGTTTTCAGTTTGTTGATAAAGGGGTATTTGTAGTGTTCTGGGTCAGTTTTGGCCTTTAGGGTCAAGGGGTCTTTTTAGTGTTTTGGGACAGTTTTGGGTATTTTAGAGTGCTGATGTATAGTTTAACTTAACAGTGATACATTAAATTTATCACACGAAAATAGATATTATTATAACTTTACATTAGTACACTTTATTTAGATAAAAACTATTTATGTATTAGCATGTTTCCAGACAGTAGCTAGAGTGGAGTTGGAATTCTAATTATTAATTGGTTGGTGTCCAGCACCATCAGTAATATTACCAACACTGGAGTTGGATTAATAAAAATACATTGGTTAGTCTCCACCACATTTTATGGTATTACCTTGAGTGTAGTAGGAATAGTAAAATAATTTTTGCTAGTGTCCTGCAGCTTCTATGATTTTAGATTGACTGGAGTAGTAACAATACATATAAAATTGGTCAGTGTGCAGCACATTTGTATACATTTGTTCATTACTGTATTTTAATAATAAAAAATTATGCAACATAGATGTTTTCAAATCAGTTTATTAAACAATTTTTAATTTTTTTATTGTGTACTACAATAAAATCAAAAACAAATATAACATCACATTTTTTTTAACTTTTATTATTCACACAATAACATCTTTACATTTATATACATGTGGTCAATGTAAACAATAATTTGGATTACTAGATTCTTTCAGTAAATTTTACATATTCCCATCAGTCATTTACAATTTAAAGTATTTATATAGAAATACATTAAACAATGATTTGTTATATATTTCTTACATTAATATTTAATAATGTTAATATTAAATATTAATATAATAAAATATATAATACATATTTCTTTGTAACAAGTAACATGACTATTATTACATTTCTTAGGATAAATTGAAATACCAAAATAAATTTTCTTGGTGTATATTTCACACAATGTTGTTTTTACATAAAACATATAAATCACTTTGGTTGTAAAGTTTATAATTGTATAGGGAAACAATATGTTTAATTATAATATCTGGTATTTATCAAATATTAGTAAAGCAATTATATAATTTTGTTATAATTAGAAATAATTATATAATATTTTTTTAATAATTAATAAAAATAATTATTATTTTAATAATTATTATTATTATTAATTAATAAACATAAACATTCATTGATTATTAACAAAAATATATATATTCACAGATAAAATAGAGACTTTTTTCAGGGCATTCTTTATATACTAAATGGTTCTACTTGTTATATTAATAACAATAAATAAGTTATATTATTTATCATTATTATTTATTCCCATAAACATTTATAATGTTTTATAAAAATTATACACAAAATTATTCTTATAAATATACAGAATAACTAAATATTTACATCTTTTATTCAAAGTTTTACATAATTATTTTATATTATTAATATATAATACATATTATATATTAATTAATATTAAATATATTATTTTTTGTTAATAAAGGAAAATTGTCATGAGTATAGTGTATTAATTTGTTACATTATACATGTGTATGTATTATATATTTTTTATTTCACATTGTTTATTCTATTATCCTTTTACACAAATGGGTTAAGGGGACTACTTTTTTACCGCGTAAGGTTATTGCGCTCCATTCAGGACTGGAGAAGCTCGCGGTTGGGAGTTGCTTCGCTTGGAGAGAGGTAAGGTTATTTTGTAATACTAATTATAAGTAAGTGGTCATGTTTGAGGGTGTAATCAAACTCTGTAGTGTTTTTTGGTGTTTGTATTATTAGTTTAAGTAGCGTTTGGGTGAAAAGTCTGCGTTATAGATGTGTCGTGCTTTTTTTCATTCAAGTCTAATTTTAATTGTTCGGAAATGTCTTCTTACATGGTTAATGTTAATTGTTAGTATATTTACTAATGTGAAGGGGGTATTTGTGGGTGGCTTTCGTTATGTATGTTATTTTACAGGTTTCGGTTCCTCGCATGAAAACTACATGGAAGGAAGCGTGTTTTTTAACGGAGAAACAAATGTTTAAGTTATTATGGTTATATTTTGACTTTTATCTCCTATTTTTCGTGTTTGCCTGGAGCGGTTTTTTCACTTTTTAAACCTTTTTCGGGTTTTTTGGAGGGTTTCGAATCGGATTGATACTTTGATATGCGTGACCGTTTTTTTAAAATTGTGTGTATATAACTTTAAATCCTAACGTGTACACACTACTGTTTTCGGGATTTCCTGGAGCGTTTTTTTACGTTTTACAATTTATTTTCGGGTTTTTGAGGGTTTCCCATATTGGAATAGTAAGATATTGGATTGGATTGTATGGATTGATTTTTCCTTGATTGCGTCTCTTAATTCCAAAAATTTTTTGTATTTATTTTACAATTTTGATTGGGTGGGAAATGTCGATTTCTAATGTTATGTGTATGTTATAAAAAATTATAAACATTGCATATTTGTTACGAATTTTTTTACATATTTTTTAAAAGTTTGTCAAACAAATATGTTTTATTTATAATTCATTATATATGTTTATGACATGTGATTTTTATTAGTATTGTAAGAAGACATTCGTATATTTACTTGACATTTTTATAGAAGACTTTTTGCTATTATTGCCAGGTATTCTAAACCTCTAGTTGTAGGGTATAATGTGACTTGATTTGAAGTAGTCGGAACATTTGTTGGGTTTGTTTAGTGAGTTTGGGCCCTATTTGTGACACTGATTGTTCCATTCTTAGTTCCTGATAGCTTTGTTCTTTTTTCAAAGCTTCAAGAAGGTTGTGGAATGTGGGTTTGCCTCTGTTTGTAGTTGCTTGGAAAGCATTATGCCACCCTTCAACACTGTTGTTGGTTTTCGCCTCTTGGTTTAAAGTACTGAGATAGACATTCCACCAAGGGATTTGGAACTTGGGCTGGCGTCGATGTCCTGATCTGTGCAACCTTCCCACCCAAGTGTCTTCAAAATAGTCTAGCAATGGTGTTAGCTTATCCTCATTCCTCTTATAATATGCGCTGTCAATTAATAAATTGTAATGTTCAGCAACATCTGTAACAGGGACGTAGGCCAGGGCTATTAACTTTTTAACTTGATAGGCAAAGGTGCTATCTGTAGAGTATAGTACACTTAAAGTAGATTTTTGGAGATGCCTCCATATACTCTGATTAAAATGATAATAGCAACCCTGGATTGCTGTGTGGGGAAATGTTCTCAAAATGCTATTTATCATAGCTAATTCGAAATCAATAATTATTTTTTCGGGAAAATAATTATTGATTTCCGTTTTGAGAACATTTAAAATTTCGGTGTAGGTTGTTTGCTGTTTGTTGGGTAGCAAACAGTAAATGAAAGGTATGTTAGAATGATGGTATAAACCGTGGATGGAATACAGTTGGTAAAAAGGTTTTGGGCAGGGTTTAAATGTTCCATCCATCATCCATTGGGGACACTGTTGGATTTTTCGTAAATTACTTGCAGTTGCAAACATAATTATTCTGTTTGTACTGCTTTCATTATCAAAAAGAATAAATTTATCTTTATTGTGTGTGATGGCCATTTCGGGTGAAATAATAATTTCTTCAAAACAAGTTGGGTTGGGTTGGGTTGTGCTAGTGAGTCGTTTGGTGCGTGCAATTGTGCGTTTCAGGGAATCAATAGAGGGTAGTTGCCCTGAAGCATGGTTAGGGATTTTTACCAGTTCTTCTTTAAGTATTTGGGTGGTGGGTTTGTCACTTTGTGTGCTAGCACTTTTAATACTTTCTAAGGCATCTCTAATTTCAATTTCGGTGACATTTGGGGGATGATTATGTTCTCTAGTAAATAGCACATTAGTTTCCTTGGTAGTGGCCCTCCCATAACATTTGTTGGAGTAATATTGTGTACACTTCCAAAAAACCTTTCTACCACTTTGTCTCTCCTGATTATACACATAACCCATGTAGCATAATAGCAATTTATTTTTCTGAGACATGACAAATTCTGCACCTTCAGTCATTTTGATTTACTTGTTCTAGGAAAGAGTAGAAAGAAACAAAATCAGTACACATTTTTTTACTTATGTGGTGCTAACATCATTAGTGATGCATTTATACTTACAGTTAATCAAAGTAGTAGTCACAGAAGCAGAAATGTCTTTTGAATGATGTTCTTGTATGTATGTCTTTATTTGCTGTTGGTATGAAAATATAGAAAAACAACGTTAATGTTTATATATAACAAATGTATTTCCTACTCAAAAGCAGTTGTCATTTTTGTCTACTAGTGCATTTGATGTAAACATTACATATACTTACTTGTTTAAATAGTAGAATAGTAGTAATTGCTGGAGTTCATCAATTTAGTACAGGTATGATCTGTAGAGTAGATAGAAGAAATAAAAGCAAAATATTATAATTTTAATACTGAACCGTTTGGAAATGTAACAGATTTAAACGTATACTAACTTCTAAATATGTCGTTTTCTTTGTTGTAGGTAGAATAGCTGTATGATGTATTCAGAATATCTGTAGAGGAAATATAAAATAGATAAGATGTTGTTAAGAACATAGACTGTGTTATTTTAGGCAGTTTTAGAGAAATGATAAATATACTTACATTTTTTACAAGGCGATTCTTCTATATTGGTATATTTTGTGTAGTATGTTTTCATATGATATGTAGAATAGATGTATGATGTTTTCAGAATATCTGTAGAGGCAATTTAAAATAAATAACATGAAGGGTAATTTTTGTGTTTTGCTATAGTTGATCTTGGATTTTTCAAATGATCTATAGGGAAGATGTAAAAAGCAAGATATGTTGTTTAAAAATGTGCATTAATGAAATTGGCCGTTTTATAACAAACACATCTATACTTACATGTGTAATTAGGTTAGTTTTATCGTTTTTGCTGTAGAAATTGCACCATTTCTGTATATCTGTAAATATAATGTCAATGAAAAATAAATACTCTTGTAAATTAGTGTTTAAACAAAGCAGTTGGTGTGTAACAGAGAATTATTATATACTTACTATCTGATTTTGCACATGAAGAAATATGACCATGTAATAGGAATTGTGTTGGAGTAGTTTCTATCAGAAAAGTAGGAAGACATGAAAATAAAATAAGTGTAAGAGTTAGGAGATGTAAGGAAAATAGTGCACTTCTAATGTAGTTTTCTACTAAAATGCTGTGTTACTTACTTGATTAATTAGCTAGTAAGCTGGATCTTTAAAGATGTTTATTCTGCAACAAAATCTTCAAAGTGTTGTCATCTACTTTCCAGATAGGTAGCAGCAACAAATGGTAGAATGCATGTAGCCCTTTTATAGTATATGTGTTATGTGTGCTTTGATTTGATTGGTTGTAGGATGTAAGGAAGCATAGTATAGGCTAGTTTGAATTTTTTTAAGTTAATTGGAGTGTTTGTTGATGTGAGAATGGTGGTATGTGGTTGTTCCCGCATTAAAGCAGGTTCGTGTTTAAATGAAATATATTTATATGTGAAAATAAGTAATGAAAATGTTAGTTAAATGCAAAGAATAATAGAAAATGATAAAATGCATGTAATAGAATGTATAGTAAATGTGGATTAATAGTAATTTTATGTAAGAAACAGGTATTATATGTGAAAAGTTTTTTTTACAGAGAAATGACTTTTATTGATGATAAAGATGGTATTTTAGAAAGAAAAGTGTGCAAACATGAACTCGATATTATTTTTTTAACGATATTGTGGTAGTCTATATTTTTGTAGTCGATATTTTTGTAGTGTTAGGGCTAATTTCATGTCCAACGATATAATTGTAGTCGATATTTTTTTAAGCGATATTTATGTTTTCGATATAGTTAGTACTCGATATTTTTTAGTCGATATTTTTGTAGTTTGTGTAATAAGTATAGTAAGTCGATATTTTTGTTCTCGATAATTTGTCAACGATATTTTGGTAAGTCGATAATGTGTCCGTCGATAATATTTCAGTGATCCATTTAGTTGCAGTGAGAAAATGTGTAAACAAAAGTGTATCATTTAAAATTGGCTACCATGACAGCAAGGGATAATTTTAATAGGGAACAATCATGGTGTCAATATTAAAACAAAGTGTATGACAGTTTGACAAAATAACTGCCAGGAATAGATGGTATAGTGGTCAACATGTTTCGGCCATTTTCTCGGGATGTTCCCTTCTGGCTTTCATCAGGACCTAATAATACACTACTGCAAAAAAAGGGAAACAGTGCAAAACAAAGTATTTACACCAAAACAAATGATACCGGGTGTAATGTTGAGCGAGGAAGGTCTCCTACGTCTCTTTATCCGGTTCAAAATTCTATTGGATTCTTTCCTGAAAGATTTACAAGCAAAGAAAAATGTACATGTAACAGGCACATAGAATAAATCTTTCTAACCTAATGTCAGATGTTACTCTTAAGTCTAACTTCTAAAGATAGTTTCAAATTTGTAATAAACTTTATGTCACTCACCCAATAATCCTTGGGAGTAAACCCCACCTCTCCTGGCCACTGCTCAGGAAATGGAGGCCCGCTCTAAATCAGTGAAAAATTAATTAAAGTAACATTTTAATGGTAATATTGGTTCTGTCTCTGAGTAATACCAAAACCCATTTCTTCACTGTATTTACAAACAAGTGTAGTAGAACCTTGGTATTTAAGTTCTGAAACAGTACAGACGGCTTTATCCACTGAGCCCACACATAACGACGACATTATATGTTGATGTTGTTAAAACAATTCAACAGCAAATGCACCAAACTACCAAAATGAACTGATAAATATCAGTCCTGATGTATTAAGAGTTATGACAGAGTAGTACTTCAGTGCAAAACCCCTTAGAAAAATTAGGTTCGCTCTATGCATGAGGAGACCAAAGAACCGTTGTGTTAAGCCGAGCGCCCAATTTTCTGCCGTCTCTTACCTCTCCGTCGGTACCTCTGGCCTCGTCCCAAGCCAAGGGAGGAGGTACCGACTGAACGAGGCAGTGACCTTTTTCTTCGGTATATTGGCCAATCATGGTTTAATGAATGATCATGTGTTCATGCGGACTAGAGAGGGGCGCCACACCATGCAGGTTACACCACGGTTCGCAACCTATCGTAGGCATCAAGCTGATGGCAGGCGTTTTGTGACCGTCAGCTTGAAATCCTCCGTACCGGAAGTAAAGCCTCATTGACACTAAAAATAAAGCTTTTGCAATGTGGATAAAATCGCAGCAAGCGTCCTCAAAACAATGTTCTGGTTATGTCTAGTCCGAGGATCCTTGAACTGTGCCGCTACGCTGCTAGGTGAAATGTAAACAAGCCCGCGTCCGCTGATAGGGCAGTTGTGCAACCAATGGCGGAAGGCGGCTCAGACCAGCAACGTTTTTTAGCCGTCGGCTTGGAATCCGCCGTATCGGAAGTAAAGCCTCGTTGACACCCAAAATAAAAACGTTTGCAATATGGATAAAATCGCAGCAAGCGTCTTCAAGACAAGGTTCCGGTTACGTCTAGTGCGAGTATCCTAGAACTGTGCCGCTACGCTGCTCAGTGAAATGTAAACAAGCCAGCGTCCGCTAATTGGACAGTTGTGTAACCAATGGCGGAAGGCGGCTCAGACCAGCAACGATGTTACAGGCGGCGTTTAACAAGTAGTTATCGTTGTAACGAAAAATTGTAAAAAGCATTCTTATGGATCGTACGTATCTAAAGATCTTTAAATCTTTAGTAAGTCATGTTATTATGATTCGAGCACCTAAGCCTTCAATATAAAGTCATAGTTACATGCACTGATCAGGATTCCGAGACTGTATCACCTAGATAGAAGTACCAACATAGCAAACCATGTTCTTTGGACAGGAGCATGGCCAACAGCAGGGAGTGACCCGTCCGAGTTATTATCTATAGCCCAGGACTTCTAGTTGTCAAAGTTGCAATCCGTCCTTAGTGCTTAGAAGGATGGGCAGAAGCCAAATAATCTATAGTGGTAATTTATACGTACAACTGTGTCATTGTCAAAATTGTGCATCAGCCACATCACCGTACTCAGACCCATAGTTTTTCCACAGTAACCATCAACCCATCATCGGTGAGGCCCATATATATGTAACCCGCTATGCAAGGGAACAGCTGGTAGCTGTAATACTTATTTATACTCTCTGAGTTCTACCTTGCAAACCAGTCCAACACGTCCCAGAGAGGCAGATTGAATGGAACCGGATGTAGCTACTAATAATTAGCAATCTACTTTGTTGATAATTAGTAATCTACTTTTTTGACTTTTTGACTTTTTATGACGTTTTATGACACACAGACTTAGATCATAGACCATCTCTAGAACTGATAATATCCCTTATAGATAAAACTATGGATTTTAGATAGATACCCATGGTATTTCATCATTCAGTCCCTGTGTGTCACTTTTAAGTCTATAGATCCATTTCTGTTCTCTAATGAAGAGAAACCTCGTGATATCTTTAATGTGTGGAGGTACCCAAGGTTTTTCCAGAACTGTCCAATTCATTTCTTCCGGAGTATGTTTCATTTGGATGAAATGAGTGGTTAGTGTGGTCGCCTGTTTGTTGCACCGAATGGTGCTCTTGTGTTCGTTTATCCTCAGTTTAATTCTCCTGGTAGTCATCCCCACGTACCTCAGGGAGCAGGGGCATGTGATCAAGTATATTAGTTTTTCTGAGTTACAATTAGTGTGACTTTTAAGGACCCATGGTCTCTGAGTCCCTATATCGATGGTTAGGGTCTTTTTAGTTTGAGGGCAGACAGTACATTCTCCGCACGGATAATGGCCCTGTACAGGTGGTAAGTTCCATAAAGTATTCACAGGTGCTAACTCTGTCCCTTGTGACCTAGGCCTCGTGTGTACTAGGCTGTCCCTTATACCAGGGCCTCTTTTGAATGAAAAGAGTGGAGCCTGAATAACGGAACCTGCTGTATTCAAGATCCTCCAGTTCTTTCTCACTATTTTCTGTACTCTAGTAGACAAGGTATTGAATGTTGTCACAAAAGTGAGTCTTTCCAGAGGTGGTTTGATTGTCGGAGGATCCAACAAAGCTTCTCGATGGTTATTACGAGCTCGCTTCTGTGATTTTCTTATCAGGCGCCTTGGATAGTCACGTTCCTGTAGCTTCAAAGCTAAATCATTCACATAGATGTTGTAATCAGATATATCTGAACAATTCCTGCGAATCCTCAGGAATTGCCCGCCAGGTAGATTTTCTCTCAATTACCTGGGGTGATGGCTAGAAAAGGTCAGCAAGGAATTAGGTGACATTGGTTTCCGATAAAGCTTGCTACCAAGTTGGCCTTTCACAGGGAAGATAGTGATGTCCAAGAAAGGTAATTCATTTTTGCTGTTGCAGGCTACAGAGCACCTGCACATGTGGTGGTATGGCATGCGCCCTTGGTGATGGGTGCTCCAGGAGTGGGTGCAGGTCCCTTATCAAGTCCAGGATGGTGTAGGGGTGTAGCCTGTACCTTTCATGGATCTCTGCCTCAGTAAGTTGGAAGAGTGTGATCCGCTGTCTGTAGACTTGCTCCTCCCGTCTCCAAATCCTCTCTCCTGCTGCCTGTAGCCGTAGTCGCCTTGCTATCACATAGAAAGCCGCCATTCTGATGACACTGTTCCATTTTGGGGCCTGTTTTATGGCCTGCACCTGGTTATCACCTGCTTTCAATCCATGGTAATTATCGACTCTTAAATACCGAATTTTATGAAATTCGGTATTTTAGAAGTTACCTACATATCTATTCTCATTTTTACCATTTCTTATTTACCGATTCGGTAAATTAGGATTCGGTATTTCAGATTCAGTAATTTCAAAATCAGTAATGGTGAATCGGTATTTACCGATTCATAATTACCGAATCTTTACTTTTGGCCCCCTACATCTCAAATGCCTAAATACCGGTCGGTAACGGCAAATTTTCCAAATTTTGTCCGTTATTGACCGGTATTTAGCTACCTACATATGGCCCCTAATATCCTAACTTAAAATGCCCCACAGGCGAGTTTGCACAGTGGTGAAGGGAGGGGGCGGGCCTGAGGTGACGTGTGTGCAAACACGCCTTGTGTCGCGTTTAAAGTTGGGGAATTAATTCCCTTTCAATCCTGAGGGACTCTGGGGGCCAACTAGCCCACCAGGTGCTTCCAGTAAGCGCCACTGTGCTGCATTGCAGAGAGGTGGGCCAGGCCACACTCCTTATTACACCTCTCTGCAACGCAGCTCTGTGGCGCTTACTGGAGGTACTTGGTGGACTAGTTGGACCCGAGGGACCCTCAGGATTCAAGGGGACTGAATCCCCCAACTTACAAAATGCCACGGGGCGCATTAGCAGAGTGGTGGAAAAAGGGGGTATGTCCATTGTCTACCTCTCACCAATCCCACTGCGTGGTGCTTACGGGAGGTAAAAGGTAGGCTAGTTGGCCCTTAAAGGACCCCCAGCAGTGAAGGGGACTTCAATCCCCATCCAATAGCGTGCCAGGGAGCGCGTTTGTAGAGTGGTGGGCATAGAGGGCATGGCCTGGTGTGAGTACTTACCAGTGCTGCTGTGTGGGACTGACTGGAGGTAATAGTTTGAGTAGTTGGCCCCCAAGGATGTCCTTGGGGTCCAACTACCCCTCTTGTTACCTCCAGTAAGTCCCACACAGTGGGATTGCTAAGACGTCTTTGGAGGCCATAGCCCCCTTTCTCTACCACTCTGCAAATGTGCCTCATGGCAGACTAAGTGATGGGGGATGAAGTCCAATTTAGTCCTGAGGGAGTTTGGGGGCCAAGAATCCCTCCTGGCACCTCCTGTAAGTGTTACGCAGCGGAATTCCTGAGCATTGGTTGGACGCCCAGCACCCTTTCTCCACCACTCTGCTAGTTAAAGTAGCATATTTCTGCACCTCTGACTTAGAGGTAGTTTTAACCCCCCTGCCCTATTATGTACTAGGGCCTTACAGAGGAGGTCATGCTAATCACAGGGGGACCACAAAGCATAGTGTTCCCTAGTGTATGTAGGCGTTTTCACTGTATTCTAAGTGTCTTTTAGCATAGCACTGGCTCTAGGCCTGGTTAGTCAGAGTCAGTTACCACCAGTACCCACCTGAAAAAGTTGTGGGCACAGGATGATTTTGCAACAAGGCCTCTTTCTGCTCCTCTGTTGGTTCTTTCTGCACATGTCTTGCTTCTTCCTTCACTTTTCCTCGTCTTTGTGGACTTCTATTGCTTCTTTCTGCATTTCTTTTGATTCTTTCTGTGCGTTTTTCTTCTTTCTTCACAAGTCCTACCTCTGTAGGCATACTTAGAAACTAGCATTTAAAATACCTTTGAAATTCACTTAAACAACCATGGGTTTAAGGCCTGTTATAGCTAGAAATTAGCCATTAAAAATCCTTAGAAATTCACTGAAAAAAACATAGGTTTCAGGCACGTTATAGTTAGAAATTAGCATTTAAAAAACCTTAGCAATTCACTGAAAAAACCATAGGTTTCAGGGACGTTATAGTTAGTTGGACATTTCACTCGTACAAAACCAATGAAATTTGCCGTTATAGTTAGTTCAGCTAACTATAACTCGCGCGCCCGCAATGCACTGCTGATGAGGTCACAAATTACATTACTTATGACATGGTCATTGACATCACTCATGACATCACTGATGGCATCTCAAAAGACATCGCTGATGACATCACTGATGACATCATCCTTGTGAGAGAGTGGCAGACCTCCTCTCATCCTAATATAACCTTTGATACACACACTCAAAAATACAAACTAACATTTTCAAAACGATGAACATACCAATACCAGTTACAACATACCCGTTCAGTAACTCCAAGATCAACACATACATGCACTCATTCACCAACAGATCTATACAGTCACTCATACATGCACTCACTCATCATATGTACTCATACACCTATACATACTGTTACACACCACCACTCATCCATAGAGTTACTCACACACATAGTCACACATGCAAACAAAGTATCAAAAATCCATTTACTTGCATATACAGTTATACACACACCACCACACTTACCTCTACAGAAACTTACACATACTTACTCTCTTAAACAATCACTTAAACACATACTTAGTTATACAGCAACACTTCCAATCTCTGACTCTCCCTTATACTCATTTATATACACCAATACTCACATATACTAGTTTAAAACATATGTAGTTACTCATAAATGTTATGTTATGTTATGTTATGTTAGGGTGATTTATTATGCGCACAGATACTCCAGCCAAGGAGCGTCCCGGCGCAAAGACAAGGCAGAACATAACACAACAAAAAATAAAATCAGAACAGCTAAAACAGGAAAGTTTTTATCGCCCTCCGGAAGGTCAAAAGGTCCTCCATCAGACGGATTTCAACGGGGAGGGAGTTCCATGCTGATGCAGCCATGACCCTAAATGAACGGCCTCCCATACGACTGAGCCTAAATCTGGGGACCACTGCAAGAGCCAGACCCTGGGAACGGAGACTGCGGGTGGGGACATAAAAGGAAAGACACTATTGAGACAGTTGTTCACTCACCAACACACCCATACACACACTTATCCACCCATACAGTCCTGCACACATACAGTCTTCAACACATTCATGCCTCTATACACTAAGTAATACCTCCCAGCGAACCACACAGATACTCAGACACTCATACTGATTCAAAATACCAACTAATAACCCATGTAGACGCTCATATAGCTACTCACCGACCCATGCAGCCACTTATACACAAAGTGAGAGACTGATACAGATATTTACATATTTAAACATTACTCACTAACCTATTTATTCACTAAGATACACTTAATCAGTCAGTTATACAATCACTTTTACACAAACAAAATCATCTATTTAGACACTTATATACCCATTTATTCTTCCTTTGACCTTGAGATATACATATATAAAACATATTTAATTTTCTGAAAAAAACAGTCACTGGATGATGTCATCAGTGAATGATCACACTGTACTCGGAGATTTAAAATGTTGTTAACCCCTTTTCCTCTCAGGCTACTAAAAAGGTCTATTGGCCAGCAGTGGACTGTGCAGGTAAGAGCGGTTGGGTGCGACATAGGACCACGTGGGAAAATTAAATAGATAATTCATTTTCCCTCATCTTCTGTCTATATCCCCCCACTTAACCCCACCGCCCCACCGTTCTTACCTGCATGGGCCGCGGCTGCTACCCCCTAGAACTGAATTGGATTAAACTACCCAGTTTGATCTCATAAGCATTGCAAAGAAGGCTTGTATCGATGACCGAGAACTTGCTGGTCAGATCATACATAAACGCACAGCGCTGCAATATAATATACAATCATATGTAATCCAGAGCGTGAATGCTAAAGGCAGATTCAACCAGGTTTTCAAAGAGCAGTTATTGATAATGAAGGTTATGCTGTTCCTCAATGATTGGGTGTCAGAGCAAGGGAAACAGTGACCAACTTGACCATGAGGGTTCAAAGTTGGAGGTCCATATATTGGATTATAATGCCCGCATACACCCTTTCAGGTGTCATGCTTAATCATCTGAGCTGCTCCTCGTTGGGTCGGCAGTGCAATACCCAATGGGCTCCCTATAGTAGGGGCGCTTTGGCAGAGATCTTTTTTCAATAGCCGTATGGTGAAGTGGGGCTGAGGGGTTTTAGCCCCCATGGCCATAAGACAGAGCTTGGCTACGTAAAGGGCAAGTTCATAGCAGGCACAGATTGACATCATGAATGCATACAAACAGGATAAGCCCACGCTTACAGAAAACAGAGCTTGGCACAGAGCGATCAAATAAACTGAGAACCCGAAAGATAGACGGGCCGTTAAAGGGACAGCCTGCCCCTTACTCGACATCCTTGTGCCCATAGGGATAGGGGTTGTAAGCAATACTCAAGGTTATTCTTTGAGTGACGGCCTGCCCACTGGTTGATATCCCTGACACCATGGGGATACGAGTTGTAAGAAACATTCAAGTCAGATCGATAGTCAAAGGGTGCCAAGGAGTGATCCAGTTCAATATTGAATGACACGTGACATGCAGTTGAAATAAAACTCTCTAGGCTGCCCAGGTCAATAGCGAGATATGGGCTCTGACACTTGGGAGTGTTTTTATGGATCGGTGACTATATATTATAAACTCATGAAATGGAGACTAAATGGATAGTGAATGAACCTGCACGAGCCGATTAGATGTTCCATTTTTTATCTCCCTCTTGATCTAGTTTAGCATATGAGCAATGTCTCATGCTTTACCTACCGTGTACTGCTGAAGCTTGGTTAGTCTTCATAATTGGGTGAGTCTACATGGATGTATCTCTGCTGTTTAGCATATGTGCCACAAGGGGTATAGTTCACACTTTCTCACTGTGGGCGCTCACTATGTGGCACTGTTTTTAAAACTGTTTTTAGAGTCCTCAATGCAATTGCGTTCACGGCTCACCACCAAAGATAAGAAGTCAAAGTCATAAGGGAATCGAATTTGTATATATATGTACACCATACCAATTTGAACTATATCACATTTTGTCTTTCCACACATGTAGTTCCAGGTCTGACAGGTACACTAATAGGTAGATACTTGGCTGATGTGAGTATGAATCCATGTCACCAATTGTAAAGTGTAGATAGTTTTCATTGTTCTGGTCCTGAAGAATCGCAGGTAGAATATACTTTAAGCAAGAAACATGTTGACCTTCATTCACCAATAGGGACACTCAAACCCAAGACATAAAGCTTAGCAGAGCACCTCATTGTTTTTTTTACTTAGGGTAGGAGACCTCAAGAATAAAGTTTGGCTTCACTGGTACTTCCAGCCCTATTTTAAATCACTTTCTCATACTCATACATCTACACATCTCTGGCCCCTCACACCCACTTAACCATACGGCTATTGGAAAAAGATTTCCGCCAAAGCGCCCCTACTAAAGGGAGCCCGTTGGGTATTGCACCGCTGACCCAATGAGGAGCAGCCCAGATGATGAAGCATGACACCTGAAAGGGTGTGTGAGGGCATTATAATCCAATATATGGACCCCCAACTTTGAACCCTCATGCTCAAGTTGGTCACTGTTTTCCTTGCTCTGACAGCCAATCATTGAAGAACAGCATAACCTTCATTTTCAATACTTACTCTGGGGCACTTATGCTGGACCTCCCACTCTCTTAAGAGAGGAAAAAACCCCAGTCCCTCCTTTGCATACAGTTATTGATAATCACAAAGTACAAGATAAAGTTACAATTAGAAAGTGGTGAAGACAAAGAGTGCGCAGAGAGATGCCTGAGAATAAAACAGTTAATTAATTACCAGATCTGAGTAAACTGAGCCGGTACAACCTAAGCGCCAGGCACCATAACACAGGTCAACCATAAGGGTTGTGTTTGACAGGTGCGCTACCATCACTACAGTCTCCGAATATCTTTGTAATAATTCAATGTTTCAGCTGACAGAGAAAGAGGTCACGTTTCCAGAGATCATTAAAGATAATTCAGAGACCAGCACATCCCAAGGCCTTGGTGATGGCTCACATGAACATGTTTCAGATAAACTGGTGAGGGAGCTGGAGATTGCTCCACCCTTAATGTCTGCCACTCCCAGAAATGGCTACAATGCTGCCGCTTTCCTGAAACCACCACCACCATTTGATACTGCCAAAAAGCAAAATATTGGTGATAGATAGACTGCTTGGATAGAGACATTTTATTATTTCATTAAGGCACTTGAAGAGACTTATAACAAAAAGTTTATCAAGTATCTAAAAATCTTGCTGGCGATGGTGTAAAAGATGTCATAAAGAGAATGCAATGCACTGATGAAGTCACATATCATTAGATTAAAGAAGTGTTGAATCTCAAGCATAATCCAATGCCAAATGTTGATTACGAAAGATACATTTTCAACCAGAAATGACATAAAGCTGGTGAAACTATTGATGAATTTGTGGAGAAACTTGACACATTCATCAGGTATTGTACGTTCAATGAAAGTATTGATGAAGAAGCTATGCTTCTGAGAGCTATTGATGGATGCTTGTCATATTCATTCGTATGATGAATGCTGACAGAAACTGTTAGTCTGGAGCGAGTGTTAATAGCTGCCAGAGTTGAAGTAAGCTGAACCCAAAGACTGAAGTACACAAGGTGATGTCTACCCGAAAAAAGAAGTTTTGTTTTAGATGTGGAATTTCGTTTCCACATGAATGTAAATGTCCCACTTTCAAACAGATTTGTAAAGGATGAGGGAAGGAGAACCATTTTGTAACAGTTTAGAAACCCAAGAGAATTGCAAGAGCGTCATGGCATCAAAACGAAATGCCACCAAAATGTTCAATTAGCAACATTCGATGTGCACCCACAAGTCCACACGGGTACATCAGTTAAGACAAATCAACACCAAATGGCATTGATTGTTATCTAAATCATCCCCGAACAGTTCCTCTGCATTGATTTCAAGTGAGAGTGAAGGAAACCGCTAGCTCTGCTCTGCCAACCACACCCTCACTACCGTCCCCCACATCCGAAGAGCGACCACCGGCAGCAAATCGTTCTCCTACCTCGCCGCCAAGACCTGGAACACCCTCCCCATCCTCCTATGGCAGACACAAGGCCTACTTACCTCCAGGAGACTACTCAAGACCTAGCTCTTCGAGCAGTAGAAGCAACCCACCCCCCAGCGCCTTGAGACCCTCACGGGTAAGTAGTGCGCTCCACTAATTTTAATGATTGATTGATTGATTGATTGAAATGATTGTGCCATGTCGATGTTTACCTCAGAAAAGCATGTGCATGTTGGGTTGGCAGCTTGTAAAAAAAATGCCAGTCAAACAAAGATCGACACGCCAAAACATTAAAGTCATTCAAACATTTTCCTAAAATTACTCTGGAAGTAAATAATTGTTTTATACCTTTCGTTATCACCACTGGTGCTTTGAAAAACGTAATGCCTGAGGCAAAATACCATGAATTATCTCCATTACAACAACAAATGCCATCAAAAACCAAAGAATATATATGGGCTGTATCAATGCTTTTAAAATGTCAAGGTTAATTTGTAGCGACAATGAAACACATGAAAACGAAGGTACAAGCACCCATCTGTATGCTTGAAGCGTGACTTCCAGTGTCTATCTACTCACTTTCAGCACAGATGCTGATATGGGCCTGATTTCTGTGAATTACAACATGAATGCTCACCGCGAAAGAGTAAGTCAGTGCCCTTCTTTAATACATGGTTTGGGAAAAATTAAGACTATGAAAGTGAAGGTGCATATTAATGAGGACGTCCTTCCTGTTGCTCAAAGACATTGACTAATTGCATTTCATTTACCTAAAGCTGTTGAGAAAGAACTTGAATTGTTACTTAAGCGTGATGTTATTGAATGGGCCACTGTTCCAATGCTAAGGGTTTTTACCATAGTAGTAGTGTCCAAAATGGACAGTGATGGAGATGTACGCATATGTGTTGACATGCGTCAAGCTAACAAGGTAATTGAACAAGAACGACATCCAGGTCTACACAGTGCTGACATGATAATGCAATTAAATGGTGCAAATGTCTTCTCTCATCTTGATTTCAATAAAGGTTATCATCTGTTAGAACTTGACGAAGATTGCAGGTACATTGTAACCTTTTCTTCACATATTGGTCTGTTTCGATACAAAAGACTACATTTTGCAGTGTAACCCACTGCAGAACTGTTTCAAGACGTCATTTGGTGTATCATACAACCTGTAGTGAATGCATTTGGTTACAGTGATGACATATTGTTTTTTGAAACTACACATAAATAACACAATAAAGTTCGTACACAAGTTTGTAATTTACTTGCCAAAGCAGGTTTGGCTTTGAATGCAGACAAGTGTGAGTTCCATCAGACACAGTTAAAATTCTTTGGGTATATCTTTTCAGATGGCAGTATGACTCCAAATCCTGCTAAAATACAAACGCTGTCAAATGCTGATCCCCCGCAAGATATTTCCACTTAATTTCTTGGCATGGCCAGGTACTGCTCCAGATACATACAAGACTTTGCCACTATAAGTGCTCCGTTGAAAGATTTGATGAGAAAGAATGCCTCATGTCATTGGTTACATGAATGTGAGAAAAGCTTCAAGAAAATTAAACAAGCCCTTAAGAATATGACTGAAAATACATATTTCAATCCAAAGCTTTAAACAGAGGGTGTTGTTGATGCTAGCTCAGTCGAGTTAGGCGCTATCCTTGCACAGCACAGTGGACACTCAAATGTTAAAAGGCATATTGGGGCATATGCATGTAGACGTTTGTCCCAATCAGAACATGTTTACTCACAACCTGCTAAAGAAAGTTTAGCTGTGGTATGGGCTTGTGAACATTTCCATGTATTCCTGTCCAGTAAACCTTTTATGATGGCAACCGATCATCAAGCTTTACTGACTATATTTGGAAATCAAAAGGCCAAAATGCCTCTTCATGTTGAACGATGTGGACTACAGTTAAAAGGGTTTAATTATACCTTAGTGCATCATCCAGCGAAGGATCAGAACCCTGCTGACAACTTTCGCAGAGTGCCTATACAAGGTCACAGTACTTTTTCCAAGACAGTTGAGGCCTAAATCCACTTCATTGTAAAATCAAACAAACCAGCTGCTGTTTCGTTGGCCCGGATTATCACTGTCACAAGCCATGATAGTGACATGTTGTAAAACTAAACTGAAGGATATAATTACATGTCAGTTATGGAGCCAACACACTTGACAACTCACCAGCGATGGAGAATATCAAAAGTACAAAAGTGTTAAGGATGAACTGTTATATTACGAGGGTTGAGAATCCTGATTCCGGAGAGTCTGCGACAGAAAATGGGAAACAGCATTTACAACGCTGCCATCACATCGCGTTACTGTTACAATGCGGTCACGCTGTCGTTACAACGACCGCGTTGTTAGAACGTGATACCTTTACATCGCAAGTCATTAGATCGACTTGCTGTAGGGGGTGCTCTAACATAAAGAATAGTATAATTTTCTATTCCAACACCTTCCCTACTGTTGCGCAGGCTAGAGTTGGAATAGTAAATTATACTATTCCTAAATCCAGTGTGCCCCCTACAGCAAGTCGATCTAATGACTTACGATGTAAAGGTATCGCGTTCTAACAACGCCGTCGTTGTAATGACCACGTTGTAATAGAACGCGATGTGATGGCATGCGTTGTAACATGCTATATTCCAGAAAAAAATCGAAGTAGCTCATGAAGGACATCGTGAAATTGTTGCACCAAAATGAGCTTCCCAAAACCAAGTTTGGTTTCCTTACCTTGATTACATGGATGAAAAGCAACTAAAAGCCTGCCATTTATGCAATGACCTTTCTAAAAAAAGACTATTCATCACACCTTGAACATGTCATAACTCCCGAAGCATGCATGGGAGAGAATAGCCATTTACTTTTTTGGTCCACTTGACAACGGACATCATCTATTAGTGATTATGGATGAATACTCACAATTTACAGTAATTGAAGCATTTTCATCTACAACTCAAAAACGAGTCACTGAAGGTTTAGATGGCATCTTTGCACCATGGGGTGTTCCAGACATTGTGAAGTCTGACAATGGCCCACCTTTCAATAGACAAGAGTTTAGAGATTTCTTGGAGTGTTTGAAAATAAAGCATCAACAATTTCCGGTTGTCTCGCTTTCGAAAGGGAAAATAACTGATTTTATAGGAAAATTCTGCCCGCCTCTACATCAACCTCACACTATGTTTACCAAAAAGAGCTGGGCCTCACCTACCTGAGCGAATATATATTTGTACCAGACTCCCCATGCTGTGGCTGTCTATTTGGCGGGCAGAGGAAGCATCATTAACGAGAGATATTATCACTGATTCTTTAGCCTGTGACAAGGGCTTATCAATTCCATGGCTAGCATATGTTAAAAAATCATTGGACGGGATTGGTATTGACTAAGCCTTTTTTGATACTTCTTCATGCACTGCTTTAGATAAAAAGCATGTGCTAGTATTATTACTAGCTTCGGTGCAAGAAGATAGATTAAATGCTAAATCCTTGAAACCCACAGCAGTAACTTATCTGAGTATTAGCACAGTTCACAACTCTACTAATTATCTGTGGCAGTGTGCAGGGAGTTGGGAGTGTTTTTTGCTATTTCGTTTCTGAACTCACACAATTCAATTTTTACTGAGTTTTCCTATAGGGTACCAATATAACATCAAAGAGAGAGTATGCCCTTGACTTCCAATCAATCGATGATGCACTTTCTAATTTTTGGCGACTTTTATAAAATGTATACAAACTGCTTTTCAGTCCATTTCATGAAATCAAGAAATTTTAGACATTGCACTCCAGCCTACCATTTTCTTTCACAGCTGCCGGATGAAGAGAAGCGTATTTGCGTAAATTATTTTCTCCGTGCAGCTGTTCATTCACAAGGCACAATGCAATTTTAACAAACTGATTTTATAACTGTATTATATGCGGTATATGCTATGTGGCCCTTGTTATTTTTAGTAGTTGACTGGATAACTGATTCAGTATTTTAGCTCTTTTCTCGAATTCTACTTATATTTTATGCATTCTGTAATGTTTTGCTCAATAGAATGGGAAATGAACATTTGTAAACATTACATTGATTCTACTTTATGCACGCTTTATGGCTGTTTCACAACTGAATAAAGTTTATTTGAATTAAATTGAATTGAAATGGAGACTGGGTCTGAAACATCAGCATCTGCTGTTGCTTCTAACTGTTGACGCAGATCCTGGATATCGGAGACAATACGTCCCAGTTTCCCAGAACAAGATCAGGTCCAACAATTAAAGCGCCAAGAAGATTGATTGAAGAGATGTGACTGCATGTCTATTTATATACCTATTTTGTAGAAAAATTCAATGTCTTATTTAACAGAGGGGAGATTTAGGCCCAGATGCATGAAGCTAAAAACCGCTCGCAAAGGGGCAGATTCTCAGAATCTCCCCCTTTGCGACCGGTATTTTTGCATTTGGGATGCATCATCCCAAATGCAAAAATCGCAAATTAAGAATTCGCTAAATTGCGATTACTTGCATTTAAGGAATCTCAAATTGAGATTCCTTAAATGCAATGCATGAGAGTTTAAAAAATAGCGAATTCGCTGATAGGGCTCGCCAATTACCATGAAGTTCAACTTCATGGTAATTTGCAAAAACTTTGAAAAATGCACTAAAGTGCATTTTTCAAAGTTTCATGTTGCGCACACACGCCCTAAGGGCATGTGTGTGCGCAACATATGTGCACAGATCAATTTTTGGGGTGCACAGGGTGTCCTTTGGACACCCCTGCACCCTTGAAATCGCATTCTCATATTGCGATTCGCTAATTGCGATTCGCAAATTGAGAATGGGGAGGTATTCCTTAATTGCGACTCGCAATTTGCAAGTCGCAATTAAGGAATTTTAAGAAATCGCTATTTTTAAAGTGATTTCTTCTTGCATAGCATTTTGCTATTCCTTATTAGCGATTCCTTATTTTTTGCTAATAAGGAATCGCAAAATGGATGCTTGATGCATCTGGGGGTTAGTGACTTGTGAATTAGAAATGATGGAACCCTTTTGGCTCCTGATGGACCAGGTACAACTGTGATGTAAGTGTTAGAGAGGATTACACTGAAGGCCGGCTTACAATGTTGGGTTTGTGGTTACACGCAGAAGAATAAAGACGTGTATTACTAGCTTCTACATGTGTGGCATAGTCCCCCACCGGTACCCAGGCTGGGGAGGATGCTACAATGAGTTACCAAACAATGATTAATCCCAGGCACAAAGAACCAGCTGCTAACACACACAAAAGACCAGAAGATTGTTCTGGTAAAGTGACAGTGGCTGCAAAGTACTGAAAGGAATTTGTGAGTTAAGCCATGAGAGACAATTGCTGCACCTGCCTACTTCTAAATGATGCTCGTGCTTTTATTTTGTGCTTTTATACTGTATATCTTGCTCTTTTTATATACTGTCTCGCTACAGTAATGTCTGCAAACTATGGTAGAAAACGAAATATGTTTTTTGATCATGGTGATTGAACTTCAGCTCATGCATTGAGGAGGTTTTAGAAGAATGGAAGGAGTGGGTGGGAGAAGGATGTACGACATTACAACGCATGCTTTTACCACGCATGCTTTTACATCGCAAGTTTTACAATGCATACCATTACAACGCATAGTCCTTTGGGGCGCTGGATAGTGAATAGTTTAATTTACTATTCCATCTCCAGTCCCCGTGGATAGTAGGGAAGGTGTTGGATAGTACATTAAACCTATTCCCTATCCTAGAGCGCCCCCCAGCGCAATGCGTTGTAATGGTTTGCGTTGTAAAAGTTGCGATGTAAAAGCATCGCGTGGTAAAAGTTGCGTTGTAAGTGATGTTTCCCGTGGGGGAAGGATGTTGGTAGAAAGTCTCAACATGCTCAGGTTATTATTTTCCATTAATTTGACTGATGAACATGTTCCTTCAGCATAACCAGTTAAATTATGTGTGTAATAGAAATCGTAATATTATATACATCAAAGATAACGCTGTAGCACTCTTTATTTCTGTTACTTGCCACATACGTCACCAAAAATGTTGCTTTTGCATTACTTCAAAGCACCCTATTTATCAACTATTTGGCAGACTGCGGAGTTGTAGTTAAATATACAGAGATAGGTTATATCGGAGAAATAAAAACGCAAGTGATGTCGACATCAAAGAGAAGCAAACTTGATTTTCCTTTTTAAGTTTCTTTCTTCTTAACGCAAAATTAACATTAAAAATGAGTTAAAAAAAATCATGAAGCGGAAAATTATAATCAGATAACATAATGATGTACTTGTTTCAGGACTCAAAGTAACCAAGCAACCTTCCAATCAGAAAACTTGTAAAAAAAGAAACATGAAAGATTGGAAGAGGTTCAAACACTGCTCTGAATGCGTTTTTACACTTGAGCAGAGCAATCTTCACAAATCCGTTCTGCGCTGTACATAGAATAAAATAATTTGTTCTAAGGTCATTTATGTCTTTATGGAAATTCTTTTAATAAACCTGAGCTTCTTGGTGAGCTCTCCTGCGGGTCTTACATCTGAAGCAGAGCAGAAGAAAAGGCGACCACTGCAAGTAGAATAGCCAGAGGGCTGCGGTAATCACTTGCACCGTGGGAATATGATTTACAAGTCAAGCGCGCTGCTTCCGGTGGTGCCCGTGTCTGGACAGGTGACAGACTGTTTTATTTAGTCACGTCACGTGTAGTCCATTCCGAACAAGAGCGCGATCTACCCCCAGATTCATCATTGTCCCGTTTTGCGAGTCCTTAATAGCGATTATTAAGGAATCGCTATTAAAGACTCGCAAAACAGGATTCATGTAGAAATCGCAAAATAAATTGCGATTTCTACAGCTTCCGTATTTGCGATTAGCAAATTGCTGCTAATCACAAATAAGGATGCGATTTCAAGGGTGCCAGGGGTGTCCAGAGGACACCCTGTAGCACCCATGAAATGCAAATGTAGACTGATGTTGCGCACACATGTGTGTGTGTAACATACAACTTAGAAAAATGCACTAAAGTGCATTTTTCTAAGTTTTCGCTATTTACTACGAAGTCAGACTTCGCGGTAAATAGCGGCCAAAAATTGCAAATTCGCAATTCTGAAATGGTTCATGAATTGCATTTAAGGAATCTCTAATTGAGATTCCTTAAATGTGATCGCAATTTGATCAATCGCAATTATTTGCGATTTTTCAAATTGCGAGTTCATGAACCATTGATGAATCTCAAATGCCATTTTTGCGGGCGCATACGGCTGATTTTTACGATTCGCACCGTTTGCGCTCGCAAAAATGGTTGATGAATCTACCTGCTAGTTTCCACTTAATAATGGGTTAATTTCCTCGCAAAATCAAGGCCCCAAAATGACCCATTGGAGCTTTCGTGTGAAAATGTGGACTTTGACATTTTTAACATTGCACGTGCCCAGTTTCACAATTTTCTACGTGATTGTAATTTGGCCTACTTGCCTTGTAAGGGTTGAGTTCCTCATGCGGAAAAGTTACGCAAGGTACGCTCTGATTTACAAAACGCCAACTAATACTTGCCAGGCACCGAGATTCACTCTTCAACGCAAGAGGTTTGAAGTGGGTGAAACATATTTGCAAACTACGTTTTAGGAAGGCTGATAGCACGAGTTACAAATTTGGGGCATTTTTCATTGCAAAGTGTTAGCCAGTGAGAAAAGTGTTGTTTATTTAGAATTACAAATGGAAGACCTGTATATATTCAAGTGCGAGAAAAGTACTCTTGGGCAAACGCAAAGGGGGAGGATAAATGATAAAACTCCGAAACTGTGTGAGGGACAATTCGCATGAACTATGTGAAACTACATTTTACACACCATGCAAAAATACACTGTTATCAGAGGTGCACTGCAGTGCTCAACTTCCACCTGACTCGACGATGTCTGACTTTTAAATCTGGCTTAGAGAGAGCTTTAGCATTCTCACAGCCTATTGCAATCCTGAAAATTAATGCATTACCTTCTTATCACTACTAGATGGCTGCCTTTGCACTTCTTTAAAGTGGGCATGTGTCTTTGGCCGGTGGTCTGGAGACGTCCAGCCACGCATGCGCACTTTCTACCTCCAAACCCAGCTTTCTTAAGACTGCTCGGTTGAGAGCAAATGCTTGCATCCAGTGCCTTCGGGAGCGCATACAGAGGCTGCTCCCATCAATCAGGGCACTACTCACATGCTGGTTAACAGCAAGTGAGCTGGCCTGGGTTGGTTGAGGGAGTCCCAGCAGACGAAGTCGGAGAGAGGAGGACGTTGTCAGGATCCGGTAAGTGCTTTTCTTTCCTTTCCTTTTTTCTTTTCTTCTTATATTATGTTTACCTGCCCCCACACCATCAGTAGGAGCTAGCTGCCACTGCCCTGGACCCCAGTGTTACTGTGCCTATTTCACCATGCATAGCTGCAACCTTGAGCCTTTGCTTTATTTGCAGTGTCAGTCACAATTTAAATTATTGAGTAAAGATGAGCATTAAGGAGCACTCCTGTGTTTTCGATACTGACTGGTTACTATATTATAAAGAAAATTGAAGTCCAGGCGTGCTAAGGGGCTGGCACGCTTCTATACGTGCTGTAAAACGTATACTTCAAACTTCAAGTTTTGCAACCTGACCTCTGTGCACTGTTGCCCTATCAAGCAATTGCTATAAATATTTCACAATTTAACTTTTTAACATTCATACTAATAAGTTCAAGACCATGGGCCAGATGTAGGTAATCTCAATTTACCTATTCTTAAATACCGAATCATACCTATGTGGTATTTAAGAATAGGTAAATGGGATGTAGGTAATTATTCGTTAAAAATTACTGAATCGGTAAGTTTCGGTAATTACCGAATCGGTATTTACCGATTCGGCAATTGCCATTCATTCCTATGGGCCTGGAGGCCCATAGGAATGAATGGCAATTACCGAATCAGCAAATACTGATTCGGTAAAAGGGGGAAAACATTGAAGGGTGGCAGGGTGTCACTTTGACACCCTGTTGCACCCCTCAATTGTGTAAGGGTGCACATGTGGCACACATACATGCCCTAAGGGCATGTATGTCTGCCACATCGCACTGTTGGAAAAGCAAAAAAAATGCTTTTTCAAAGGTTTTCATTATTTACCACCAACTTGTAGTTGGTGGTAAATAACGAATCCTTAACTGAGGAATGCACTAACTTGAGTGCTCCCTACATCCTCGATTGAGTAATTTACCTAATCGGTATGTTAAGAATTCATTATTTTACTGAATCCTTAAATTACCGATTCGGTACAATACAGAATCCTAAAAAAATGCCACCTACATCTAAAAAGCCCAATACCGGTCGGTAACGGCTGAAATTCGGTAATTTCAGTCAGTACCGACCGGTATTGGGCGACCTACATCTGGTCCCATGTAATATAACAATGTCCAAACAATAAACTTTTTAAACATAGGTGAATGTCCTTGTTACATATGCATGTTTAATTTGTTCAAATCACAAATCAATTTCTTTTGTAGAATTTCATGCTTTTCATCACGAAGTTAATCTTTCAAGAGAAACGCCCAATGCATTCCGATGACACCCAGCTGATCCTCTCCCTCACCAAGGACCCCTCACCGCCAAATCCAACCTCCACCGTGGTATGAAGGCCGTCGCCGACTGGATGGAAGAAAGCCGTCTCAAACTGAACACGGACAAGACGGAGATCCTCATCCTCGGGCCCAACCCCTCAGCCTGGGATGACTCTTGGTGACCCGCATCACTGGGCACCCCCCGGCACCAACCAACCACGGACGCAACCTAGGATTCATCCTCGACTCGAAACTCAGCATGACCAACAAAGTCAACGCAGTCTTCTCCACCTGCTTCTACACCCTCCCCATGCTCCGCAAGATCTACAGATGGATCCCGACAGACACACGGAAAACCGTCACCCACGCCCTCGTCAGCAGCAGACTCGACTACGGAAACGCCCTCTACGCCGGAGCCCCGTCCAAGCTCATCAACAGACTTCCAAGAATCCAGAACACCTCTGCACGCCTGATCCTCGACATCCCGCGCCAAGACCACATCACCCCCCACCTGAGAAACCTGCACTGGCTCCCTGTCGACAGAAGAATCTCCTTCAAACTCCTGACCCACGCACACAGGGCACTCCACAACACCGGCCCAGCCTACCTAAACAACCGACTCTCATTCTACGTACCCAACAGGAAACTTCGCTCCGCCAACCTCTCACTGGCCGCCATCCCACGCATCCTCAGAACCACTTCTGGGGGCAGGTCCTTCTCCCACCGCGCCGCCAAGACTTGGAACACCCTCCCTCTCTTCCTATGACAAACTGAGGACCCGCAGACTTTCAGGAGTCTACTCAAGGCCTGGCTCTTCGGCCACTAGCAGCGGCTCCCCCCCCCCAGCGCCTTGAGACCCTCATTGATTGATTGATTGTGCCACCGGAATGTCACTTTTATTGATGTTCTGGTGGCGCAGTACCCTGTACCATATTTGCAAAGTGGCTTAACAGTGCTTTGTAAATATAGTACCCTTTCACACAGGTATCTGCCTGAAAGGGTCATGCAATCGGTGTTGCCGTGGACACTCCACCACAACACCAATTGCTTTTAGACGCTGCCCCAGATTTCCAAGAATCTGAAAATCTGAGGCAGCATTAAAAACTAATACCATGCAATAGCAAGAGTTAGAATGACGCAACAAGGAGAAATACTTTTATTTCTCCCCTTTTTTCTTTTTCTATGTATGCTGCATTGTGCAGAACACATAGAAAGAGCAAAACAGCATTCATGAATGTGTTTGTGCATGAAGTGTCCCTTCATGCACAAAAACAGTAATTAAACAATGATTTGCTAATTCTATATGTGTTGCAGAATGCAGCCCGCATAGAAGTAGAAATTTGCCATTATTGATTGCTTATATGCAGGAATGGACACCTTCCTGATATTAACAATTATCCCTGAAACGCAGGCACTCGTGCACTATGGCCCAAGGGTGTCTGTGTAAGTGCTAGGGAAAAACAGGGGTAGGTCATATTCATGTAAATACAGCGCATCCCTGCGTTTTGGTAATGGTGCAGCACTGCAAAATTTGCCATAGCGCTGTGCCATTTCCTTGTACATATGCCCCAATGACTGCTCCCAGACTGCATGAATGAGGAGGTGTGCATGGTACAGTGAGTGGGAGAGCCTAGAAACGCCTTGTGTGGGCCGCCACCATTGTCATGCTCCATTCTTTCTTTGTGCTTCTTTTCCTCGGAAATGTCGTCCGGGAAACGACCTTTACCACGATTTTTTTAGAACGAGTGGCCTGAACAACGACTCATTAACAACGACCTGGACCTCAACCACGACCTTTTTAACCACGGCTTCCTCAACAACTACTACATTTTGAAAGAGCTAAAGGTAAGTTTAATTAACATATTATTATTATTTTTTATTTTAAAGAAATTATTTTTTAAGTTATAGAATCTAGTTCACTGAGCCAAAGCAGCGAATGTCAAGAATATGGCACAGAATTACAATGAAAATTAACCAGCCCACGTAAATGATAAATCGCTGCTTCTGTAAAACACCTGTCTCCATGACATTAATGAAGCTAAGAATGAGCCAGAGAAATTTGAGCTATTTGTGTTTGAAATCATAAACTAAATCAAAAAAAGAGTTACTTCCAGAGAGCACTACCACAGCAGTTGTGACGGACTTTCATTTTGCATAGAAAAGAAACGTTTCAGCAAGATGCCACGAGAGGTGTTAGTCTGATCTTTGACCGGCTTTTTTTAAAATCTTTTTATATTAATGGCATTAGTGGGATTAGAGGCAAGAGTTATTGAGGAGATAGTAATTTGAGAGTGATTGAGCGCCGTACAAAAAGCATAAGAACGAGGCATCCTGTTTAATAATAACTCAAGGTCAGCAAGTGTCACGGGCCTTGGTAGAGTGACTGCCCTGAAACAGGTTTCTCTATTATCTTGCAAATACTGCGCAGTTAAAGGAAACATAAACAAAATGGGCATTCGCATTAAAAATCAATGCGTGACACTTACGCTGTTCTTCACTGTTTAACCCAAGACTGCATTGTGCATTTTATACTTCAGCTAAAAACGCCGCACAGGTAATAAAACGTGGGTTAGATGAGTTGATTTGAAAGTAGTGGTAGATTCGGTTTATAAATAAAATGAACATTTTCGTTGTTCAGTAAGTCGTGGTTCATTAATTAGTGGTTTGGCATTGTTCGTTGTTTAGCCTTCGTGGTTTAGGCACTCTTAATTTATGAGGTAGTTGCTTAATCATGCAACCGGCATCTTTCTCCTAACCCTGGCTTTCTCTGCCCCACAGCTTCACTAACCCTCCCGCGGTCAGTCACCTGTGCCAGTTACTGCTGCCTTATTAGAATGTGTCTCTGGCTCACACCTCTCCACCATCTGTCAAACCCATAGCTAAAGCCATCTGAAGTCAATAATAACAGCAGTGCCCTGAAATCAACAGTGAAATAAACACAAAACTTGCACACACGCTGGCAAAATGTCATACAAACTACAGGTTGATGTATTGCACCTGGATATGATTCATTCCAGTTATTTTTAATAATTATATTGAAAATACATACACATCATGTCAGGTTACCATGCCAAAATTGAGCATAGTGAAGACAGTAAATTCTGTCCACCTTCTGGCAAGAAGATCTTTAACGGAAATACCAAACTAGCAGTTTAAACTGACTACTAAAAAAATAATACCTAAAATGCACTGTAAGGTGAAATTCACATAACCTATTCACTGTTTTTTATATAGAATCCCCAAGTCTGCAAACCTAATTTAAAAGTTGTTTTTGAAAAAATAAGCACGTGAGCACTTCCTGTAGCATATATTTGTGTATGAATTATGCAGTTTATTTGTGTGCCTCTCACGGCCTTATATGCCCAATGCGAGCCTAGAGGCCGTCATTCTATTTTCCATAAGTATTCACTCATTTGTGTCACTTGTGGCAGCGTGGAAGGTAACCGTATAACACATTTTAATAATGCAGCTTATTTTGTCTAGTTGTTTTACTATTTGTTATTTTTCATCACAACCTAAAAGTTCTAAAGTTATTTTTTTGTACGAAAAAACCTTAAAATATAATAGCACAGCGTACTTTAAGTAAATCAATATTTCGAAATATGCCATGTTGCAATGCTTCCAGGTGGACTAGGATGTTGAACACTGCACATGGGGACCAATTACAAGTACTGCAGGTCTATAAGCAACTAAAGCAAGCACATGCGCACAGGCAGACTGATTTAATGCACATAAAAGTAATAAACAAACTGGGACGGAGTAGAATGTAACAGTAAAAATGGAATCAGGAACATTAAAGCTCCCTTTTGATTGTCAATAACATTGCCAATAAAAAAATAAAATTTCAGGCAAAGACAACGGGTTTGGCCTTGTGGGTATATAGTGTTTGAAACTGTATTGAATACTTTATGTGAAGTAGTTCAATGATTTAATCATAAAAAGGGATTTTTTTATTAAATGCATTTTATAATTTTATAGTGAAAACATTAAAATTGAAATTGCACATAGTGCAAATATAGAGAACGTGACGAAGAAACAAGGTACAAGAAAAGAAAGGGAAAAGGACAGGGCTTACAAAAATACTAATAATACTTTGGGGTATCTTCTTTATTGGGTGCAATAACTAGAACTAATGACATATTTTCTGCCTAAAAAGTGGCCTAAGAGTAGGTACGGCAAATATCGTAAATTATTCAGGCCACTCGTAATGACAGCCATAGGGATGCTGACGAGCACACGAAAAGCATGTAATATTTACTGCACACTTGAAAGTATGCATTAAAACGTGCCCTGCCCCCACGTAACAGAAGCTGATCAATATAAGAAAGCATTTTGTGTATCGCAGTATGTAGCTAAATTGGAAAGAAAACATAATCAGTGTAATATAAATTAAAAGATTACTGGCAATAACAGTGTGACAGCAATACAGGTTAAAGTTAAGGGTTTGACTGTATTTACATAAAAATTAATTTAAACATGCAATAACGATAAAAGCTGGGGTTCTAACCAAAAAAGCTGATAACGGCTGTTTTTTTTTAGCAGGTGGATAGTGGACAAAGCGTAGAGCCGATGTTACATCACATGGCCTTTACAATGCTACATCCTTTCAATTGAGCAAAGCAAGGGGGCTATGTACAAAGAAGTGGCGGAGTGAGCCATTAGCTGCTACAGCTTAACGCCTCATTCTGCTACTTCAGAAATGTAAGGTTGCCAGTACCGGCTCCTCGAGGGAGCGCTGCGGGGTGGTGAGGCGGGGTGTGGGAGGGGCAGGCTGGGGGGTATTAAACTCCGGAATTGGGCCGAACGGAGTTGAGTAAAAAACAAAACAAAAAAAAATGACTTTGCGCGATGCATCGCCGATTTGGTAATACAGCGCGCGCAATGTAATTGTCCCTTCCTATTCATAAACAACCAATAATTGTGATTTGTTACTTCTATGTGTGCTGCATTCTGCACACATATAGAAGTAGCAAATTGTGAATATTTAATGATTGTTTATGTGGAGGAAGAGACACCTTCCTGCATATAAACAACCATTAATGATGTTTTGCTCTCGCTATGTGTGCTGCAAAAAGCTGCACACATAAAAAAAGTAAAAACTAGGAGAAATAAAAGTATTTCTCCTCATTGCGCCATTCTCATGGCTGTAGTTTTTGGTGCTGCCTCAAATTTACAGATTCTTGTAAATCTGGGGCTGTGTCAAAAAGCATTGGAAGATGGAACGCCCACAGCAACACCCATTGCACGCCCCTTTCATGCAGATACCAGCGTGAAAGGGTACCATATTTACAAAGTGTCGTTAAGCCACAAAAAGTGGGTTAACGCCAATTTGTAAATATGGTGCAAGGCATTGCACCACCGGAGCATCGTAAAAGTGACATTCCGGTGGAGCAATCCCCATTTGAATATGCCCCTAGATATGGTGACACATAAAATATAGACAAAAGAAGGGGTCTAGAGCAGAAGATGACATTATAAAAGATAACCTCATACAGGTTTTATCCAACTTTTATCACTAGACGCAGGAATTAAAGCAAATAGTAAAGAAGAAAAGGAAGCGCTGATTATAGGAAAGTTTAAACAAAGTAGATGCATAAATTGAATACCACAGAGGAAAGCACTGAGACACACAGACCCGAAAAAGGAAAACAGGATGGGGATTGGCAGGGAAAGATGGGGGAAACGTTATAAAGGTATAGAAAATCGAGTGGAAAGCTCTAAAGTAAAAGAAACAAATATTTTGTGAAAAGCTGCAGAAATGTGGGTTCAACTGATTATTTTATAATGAGATTTAAGAATATGCAGTAAAATCATATAAAGCAATTCCGATAAATATAGCAAGAGTAATTAAAAAATGGTAATCACTCCATTTATGAATATTTCTTTGTAGGTTTTATATTTACACATATACTATTCTATTGTAGAGCTTGGAACAGACCGTTACTGAAAATGGGGACAGTCATCCTTTTCTTTTAATCATTTCATGAGTTCAGGTACTATTTCTTTCACGGGTCAAAATAATGGAAGAAAAGTGGCATACATCTGCCCAATACATGAAGGTGAGTATAAGGAGGGAGACCTCTGCCGCGGCAGGTGGATTTTCTCAAACCTCACATAGGAAAGTTGCACTAGCTGCAAGGTCTTTGTGCTAGAAAAAGAATTAGAGTTTGTTGCAGAAACTTAGTCGTAGCAAGATAAATTAGAAAAAAATGGTGTTAAGAAGCAACGTATTACAGTAAAGAGAATAGGCTTGGAGGTTTCTAAGAATGTAAGAATTAGGATGTATCTGTGTCAGGTTCTAGAATATAAAATAAGCTAAATACTGTCATCCCCTGGTGGATTCAGAAACATGGAAGTCGTTTCGTTTCGTTTCAAAATGCTTTATTCGGTTTGTACAAGTACAACCATGTAGCAGCACATAAATACAGTTTCAAATTCATATTTATGTCAATTAGATAGTGAAACAGTTTAAAAAGAAAAATAACGACAATGTCCATACCATTCTTGTTTTGGTTCAATTAGTACAGGGATATCACATTTTGGGAGCAAAATTAAATGTGTTCATCCTGAATATTTTAGCAGCAGTTATTATACAAGGGAAAAAGATTTTGGACAGCCTATCATATGCATAAAATACTGCTAACATATCAAATAAGCACAAAGTGCAAAAGATCATTTTGTCCCTATAGACATAATAGCAGCATTCCATATACATTAAAGGTCTGTGCAAAAGCGCTAGTGCAAAAAAAGCCAGTGCAAAAGTCAGGTACCACTTAAAATATAACAGTTAGTTATAGTTACTCTGTATATTCTAGCAGCAATTTTTATACAAAAATAAGTGCAAAAGTGCAGATGTAAAGTGCAGAAGTTCAGAGAACCTGTTATATACATGAAGTGCTAATGGACATGCCATGCCAAATAAATATAAAGTGCAGAGCTGTTAGGTCACTATAAAACATGGAAGTCAATGTTTCTGTTGTGGGGGAATATTAGAGGACTGAGAACAAATGCATAAACTATGACTGGCTGAAACTGTTTTGGATCATTTGATGTGATGCTTATTCATGAGACTCAGAGTCATATGTAGGATTGGCCAGATTCACATTGCATCTGTGAGTTTACACAACATCTGCGATTCTACTCAGTGACTTCTTTGAGCAGTCGCAGATGTACCAATCTAGCATAGCAGAAAGACATAGGGTTTGATTCACAAAGGTAACTTACACTTTTGAGTAAGTCTACGATCGTTTGCTATTCATAATAGGATATATGAGTAGTAGCTTTACATACAAATACCTCTTTTTACCTTTTATGTCTTTTTTTAGGACTTTTTATGTGCAGAGAATCCACACTGGTAAATATACTACTTGTAATTCCCTTTACAAGTTTACCTTTGTGAGTCAGGCCCTCTGTTTGCATCTAATTACAAGAAATAATACTGCCTCCTTTATATTTAACAGTCTGGATTCCTTCTGTGAATTCTTAAGAACAAATGAGAATGCAGAGATAAAAGCCTGTAATGGACAGAAGACATCAATATCTGCCTTTCCATTGTCAGAGTGGTGTTGCTTCATCCCTGGAGAAAGTTTGCATCTGCAATACAATTGGGTTATTGTGAAAGGGACACCAGTGGAGCACATAGCGGCGCCTGGAACCAGTGTCCGCCTTCTCCGATGCCATGCTGCCAGTCGGCCCCCCCAGAGCGCCTTTAGACCCTCACAGGTGAGTAGTGTGTAGTATTGAAATAAAATGAATGAAGCTCAATGTAGAATCCAAAATATCCAAGTATTTATTCTTGAGAAAGAAACACGTCTGGTACTTCAGTCGTCAGGAAGAAGAATGCTTCAACAGACATAAGCACGAGTACATCTTGGAATATAGAACACATGATCCCTTCAAATGAATGCAAGATAACTTACAGGGAAATGAACAAAACAAATGATGAATACACTAAAGAAATATGATGTCACAATACTACATAGTGCACCTCACAAATTCCTGATTGATTGATTGATCCTATGGAAGCTGCCGCTCAAGGATATCGTCTACTGTGAGAATGGACACCTTCCTAAGCATTACATTTGTAACAATCGCAATACCTTGGTGCATTTCCTTGTGAGTTTCATGGAGGTAGACCACCCGTTCAACACTTTAATTGCCTAGCAAGGACACTTGCAACTCACAATTCCACTTTTGCACATTGGCAGATGGATTTTTCCAATTGAGAAGCTTGGCAATTTGCACAAGACCAGCTGTGTGATTGAAGGACAACCTCGAACACCTGGACCTTTTTCTAGCATAAGGCAACATGGTGCATGGTGGCACCATGCAAATGAGCACACACAAACACTATTAGCACGTGTAAACCATCAAATGCTGTATGCTGGTGGCTTTATTACCCTTCCAAGATGGATGAAGTCTCTGAAGTGGAATGGGGTGCCGCTCGAGGTTGAAAGACTTTTGTTAAGACTCTGCTGCTCTAGCACTACATAGCGCCTCGCGGCCCCCGCTTCGCGGGAGCCGCTCGAGGTTGAAAGACTTGTGTTGGGACTCTGCTGCTCTGAGTGGGACGCCACCAGCCTTACCGGGGATAAAACTGACTTGTGGCCTTTTTTGCGAACCAGCTGCGGGACTGCGAGGACCAGGTTGCCCAGCGCCTTAGACACCAGCCGCACCTGGGTCCTCTTCCCGCCCCTCCCCCTCAGCACTTCCTACTTAGCCTCATTCATACACGCGCACGCGGGACGCGCACGCGGGACGCGCACGCGGGTGGGCGCCGGGCGAAGCCCGGGCCAAGGGCGGGCCCGTTCTAGCCCGTTACAGACCGAGCAAGACTGGACCGGGCCACCTCTCTCGGTCCGCGGTTGATTGCCCTTCAATACCGCGAAGCCCGTTCACAACCTGAACTAGAGATTCAGCCAAGACCAGGGATAATGGCGACAAGGGAAATGAGAAGCAAAGCCACGGCATCCTCTTCCATGGTGACAGGTACTTTGGACAATTTTCTCATTTGAGCTATGAACTAACGCTTTTAGAAAGAAGACTTTCGCAGGGGATTGAAAGTGTCAGGAGATCCTCTTTGGGTCTAATAGCGAACGCTAAAACCCCTGAAAAGGGCGAGGACTCACATAACGCCCTTTTGGACAGTATTGACCAAACAATATCATCCGTCCTGCAAGAGTTAAGGCCTAGTCCACCATTGCCCAGTGACTCTTTGCCGGCTATTCTTGAGGTCATTTCTGTCCCAATAATTGATAATGGTCTGTTATCTGAAGGGGTGCAGGACTCTAGCTCCCCCCAGCTATGAGGGGTGAGGGAAGGGGCTGTTCCAAAATGGAAACGAGGGAGGCAGACCAAGGGTGGGAAAAAGCTTAAATTAGATCTTCGCTCTACCATTATTGAGACTACAGGTCCCACAGCGGATCGGGTCTCCCGTCCATCAGTTAATGATATTTGCAGTCTGCCCCCGCAAACTTTGACGGTAGTACAGCCTGCTGCTTTCAGGTTTGGGGAGGGGCATACCGGGGGGGAGGATAACTTTACCCGCACTTTAAGCAATACCATGAAATCTCTGCTGGACCCCATGGTGGCTAGACTAGACTGTATTGAGTGTAGGCTACAAGCACTAGAAATGGACACCGGGGGCATTGTGGACCTTATTAAAAGTATGGGGACTACCCAAAGAATGTTCGGGGCAAACGGGGGGGTTGTTCCTCCATCTAACCCCCCTAGCTTAGTAATTTCCCGCCCACCGAACCACCCTACTGATCTTTCACCTAACATCCCTAGCCTAGTAATTACCTGTCCTCCTAACCCCCCCACTGTAGCTAATGTTCATCTGCCTACCGCCCCCACACCAGTAACTGCCCGTGCAAACTTCTCCCTCTAGTCCAGCGCAGATATCCGAGTCCGCAGTCTCTGCAAACTCCAACAGGCTGACTAGGAAATTAACGTGGTCGGGTGCTCGGCCTGCGCAAGATGCAAGTAGAGCAAATTCGAAAAATGTAGTCAACACACCCCCTGAGGCTGTTCCTTACGTAGTGGTCTTAACCGGTGTCCCTGAGCTTAGAGACCCTGAAGTAGAAAGCTTTGCCTCCCTGAAAAATAAAGTGGCGAGCTGGTTGCATATTCAAAGACCCCTTCCCCCGAATATTAATAGCAAAATCATGATGGTTCGAAGAGCTCCGTGGGTGGGATACACCCCAAAGAAAATCAAGGGGGATTGCATCCTGGTAAATTTCAGGAACCCAGCTATTGTTTCACATATCTGTAACTGGTTAGGCAGTACGGGGGACACAGTAATTCAGCCATTCCCCTTGTCCTTTTTCTACCCACCCGCAAATTCCCCACGGGACTCAGGGTTTGATGACGGGTGGACCAGGGTGGGCCCAAGAGGTCATACCAGAGGTTTCAGGTCAAATCTCTATGAAACTTCTAGGCCTCTTGATTACTTCCATATTAACAGGTACAGCTGCCTCGACCAGGTAGACTGACTACATTGGGAAGGATGTCCCTGGGGCAGAGTGGGGGGATCGGTCCCCACAATTCGGGCTAACATCCGGGAAATTGGCTCTGAGAGTACAGCTCAGCAGGGGTTAGGGGTGGGCAACACAGATACTCGGGTCATGCAGCAAGTAATCATGAATCACGGCCCGACAGGTTTTAGTGTAAAAGAACCCTTCACGCAAGCTCAAGGCCGCTCCCCTGGTCCAACTACAATAAAAATAGTTTCCTGGAATGTGGCAGGTCTAGCAACAAACTGGCCTGTCCTGACTGGGGTTCTTTCATAGACACGACCGATGTATGTCTCTTCCAGGAAACGTGGGCACGGGAAGAACAATTCCGAATAGGGTATGCCTCATACTCAGTCCCCGCAAGGTGGGGAGAAAGGGCAAACCGTCGGGAGGGTTAACGATTTGGATAAGAGCCGATTTAGGCTGCACTGCTAGGGTCATGAATACGGCATCAGAGGATGTGCAATGTGTGATCCTGGAGTGGCGGAATGGTGCCAGACTCGCCCTGGTTAACATTTATTCCAGACCTGTGAGTGTTACATCCGAGTCCAGAGCCATTGAGGAGCTTGCCTCCTTCTTAGGAGATATTCCTGAGGGAGTGACACTTGTGGTAGGGGGAGATTTTAACTCCCACTTCGAGCCACTTGTGGGTCTGATGGATGGTGTAAACCAGGAGGAGGATGATGTTTGGAAAATCCCTCAAGTGGCTGGGCCCCAGGTAAGGTCATGGGCGCCTCTGGCAATACAAATAACTACCCTGACGCTGAACCACTCAATCAGGGCTTGCAATGGTAGGGTGAAATCGGACATCCCTCCAATGAACACCTTTAATAAATCAGGGAGGGAGGCACGCCTTGATTATATCCTAGTAGAATGTAGTGCCTGGCACAGGGTACTAGATTTTAGAGTGGCTCCCAAGGGAGAGAGCGATCATAATGCACTGATCCTTGATTTTGCCCTTTCCAGTGTCTTAAAGGGCAGTTCTACACTTGAGTCTGGTTCAGCCAACAGGGCCCTTCTTTCAAACAACAGACGCAGGGTAAGATGGGACAAGCTGGTTACTCATCCAGATCAAGTGGCGGAGCTTTATGCTCGGCTTAGCCAAGTACTAGAAGTTGTAGGCGTACTAAAGGTACAACATCCGGCACATGAAATTTATCAAAGGCTTGCAGAACTTAACAGGGTATTAGTTACTAGCCTGGCTGAAATCCTAAACCCTCCTGATCTCAGAGGGAGCAGGGCAGGCAGCAAGCCCAGCTGGTACAACAGGGCATGTAGACTGGCAAAAAGAAAACTCCTTGAGGCACTGAAACAAAACAATGACAGGGCACTCATAAAGCCCAGGAGGATAGCATACCGGCAAATAATTCACCATGCTAAGATTGAGTGGGGGAACGAGAACTGGGCAAACCTAACATCTGCCCTTGCAGTGAAGGATGCCAGCAAGTTCTGGCAAATCATAACTACAGGTTCGGCTGACCCCGAGCTGGCAGTAGCACCCAACATCGCTGCAGAGGTGTGGGAAGATCACTTCCATACCCTATACCAGGGGGATAACTCCATTGGGAATTTGCCCATATGTGGCACAGAGCTTACCTCTCTGTCCCAATTATATCTGAGTATGAGTTCACTGAAGGGGAGGTCATGGATGCTATCGCTAGACTCCCTGCTGGTAAAGCCCCGGGGCTGGACAAGGTCCCTGGAGATCTTTTTAAACATGAATCCGGGATATGGGCACCTTATTTAACGTTGATTTTTAACGCAATTTTAAGGGGCATGGCGGTCCCAAGTACTTGGCTGGGAGCAGAGATAGTCCCTATCTTCAAGAAGGGATCATCTCTGCTCCCAGTCAACTACAGGCCGATTAGCCTAATAGACGTCTCACAGAAACTTTTTGCGAGGCTGATTTTAGATCGCCTCGAGGGCTGGATGGAGGAGTCTGATATCTTAAGCCCATATCAGGCAGGCTTTAGAAAGAATGTTTCGACCACGGACCAGATTTTCCGATTAACCATGCTTTTTTGGAAAACGGTTAAAATCAAGGGCGGTTCACTTTATACTGTTTTCGTGGATCTCCGTGCGGCCTTCTACTTGGTCCCACGCAGGAAATTGTGGAGTGGGCTCTCAGATATGGGCATTCCTGCCCCTCTACTGAACATTATAATCCGACTCCACACAGAGAATTTCACGCAGGTCAGGTGTGGGAGAGAAGGCAAATTGTCATCTAGCTTCCCCGTTGGCGGAGGGGTAAGGCAGGGGTGTGTCTTGGCGCCCACCCTGTTTTGCCTCTTCGTCAACGGGGTAATTGCCCACCTGAATGCGGTCCCCAACAGAAACGCTCCAAGGCTCGCTGGGGTTGGGGTCTCCGCGATTATGTTCGCGGATGATACCCTATTACTCTCGAAGACTCCTATGGGTATTCAGCGAGTCTTGGACGGCTTTGTTAACTTCTGTTACGAACGGGGGCTGGAAATAAATACTTCCAAAATGAAATTCATGATTTTTAACCCCCCGAAAATAACGCGCCCAAGTCCTGTGATTGAAGGAGCCCGGCTTGAAAGAGTCCAGACGTTTGAGTATTTGGGTCTCACTCTTAATGAGAGTATGACTTGGGCTCAACATCAAATAAAATCTCAACTAAAGCTCCCGCAAAAGGCAGGGGGCATTCTTAAACTTTTAAGCAAAGCTACAGTTAAGCCAATTGGACCACCGCTAGAAATTTACAAATTGCAGGCACGAGGGGCGGTAATCTACGGCGGCGAATTGTGGGGCCACAATTGTGCCCCCGCGATAGCCGTCACGGAAAACAAGTTCCTCAGGCAGCTGGTTTCACTTCCATCTAGTACGCCATTGCTGCCCCTACGGCTCGACCTGGGCCTTAGACCTCTTAATGAGGAATTGGGCCTTAAACCCCTGACCTTTTGGAGGCGACTCTGGGTAACTCCAGAGCTTAACAACTTCCGGCAAGAGCTCGTGGAGGTCCTAAAACTGCCTAATGCGTGGAAACTCTCCTGGTTAAAATACATAAGACAGGAATTTGAGAGGCTGAGCCTTCCTCTTATGTGGAGTAACCCGGAGCAAGCATGTACTAGTATATCACGTAAGTAGCTGGCTAATCTGTACTTTGAATACAATTTATTTGCCCGCCTATCAAACGCCCAAATAGGAACTCTGACCAACACATTTTTTATGACTAACGACTACTACAAATTGGAGTCTGTTCTGAATGATATCAGCCCTCCTGGCTTCAGGAAACTCTATCTCCAATGGAGACATGGCTCTTTGCCAATTAGAGCCCTTACAAGCAAATGGTGCCCACCTACCCCAAAAAACTGCCCAGGCTGTTCTGCGGAGTCAGAAAATGAATTGCATGTCGTGTTTTTTTGCCCTGGATATCAGATCCCAAGAAAAAAGTGGATAGTTCCAATCTGTAAAAACTTGGGGATTAGACAGTGTCATGAATCATTCCGAATACTAAAAACTGATCTTTCCCCTCTAATCGTTTTTGCCGTAACTAAATTTTTAGCAGCAATATGGATGATGAGACGGAATTATCTGAATGCTCAGCCCAGTGGGAGAGGGTAGATACATGTACATAGCCTTGGGGAGTTTGATTACTTACTACATAAGGGCAGGGCTCTCTGATGATCATCTTTTTAAATGCTTTTTATCGATTTTGTACTTTACTGTGATGATATAGCTCAACGGATATGATTTGATAGTTATTTTTAATGTAATGAATTGAACTGAAGTGTGCTAAATTTTATCGTTGAATGTAATGTGATTTCTTTTATGACAGTATTGTCGAAATTAGGATGATAAAGAAAAAAAAGGAATGAATCTTCTAAACATGGGTCTTCAGTATATGGCAGATCAAGCTTCTTTCCTTACTTCAAGTTACTGACAGGCTGCATCATGTTAATCAAGCATTGGAACACCATCCTTCATTCGAACCAATGAGTGGCGCTATTCCCACATCTGAATTGTGAAACAAACCTGTGGACAGTAGGGTAATTGGCACTGGACAATCAACTCCTTCCTCTTCATTATCATGAGAGGCGCAGCTGAAACATAGATACCAATACATTTCATTATTCCTTGTCGACCACCTGTTTAAAGAAGGGGAGAGGGAGACTGTGCGTTGGTACTTGAAAGGTTATTTTTGGCGGACCTACAATTACCTTTATGTTTGTCACCAAGGGATACTAACTGAAAATAAAGGACAATTACTTCTTATATTTCCTTGTCATATTGTTTCCAACTAGGGAAGCATTTACATCGAATCCTCAGCTGGTGTATCCACGTACCCCTGTGGATAAACCTTTCCACTGAATTAAAAATATAGCTTTTTTTGTTCTAAAAATCATAAAATAGATTGTCGTAAAAGATAGGCATCCCAATTAGGATGCTTAGTATAGCTAAAACAACTACGTTGAAATGTTCACCTCACACTAATTGGTCTAATATACACAAAATATTTGGAAGTTATTAATTTCAATTTATGGGGCCGAATCTGAGGGAGTCAGAATAAGGGTGGTATTTATAGGACTTTCCTTCAGGGGGTTATTAATGCGCACTTTAAAGGAGGCAACTTTAGCGTGTTTTTTGACACAATCAGAGGCTTTAATAGGGAAACTAATAAGATTTATGGATATTATGCGCGAAAGACTCAAATCAAAAGATATTAAAATAATGGGCCTGTAAAGGCAGTGGAACACATTTTGTGTCACTTTTATGAATGCACTTTAGTAGAAGAAGAATAATGGGCCAATCTTCATAAACACTTTAACGCTTTTTATTGGATGCTTTACTTGCAACTTGGTGAGATGATTTTAATAATGTATATTATGTTTTTTTACTGGTCAGATAAATGCAATCTTTTTTTGTACGGAATATTATATTCTACACAGCAAAATATTTATTGATAATAATAATATCAGCCCTGGGAAACAGTTTCCTTCATGTGGAATATTTACCAGGAGCAGTAAAGTATTTTCTGAGGAAATGAGGCATAATACAGATACAGTGTATTCCACAACAAAATCAGCATGTTTTGCCTTTTTTTTCCAGCAATCTTTTCCTGATAAATGTATCAGGTTTCAGTTGCCAAAATTTGTAAGGGAAATTGTGATGGTCTGATGTTTATCACAATACTCTCAATCCAATCCGAATTTTTCATACACATTAAAATCTGGGTCTACGTAATCATGCTTGAAAAAGTAAAACCTCGTTGACCATAGAACAACAGTTATCAAAAGTAGGCACTGTGTTAAGATAAAGATAACCTCAAGGGTGTGTGAATTTGCAGAGTTGGTCCCCTGAAACCTTTACATGATGATAGCAAATACTATTATTTCAACCAGTAGTTAATGAAATTATCTGCATGCGAAGCCATTGACTAGGTCACTGAAGCCAATTGCCCCTTGATAGACTTTGGCTGTCACATTAAAGGCTGAACTTTTATGATCATTTTGAGCTTGTTCCAAGAATAAAAAGATCACCAACATTAATCCAGTTGTGAACTTGCAATGAAAGAGGTTTTAGGGTTAACTAGTGAGAAAATGGTGCCTGCATTTTTGCTGCTAATTAGCATTCTTGAGGAAATACTGCCACTTTGTGAGCAAAAACACACGAGAGCACAGATGCTCGAAAAGCATGACACTGCAATCTAAAGGTAGCCCTAAAATTGGCATCTACCGCTACATTTTGCTCGCTTAATACAGCTCTAGTATCAACACGCAAGGAAATTAGATTTCAGGTGGCGGCATGAGCAGATTTTTAGCATATGCCATTTTAACCAGTGCTTGTCCTTACCAGGAACTTGCTCTTTGTTGATCACACCCGGTCCACACAATGGTCTGCTGTCCTGATCACTTTCTGGTGAAGAACATGCGCCTAACCATGCCTCCATGTAGGGTAAGGATATTAGATTTTGAATTATCGTCATCACAGAGATTGTGTGCCTTCAAGGTTATGAGGCTGAAGATGGAAATTCTCGATCTCCTGAAGAAAGTTGTGAGTGAAAATTTCCTTGTGAAAGAAACCAATGAAAATGTTAAAGGTTTTACCTAGTTGGCCCCTAGTCTCCTGTTTGTGAGCCATGCTATATTCTGCTCTGCTGAGGTCATATTGCTTCTCATAGATATCCATTATTGCTTCTGCACAAGTATCATCACGACACTGCCATTCCTCCTTGTGGGCCTACAGGTGTGTCTATAACTTAGATACATGAGGCTTGTAGGATTCCATAAAACAGAATGTTTGCAGGTCAGTTGTCCAGGCACCAGGGACAATTCTAATAGTAATCACTGCTACTTTCTGTGAAACCCAGGATGGAGATACTACTCACTCACTGAGCGAAGTGCATCCTTGTTAGACTCTGACCTCCAGGAGACAGCGAAGTCAAATAGTCGAGGCTCAATGTTAGAGAAAGAAGTAAGTTTAGAAAATCAGATATTGTTAACACGAGCATTACTAAATAATAATTGTATTATCCAGTCAGTGATGTGTCTTTTTAAGGAGTAAGATATTAATTGAAAGTAGGGTCAATGCCTTAGTAATAACATAATAGCTTAATAGCTATGAGATTTCACCCCAGTTCTGAGTAAAAGTTGACTTCCCTTATGCATGAGCAAAATAAGTCACCCTTAGCATACCTGGTTGGTATAGAGACCACCTGGACTAGGTTGGTGCACCCCTGGGGGCACTTTGGTATTACAGAAGGGGCCGCAGATGGTTGTGTGGCCTCGTCTGTAATACAAATAGCGCTGGAGCACATGTTGCGCCAGCGCTATCACAAGAGGGCGTTCCCTCATTTGCATGGGGGTGTGGTCCCATGCAAATGTGGGAATCTCTTTACCTCTGTGCCCGTGTCGTATTATGTATGCGAATGCGGAGTTAGAGAAGCTGTCAGGAGGCACACTGACAGTGCACCACAGAAAGGAGCGCCCCCTTATGGCAGCCTTCTAGAGGGAGTTCATGGGTGTACTATGGACCCCCCAGATATCCCCTTGCAGGCAGGTGCAGTCATTCACTGCATGGTTAGGGTGAATCGCAGCGGTAAAGATGATTATTCTCCTATGCATTTTATATTTATTTCAGGCTTCACCTCTGTCCCCACCACCAAATGCAATCCGCTCCCCCAACTGGATGTCAATACATTTCTCTGGGATAGAAAGAAACCTCACTTCCACAAAAACCTTCTGTAGTGCTCAAAACGGGACAGCGGTGTAGCGATATCCCAGCTGCTCGGCTATTACCAAGCTGCTCAAATAGATTTCTAGTGGAATTGAACCACTAGCCTGCTCTCTAAGAAGTACCAGCACTTTATGGATCAGACCGTTGTGGGGACCCTTATATGGAAGGAAGTTTGACTTCCCTGTAAACACAAGGCATGGGGCCTCTACTCTTACCTGGTTACTAGCACTACACTCAAAGTATGTCCTGATCACCTTCCCTTCCCCTAAGACCCCAATCTTCCTAAATTCCAATTTTACTTCTGGAATGCATCCAGAGCGGTTCTGACGCTGGTTAGACGGGGCTGTAAATGCGTGAGGTGCCTTTTTGTTAAACACGGTCCCCTTCGAATAACTCCAATCTTATCACTCCTTAACGGACTCAGACTGCATATCATACTTACAACTGCGACATTGGGTAACTGGGTCTGGAATGTGACAGGGTGCAGGACGACCGATTACCCTCTTTAAGAAGTGGCTACTTCTCAAGGTAGATGACAAACATCTCATAAGGGAGCTTTGTGTCTTACTGGAAGGGGGGACACCCCCAATTACATCCAGGGGGCTACTCGGATGGAAGGCTGAATGGGGCAGATCTCTCTCCACTAAGGAATGAGAAGATATATTTTATTGGGTAAATCACACAGCATATAACATGGCCAGTACTGAAACTGAATATAACATTATTTCCTACAGGTACCTCCCCCGATGAAACTTCAGAAATGGAAAGCTGTACACTTGAAGGACTATTGGCAGGGTTATGGAGGCACTGGGACCCTAATCCATCTTCTGTGGCACTGTCCAAAACTCACTCAATACTGAAACCACGTTTTAGGCGATATTGATTCTGGTTTCAACACCTCCAATCCAAGATTTCCAGCTTACACCATAGTGGGACTTCCAAATACCCTGACTTACCTGTTGCACTCTAACAGGTAAAGACAATTGGCCCATTCTTTGGGAGCAGCCCATCAGGTTCTAGTCTCTAACTGGGGCACAGACAGGAATCCAGACCACATCTCCAGGTTGCATAAATTATGTTTCTCCCGGGGATGGAGAAGCTGTCTTTCGCAACAGTCCCGGGTCACACCTCCTACTCATACATGGGGGCACCCTTTATCCAAATTCTTTCCTCTGGATTCCGGGAGTTAACCTGCACTGACTTCTTGTGACCTCTTCAATTGATCCCAGACACGGCCTTAGCTATAGCCTAGGCTATCCCTTGCAGTTCCTACATCTGCATCTGTTATATCCACACCTGTCCTAGTGATAGATAGTAATTTTCCTGTTGCAGAATGTTCTAATGATGTTATGAAATGTTAGCCTAGTGTGTCTGACTAATATGCAGTTACAGCTTAAAATTCATGTGCTGCAACCCACTGAGCTATTTTTGTAATATGCAAGCTTCAACTGCTCTCATAGGAGAGAGGGACTTGTCTATGGCAGACAGACTTCTGATGCTGACATTTGCTCCGCAGCCCCAATGTCTCATGGTACAGTTTTCCCCCCACCCTTATGAGCAGAAAATCCCTGTTTCAGCATTCCTTGCCTGGATTTAGTTTTGCAGAAATGTTTCCATGCCCCGGAGAAGCAGAGCCTCGGCTCTGTGACCTTGAGGGTAGATAAAGTGTTGCCTTCGCAGGTGCAGATGCCGCATGTATGAGTTCATTGTTCACCACTTTGCTAATTCTGTAATTTTCCAGGCTGGGCGTGTCTTTACCCTGCCATGTTATGTTATAATGTATTGTCATGATAGGATGAGTCAGTCCTCTCGATGCACTCCCTGGGGTGTAGACCTGACAGGGCCCATCTGCAGATGAATATTATGTCCTAATAAATATATTTCTAATTCTTCTCCACTGCCTGGCTGGCTTATTATATGAGAATGATAGATGAGTGAGGTAAGTCGCTCAGGTGGATTTGAACCACGCTTATCAGATGGCGCCCGAACAGGGACTCCGTGATAAGGATCTTTCTCACCCGTAAGTGGGTAGCAGAAGGCCGGGGACCCTCTGGTCGGCACGGTGGGTCTGGGTACCCACTTTGATGCCAAGCTTGGTTCTCGCAGCGCTGCCCCACCCTGCTGATCGGGAGAGGTCCCGGTTCATGATCCTGCACCGGAGTCCAGAAGGCGGAACTTTGGAGCTGACCGTGTTGGTCCCAGAAGCCGGCGGTGGAGAACGGTGGATGTCGGTTCTGCGAGCAGAAGGTGAGTGGTCCGACTGTTGATTGAGGGAGCTGGGATGCTCCATGAGACCGGTGTGTCTCTGAGACCGGTGTGTCTCTGATGATTGGAGGAGCCGGTGTGCTCCTGGGGCTAGTGTGTGTAATGTAGTTAGCAGTCTAGTAGTCGGGGTGGGCGGAGCTAGCTGGGTGAAGGGAAGAGGAGGAGTGTAGACAGGATGGGGTTAGATAGAGTAGGGACAGGGACCAGACAAGACATAAGTAATAAAGCTCCTAAATAATGATACACGTGTCTGTCGTTATTGCGTGGTAGACACGACAACTGGCGACGAGGGTGGGATGTGCATGACCACAGCACACAGAACCTCACGAAAGTGCCCTGTCCCATGCAGCGTCGAAAAAAAAAGAGAACGCTGCTGTGTGGAGCTGCCGCCTGAAGAGAAGAGGCCAGCAGCAGGTGACCCCGTCCCTCCAGCGACTGCAAGGGAGCCAAGAGGGAGCCGCAGCAACGAGCGCTAAAACACTCGAGAAAGAAGAAGCTGTTCGCGCCAAAACGCGATACCCGCCGGATGCGTGCAACCTGGTGCACGCTGAAAGAACAGAAGTCGGGAGCCCACTCCGACTCTGCCCAGCACCCCAAAGTGGAAGAAAAAGTGCCCGGAGCGGGGGACGTTGCCCCGAGGAGGTCCGGAGGTAAGCGCTGTCGAGTGCGCTGGAATCGGAGCTCGAGTAGCCCCGTCATCAGAAATCTCACGCCCGATGTGTGAACTTTAGTACGCTACCGCCGAGTGAGTGCGTGGACCCGAAGAGGCGAAGTGGGAGCCCACCCAAACCTCACCTGACTGTGGCAGATGGTGAGAAATCCAGTGTTTGGAGTGTGCTGCCTCGAGATCAGCTGCCGGTGAGTCCTGAGGAAAGAATGAATGGGAGTGAAGCCTCGTGAGAAGTGCAAGTTCAGTGACGGCGGCCATCTTGAAGTCAGGCAGCTTTTGGGACGCCTTCCATGTGCAGACTGCCGGCGGCCATTTTAAGGTCAGGCATGGCAAATAGTCAGTGAGAAATGGCGCGCTCAAGCTACGAAGAGAAAAAAGAGCATAGCAAGCCTAAACCAGTAAAGCCAAAAAAGCACGAGCAAAACCAAATGAACATTGACTGAAGACAACCGCAATTACTCATTCAAAGCTTTAGCGAACAAGCAGCGACAGGTCAGTCGGAGTCAAGGAAAGGGGTGAGAAGCATGTGACGCCACGATGGTAACTCCAGACAATTCCCCACAGCGAAATGAAGTCAAGCCCATCATTGCGGGAGGGTCGCATCTGCGGGCTCCGGAGCCTTTAACCCTGACCACTGGTGGGAGCATGGGCCCCAAGTGGCAAGAGTGGTTAGAAGACTTCGAAGATTACATTGAGGGATCTAAAGTCACAGTAGACAAGGAAAAGTTGATTGCCCTCCGCAACCTCGCAGGTCGAGAAATAAGTAAGATAATCAAGGATCTTCCCCCTGCGGATGCTGGAACCTATGACAAGGTGCGTGAGGCATTGAAAAAAAAGTTCCTTCACAAGAGAAATGTAGACTACGAACGTCACGCATTCCATCAAGCACGTCAAGGAAAAGATGAAGCAATGAGTGCGTTCATCACCCGACTGCGGAGACTGTCGAGACACTGTGAATTTGACACCTTCTCAACAGATGCCGCTATTAAGTCACAAATTATAGATGGATGCCACTCCGAAACCCTCAGGAGGCGGCTGCTGAGAAAACCCCATGAACTAGACGAGATCGAAGGGATGACTCGTGTCTATGACCAGGCCGAAGAGCACGCCACCACCATTGAAACGGGGCGCAACGTAAGCCATGAACAAGCACACCGTGTCCAGGCCAAAGGCAGCAGCCGGAGATATTCGCAGGAGAAGCAATGGAGACTGAGACCGTCATCTCGCCAACGGTGCCCGGACCACAGGAAGCGAGAACCTGGGCGAAGAGACCGGAGAGCGGAAAAAACAAGAAGGTATTACAGGTGTCGATACGACTATCCTCATGTAGACACCTGTCCTGCCATGGGTCAGCGGTGCAGAAAATGTGGGCGGTCAAACCACTTTGAAGCGATGTGTGGGGACTACCACAAGGAGAGGCGAAGCGACACCGTGAGGTCATCTCGTTCTGACACCAGAAAACACCACGTTAGAGCTGTCCAAGAAAAGTCCACGTTGTCCTCAGGCTCGTCCCACTCCAGCCGAGAGTCACGCAGATCGCGATGGGAGCGTAGATCATCCTCCCGGGACTCCAGATCATCATCCAGAGACTCGGAATACACAGTGGAATATTTGAACATGATTGCGGATCCTGATCAACTTAAAAAATATCCACGCTTGGACATTAGAGTAGGAAACCATGACACTAAATTTGTGATGGACAGCGGGGCTTCGCTGAACTACATCCCAGTCACAGAATATGAGAAAATGACTCCTAAGCCCCCACTGACTTTTACCCCAGTCCGTGTTTTTACGTGGATGTCCAAAAAGCCACTCCCCTGTTTGGGGAAATTCTCAACAACGCTCAAGCACGACGACATCACGATACCAGCGGTCATGCATGTCATCAAAGGCCCCAAGGCCGACTGCTTACTTAGCCTCCCCACTGCGGCGCGTCTCCGTCTTGTTGAAATCCTGTTCAAAGTTAGTGACAATCAGGACTGTGTCAGCAAGTTTCCAAAGCTGTTTCAAGGCCTGGGGAAATTGAAAGGATGCCAAATACATCTGCACATCAACGAACTAATCAAACCCGTGGCACAGCACCCTCGATGTGTTCCATTCCATCTTCAAAACGCCGTCAAGGACGAACTTCAAGAACTCCTGTCTGCAGACATCATAGAACGCACGGATGGCCCAACCCCATGGGTTTCGCCGGTGGTCATTGTCCCTAAGAAAGGGACTCCCAACAAAGTGAGACTGTGTGTTGATATGCGCCTACCCAAACCTGCGATCGAAAGGGAGCGCCACCCTGGGCCCCATCTGAGCGACATGATCGCTGCATTGAACAGCGCAAAGGTGTTTTCAAAGCTGGATTTAAACAAGGGCTATCACCAGCTAGAATTGGACGTCAAATCCCGCTACATCACGACATTTGCAACCCACTTAGGACTTTTTAGATATAAGAGACTGAGTTTTGGCGTCTCGTCGGCCGCGGAAATTTTTCAGGAGGCGATCCGTCAAATCATTCAACACATCCCCAACACTCTCAACTATAGCGACGACATCCTTGTGTATGGTTCCGATGATCGTGAGCATGACATCGCGCTTGATCGCGTTTGTCATGCCCTGCTGGATGCAAACCTGACATTGAACAAAGACAAGTGCGAGTTCCACCAGGCCACCTTGAAATTCTTTGGCCATATTTTCTCAGACGCGGGTATGAAGCCTGATCCAGATAAGATTGCAGCCCTGAACAACACCAAGAGCCCACAAGATGTCGGTGAATTAAGATCATTCCTGGGGATGGCCAGCTACTGTGCCCGCTACATTAGAGACTATGCGACTGTCAGTCATCCTCTTCGCATCCTTACCAAACTCGGCCAACCATTCGACTGGACCCCTCAGTGTGAACAGGCGTTCAGGGACATCAAGCGGGCGGTGGAGTCGGCTGACAGCCTTTCGTACTTCAATCCTCGGCAGAAGACTGAGATCACTGTGGACGCCAGCCCCGTTGGGTTGGGGGCCATTTTGGCACAATATGACAATGACTCTGACCAGAGATGCATCGTTGCCTATGCCAGTCGCAGCCTGTCTGATCCTGAAAAGAAGTACTCGCAACCCGAGAAGGAAAGTCTTGCGGTGGTGTGGGCATGTGAACATTTTCATGTCTTTGTCTACGGCAAGCATTTTACTTTGATCACTGATCACCAGGCGCTAGTCACCATCTACGGCAACCCTAGATCCAAAATGCCTCCAAGGATTGAGAGGTGGGGCCTCAGACTTCAAGAATACACATTCACCATTATTCACAAACCCGGAAAGGCGGAGAACCCGGCTGATTATATGTCCCGCCATCCTCATGCATCGTCAGACTCCAAACCATCGATTGCTGAGGAGTACATTCATTTCGTGGCTGACCAGGCGCTGCCACCTGCTATTCCCATGAAAGTCATTTGTGAAGCCACCGCACAAGACGCTGTTTTACAGAAAGTACTCCGTCGGATTCAGACCAATAGGTGGAGACATGACCCCCAAGAAGACGACATGACCCAGCTGTCAAGCAAGAAATGCAAGCATTCCGGCACGTCTGTGATGAATTGTCAGTCACCACAGATGAAGTCATACTGCGAGGTCAACGAGTCGTGATTCCTAGTCAACTGCGGCAGGGAGTTATCAATCTGGCCCACGAAGGTCACAGGGGAGTAGTATCAACGAAGCGAGCTCTCCGGGAACGCGTGTGGTTTCCCTTCCTCGACCAGATGGTAGAGTCTACTCTGAAGGAGTGTCATCTGTGCCAGTTGACCAACAATGGTGATCCACCAGCCCCGCTACAAATGACCACCCTGCCCGATGGAGTGTGGCAAGAAGTTGCCATGGACTTCTACGGACCGCTACAATCCGGAAAATATGTAGTGGCCATAATTGACGAATATTCACGATTTCCCATCGCACAATTCATGCCATCCACCAGTGCCTCTATCACTCTCAAAGTGTTAGATGAAGTATTTGCAACATGGGGTGTCCCTAAAGAAGTAAAAACGGACAATGGACCCCCCATTTAACGGACACGAGTTCAGTGCATTTGCAAAGCATTTGGACTTCAAACACAGGAAAACCACACCCCTCTGGCCACAAGCAAATGGCACCATGGAAATATTTATGGGTACAATCAAAAAGACATTTCAACAAGCCATGGCTGAGAAAAAAGACCTGCAAGTAGCCCTCAATGAGGTCCTCAGAGCATATTGGACAACTCCTCATTCAACCACTGGAAAATGCCCAGCAACCCTCATGCTGGGGCGTCCGATGAGAAATCGCATCCCAACCTGGGAAGGGGCCTTGCGAGCCGTGTCACCGATCCGCAGCCATCAAGAGATGACAGTGACTGACAAACACAATAAAGACAAAAAGAAATCATATGGTGATGTCAAGAGGAGAGCAAGATCTCCTTCCCTGCAGGAAGGAGATTACGTCTTTGTCAAACAGGATCAACAAAGAAAGACTGACTGTCGATTTAGAGATGACCCTTTGCTGGTTACCCATCAGAAGGGCACCATGCTGACTGCGGAATCTGATCAACGACGAGTCACCAGGAACATCTCACACTTTAAGAAGTGTCCCCGAAGCACGAAAGGGCCTCTGGTGAACATGACTGACATACTCACACCTGAAGAGTTTGACCATGGCGACCAAGAGAGCAGAGGTCAGCCAAGTGAACCCTTGTCTGATGATATCACTAGAGCCATGTCTTTGCGGCCCCGTCGTGAGATCCAGCCGCCAAAGAGACTCATTGAAGAGATGGATTAAAACACTGTTTTCTATTGTTTGTTAAGAAGGGGGGAGATGTAATGTAGTTAGCAGTCTAGTAGTCGGGGTGGGCGGAGCTAGCTGGGTGAAGGGAAGAGGAGGAGTGTAGACAGGATGGGGTTAGATAGAGTAGGGACAGGGACCAGACAAGACATAAGTAATAAAGCTCCTAAATAATGATACACGTGTCTGTCGTTATTGCGTGGTAGACACGACAGTGTGCTCCGGGGAACTCAGAGTGCAAGTGGCGCTCTGACAGACTATTGGTGATGGGGGTATTGGGTGGATGTCTGTTTTAGAGCATCCGACCGGGTGGTACTGAGACTGGAGTGTGGCTCACCACGGTTAAATACTGGGAAAGGACCCAAACGCCTAGTGTGAGTGGTTTGATGGAAGAGTCCCAGATCTTCCGGGGTAAAGTGCGCAATGGTCTGTAGTGCCGCCCGGGTGGCGGATGTGTCCTCCAACCTCAGAACAGTTAGTGTACTGTTCAGTCTGCGGTAGGGTCCAGGTTCCCCAGGACTTGGTCGACGGGCCTTGTCCCATTATGGTAACACGTGTTTGGCAGGGACTCAATGCATATGACGTGCGTGTGCGTGTGTGGTTGTGTGTGGAGATATTTGTTTGGTTCTTTTGTGTCTGGGTATGTGTGGGTTCTTTGGCGGTATCTGATTGAGTGAGTTTGGTGGTGTTTGATTGAGTGTGCAAGATGCCGTGTTCTAGTAAGTTGCGATGTTTTGGGTGTTGCTTCAGTTCAACTGATGTCAGATTGGCCGAGAGCCAACCCGCTCCTGTAGAAGACTCTTGATTTTGTTTAATATTTTTGATGCAGCTAAGATAGATTACTTGCAAGAGGGATTGTTTGCTAGGCACAGCTGTCAGAGCATGTTTGATTCCCTAAGGTTGTGGCAGAAAGAGGTTCAGCAAAGACAGATGAGAGGATAGCCCAGAATATGGACAGATCAAAAGTTTAGTTTTAAAAGAAGACAAAATGTGTACATTTAAAGTTGCTTTTAATGGCTCAGTGAGCCAATGTGAGCAGTGATTAAGAGGATGGGGTATGCATTTCATGTAATATGTTTGATTTGGTTATAATTTGGCAGTAGATCTCGCGTGTGTACAGCAGAGAGCAGCAGAGAGCAGCACGCGGGCGGCAGACGCCAGAACGCTAGTCTTCTACAGCAAGCAAGCAGAGCCGAGCCAGCCAAGCCGGCTGAGCGGTACCGAGCCGGTATAGGGAGCTGGTGAGCGAACCCGGACCCGAGCCCAGCAACCTCGCAGCTGACCTTCTCCGTGTGACTCTCGCACCCCGTCAGAGCTCCGGACGGGACAGGGGACCTTGGTACAGACTCTGCGGCTCCCTGCTCCCGGCTCCCGCCACCCGGCACCCGGTACCAGGCTCCGAGGCGCCGAGGTGAGAGGAGTGCCCCGGAGACCCTCGGAGAGCTGTTGTGCCGCGGAAATCGGACGGCAACCGCGGGGGGGGGTCAGCATCTCCAGCAGTGAGCAGCAGAGAGTTGCGAGCCGCCCTGGTTACCGGACACCACTCCCCACGTTCTCTACAAGCACACAGAGGGAAGCCCCAACGGCTTGGAACCGTGCCCAGCATTACACGGCAGCCGAAAGACACTAAAAGTGATCAAAGATCTGGCAGGAGTAAGCGGGAGCAGGCAGAAAATGCCGCAAAAGCCTGCAGGTGGCTCTCCAGTCCTCCAGTGCCCAGCGCCTTGTGTGCACCAAGACCCGGCCCCCTGTAACGGCTCCGAGGGGACGGATGCTGCAGTGGCGGACCGAAAAAAGAGGCGGATCATTGGAGCGTGAAGGTGAAGGTTGGTGCGAGCGCTGCACAGGGAGGAGGGGTCAAGCACTGCTAGCAGCTCTTCTGGCACCCACGCTAATTAACTCGCCGCATGCAGTCCCCCCTCCCCTTCATCCGCGCCCCAGCATTTAGCACCGGCCCCAGTTCCAGCATCCGGAGCTCTGTCCCCTGAGCCCTGACCCCCAAGTCGAGCGTAAGCAGGGCAGGGCAGGAACAGGCAGGAGTAACCAGGAGCAACCAGGAGCTCCAAGAGACGTGGCTGCAGAGGCAGAGGCAGAGGCGGCGGAGGTGCCCGAAGTGGCAGAGGAGCCCAGAGACACTCTCAATCAGCCCCCGCTTGCCCAGCTAGCTTTTCCTCTTGCACAAGTCATACAAGCTCCTTTTTCATCACACACACGCACTCTCAGCCTTACCTGCTCAGTCTCACTACACCTGGCCGGACTCATTAGTCTCAATTGGACTCTGCCAGACTCCATTAGATTCAACCACCGAACCCGGGGGGTCAGGGACAAAGGAATTGTGCAACAGTGTGTCCCCACACAGACAAGGGAAAGCGTCAGGGAAAGGGAAAGGGCTAGCTTTCACCTGACTGCTGAACTTGCCTGTTGACTTCTGATCCTTGCTGTTGGAGCCACTAAGCACTACTGAAAACCTGGGCCCCACCTCTCCACTCACCAAGTCCATTTTGGAGCAATGAGATCTGGTAAAGAAAGAAAGTACACTGCACCCAAACGAAGGAAGCCCAAGCAACCAGACGCAGCTGGGGTTCAGGGCCTCGTTAAGCACACATCAAAACCTCAAAAACCTAAGAGCTTAACTTTATGGGACTACTTTAGAAAGACCCCATCAAAAACTACAGAACTAACAGAATTAACACAACTATTAGAGCTACACCCGCAAACCTTGGAGGCAACAACCTTCTCAACCTCTGACCACTTAGGGTTTGACCTTAAAGCACCACCGCAAAATTGGGTATTCAACACAATCCCAACAAAAGAGCCGCCAGGGGTTTACACTTTTGGGTCTACCTGTACCAACCACAACATGGAAAATTCCCAAAACGTTCCTCTACAACCAGAGAAGCCTCTCATCCCTCTGGCAGACGACAACGGGGCTGTCCCCCCACCGCAATTGCAGCTGGAAGACATTATGGGTTCAACTGAGGCCTCCCCCTTGCTACCACAATTCCTACACCCCCCACTTAAGCCACTCTCGGGCTGCCCACAGCAAACAACGACGGCGGAAATCCACGGACAAGTTGGCCCAGCACAATTCAATGGCAGTTATTCATCTTTAAACTCGCTTACTTCGCCAACAACAAAAATATTAACAGTACCAACAGACTCAAGCCCTTCATTCAAGTTATCTCCGCCCTCTGGCCTCACAAGGACTCCATGCCAAAGTCAATCAGTACAGACGGCAGCAAATGATCAGCCCATGTCGGATTTGTACCTTTTCCTTAAGATTTCCTCAGAATCCCCAAGCCCGAGCATCACCCTGGAAGGCAAATCCAACATAGAAGAGGACACTAAGACTAGTGTTTGGCCTCAACTATTGCAGACTCTTCAACAAACCGTGACTGCACTCAATTACCATTCAGTAAAACTAGAGGTGCAAGTTGATTTACTAAACACCCTGGCACTCTTCACGTCAGGGATCGATGGCAAATTAGACCAATTGAATTCGTTAATTCTAAGGGCACAAGCATCTGCGAATTTTGCTCAACCAACGTGCTGCTGCTCTCCAATCATTGACTCCCTCGCCCTGCTCCCAGACTGCCTTTCCACTGTCATCAGGGAAGTAAAGCAGCTGAGGGGGGGACACGTGCCAGTTAAACTGCAACCCACCAAACACCAAGAACAGGATAAACCACAGAAGGACTTTGGAAACAAAAGTACAGCGTTAAAGGAAGAAGAAGCGGATATTATAGGATCACTTAACTCCCTTCACTCGATGAATGGTCTCCCTCACAGTGCTCTAATAAAACCGACCCCGACGGTTGAAAATTGCACTCTTTCATCTCCAGCCGGGCCCACAGATCAGCAAGCCAAATCTGTGGACGGTCGAACTAACAGCCTTGCTTCTTCACCCGCTCCATCAGCCCCGACCTCTTTCGGGCCTATTTCTCCCTGCACCAAAAGAGAACGTAAACGTCAGCGCAAAGCAAGAAACAAACTCAGGGCTAATTCCAACTTGGCCCACCAGAATCTTTTCCCGATCTTCTCGATAGCCGAAAACAAAAAATCCTCTACAGAATCCAGCACAGTGGACCCAAAGATAAACCCAACAACAATCTCGAACGGTCCAACTGTGGACTTGCCCACTCAAGAACTGGCGAGGAGCCCTCAGAGTCTAAGATTATCAACAACTGCCTTGGCAACTAAAGTAGAGGGAAGCCATCCTGCAACAAGCACAAGGGTGAGCCCAGCTAGGTCAAGATATACTGGGCAAGAGAAGGCGGCAGGAAAATCTCGGCTTTTAATGGATCCCCCCCTTTTCGGGAACGAAAACCTAACATCAAAATTGAGTTTTACTAAAACCATTTGCAACGACATAGCTGCCCTGATCAGTCACACCCCACAACCAAAACGGGCATCACAAAAGCCACTTAAAAATAGATCTGATGTAACAATCGAAAAACAGATCCTCAAACCCACAACAGCTCCAGAGCCGCGAAGTGACAACCAATCGTGTCATCAGATTTTACTAGCCCCCGAGTACAAATCTAAGGGGTGGCACGATATTCTCAACAGATCAAATCTGCTGAAATTAGCGGAAGGCATACCGGGGCTAGAAGGTCTGGACACGAATAACATCAAAGCCATTGAATTCCTTCCACCACGAGGAAACCAACCCTCTGAGGTCACCGTTGTAACTTTCACACAGGCAGGTTGAGCAGGAGCCTTCCTCGAACATAAGGCTACACTGCGGAACTGGGGGATTAGAGTGCACCCCTATTTAACACCAGGATATCCAATCACGCTGCTATCCGGAGCAACCACACCCAGCAAGCCGGCCTCCATCAAAAATAAAGAGCATGGGAGGCCGTTCTCTGTTCTAAAAAATGCCTCAGGGTCAGACATAGATCTTAAATCCCCTGAAATAGCGGTGAGTAACAAAGAACCAGACCATGCCTGGAGGTGGCTGCCAGCAGTATTGGCCACAAAAAGCAGAAATTGAACATCTGTGACAGGTTCACCAGCAAAAACTCACAATCTATTAAAATCACTCCCGCCGCCAGGGGCACAACAGCACAGTGTGGTCAGCAGTAAGAGGGAGCTACCCTTTTCACTGTGCTCATGGAATATCTGCGGCCTACATCAAAAAACCTCAAATGAAGACACTATGCCTTTCCTGGGGGAACATGTGGCAATTGCCCTGCAGGAAACTTGGGAACTGGAGGACCGCCCCATTGAAGGATTCATTGAATATCGGAAACAGGCACTGAGGGACAGCCGCTTCGGCCACCCTAAAGGCGGGCTGTCCACATACATATCCATCAACCTAAAAGGCGAATTCAGTCAACTTCACTTGAAAGAAGACTGGCTACTGGGGGTTAAAATTAATCTACGGAGCAGACAACGACCGCTTTTACTTATAAACGTGTACATTAACCCTAACACCCGCACAAAGAAAGACGACCTGGCCAGATTCTGCGAAATAATGGAAGATATAGCCACAGTATATTCCAACTCGGACCGCATTATCACAGGGGACTTTAACACCAACCTTTTCCAGGGGAACACAGCAGACTTAGAAGGACCCAACATGACTAGCATCATTGAGGCGGTCCCCCAATCTAAACCCCCTGTGCAAACTTTCAATACACTAGGCGAGGTCACCGTGACGAGACTTTACAACGCAGGGTATCTAGTGGTGAATGGAAGATCAGCAAATGACTCCCCTCCAAACTGGACCTGGTCAAACGAAAGAGCAAAATCTTACCTGGACTTCACCATATGCAACTCGGAACTCCTGTTCAATCTGGCTAACTTCTCCGTCCTGCAAAGGCCTGAAAGCGACCACAGGCCACTGGTCATTTCCTTTGCCATAAATCTAGCTCTCCACAAAAAGGCTCCATCCACATACAAAGGAATACATTCCGACAACTTAAAACGCCTGAAATGGAGTGAGTCTAACTGTCAGTGCATTTTAAATACAAGCAAGGATTTCATCAGGGGTGTTTTAGACCAAACGGTTTCCCCAACAGCAATATCGTCACAGCTATGCGCACTTTTAATCAGAACCTATCCAGCGACAAGGCAAGGCCCAAATCAGATACCACCAGTAGGAGCAACAGCCCTCCCTATGATAAAAACACTAAAAAGAACGAGAAACAACGCATTGAGGCTGCTTTTAAAATTTCCAGAGAACAGAGGCTTCCTCGTTACATACCGTCATGCCCAAAAGGCACTCAGGAGGGCAGTCACTCAAGAGAAAAAGGCCCAGGAAACTCAATTCTGGGCCAAACTGGTATGGGAAAGTAAACAACAGAATTCCAAGATATTTTGGTCTCTTGTCAACAACATTGATCGAAACACAACATTTTCTGGATCTGCGAACATCCAGGAAGCAGACTGGATCTCGTATCTGACAGAGCATTTCCAGGCACAAGATCACCTCGACTGCCCTGGACCAATATGGGCTTCTGACACTGGCGCGGGTAAAACATCGAACCTCCCACCCGATCATACGCAGGGCCTTACCTCATCCGAGGAAATGTCTGAAGAAAGTGTTGTCAAAACACTGACGAAAGGGAGACAAGACGGAGCACCAGGCCCAAATGGCCTGCCGCAAAGGCTATTCAAGTCCGACGTCCCTTTTTGGTCCAAGGTGCTATCGAATCTCTTTAATTACACCTTGAGCTATCAAACCATTCCGGATTCTTGGAGAGGTGCCATTATCCATCCCATCTATAAAGCTGGATCACGAGGCAACCCGAACAACTACAGATTAATCGCCTTGTTGGACATAGAGGTAAAGCACTTTGCAGGCCTCATTTTGGAGGACCTCAAAAAATGGGCAAAGGATAAAAATCTGATTCCCTTGAATCAGACAGGGTTCATCGCCAAATCTGGAACAATGACAAACTTATTGGCAATCTCTTCCATCATTGATAAAGCCCTTACAAACTCCAAGTCGATTTTCTGCTGCTTTGTCGACTTCAAAGCAGCATTTGACAGAGTGCCTAGGGCTGCTCTGTGGCAAAAACTGAGGGAGTGGGGAATCCCAGACAATATCCTGAACCCCATCATCATGCTGTACTCCAACACATGGGTTCGAGTGAAGTTAGGGCCTGGCGCACATCTCTCCCGGAAAATCAGGACCTATCGTGGTGTCAAACAGGGATGTGTGCTGGCCCCCCTTCTCTTCAATCTATTTATTGCTGATCTATCAAGCACGTTGGAGAAAGTAATTAGCCATCCACCAAAAGTAGGAGGCACAGCATTATGCAATCTCCTATATGCCGATGACCTGGCACTGTTTAGTCTCACCAGAGTGGGGCTTCAGAGACTCCTTGATGCCCTAATGCATTACACGGTCAACAACCAGTTAGAAATTAACATGTAAAAAACGATGGTTGTTCCGTTTGGCAAAAAACGTTACAGCGGTGGAGGCTGGACAATTAACAAAGAAAGCATCTCAATTGGCCAGTCGTACAAGTACTTAGGGGTCCATTTAGATTCCAGGGGCAGTTTCACCAAACAGAGCACTGCGATTGCAGCCAAGGCCACAGCGCTAAGGGTATCCTTGGCTAAGCTATCGAGGAGACTCTCAGGCCCCACGCTCTTGCCTTTACTGGATGTGCTTAGAGCAAAGATCGGGCCCACACTTTCATATGGCATTGAGATCTTTAAGGGTAAAATGAACAATTCCTTAAACAAACTGACAATCAAACTCTACAAGAAATTGCTCTATCTGCCGAGTTCCTCCTCGCCAGCTCAGGTCAGACTAGAGTTGGGCCTAATTAACTACGAATTTTCTAACGTTGGCTCATACCTTAACCTGATCCACAAACTAAGACAGGCAGAAGCTGGCACCCTGGAACTCTTGGTCTGGAACGAAATCAGTGTGAGCAATCCGGGGGGGTCATTTGGTCGCCTCCTAAATGACTACACCCAACAAATGTCTGCTGCGGACCTCTGGGCCCTTAACCCAAGCCAGACCGCTTTCAAAAACACAATTAAAAAAGCTATAAGACTTAAATCCCTGATTATGGACAAAGCTCTCCTTGCGAAATGTAGCCATGCTTGGGCAGTAGCCAACTCCTACAAACGGTTATCCCCGGCTAACTACCTTTCGACTACTTTTTCTTATCAGTTAAAGCGATGTCTGATCGCCCTAAGATTGGGAGACTGGCGCTTCCTTCAAAATCTCCCTGTATGGCGTCGAAAAAGGGATGATCAAACGTGCAGAGGGTGTAGGTCAGCAAATGAAACTTTTTTGCACGTGCTTTGTACATGCCCTTTTTTCATTCTCCAATGCAGACGCCTTCTCAGGCCAGAATGGAACAGGCTGGGAGTTCGGACCTGTAGACATGCCACTATTGCTGCTCTGTCCTTAGAGAACACTGTTTTAAATATAAAATTGGCCAAATTCATTCAGCAAGCGTATAGTCTTTTCGAAAAACTGGACAATTGTGCAGACAAACATGTACTTTAACCTCATCTGCAAAGTGCGGGAGTGATCATTTTTAAATTGATACGCTGCAGTAAGCACTGATAAGAAGGCCAAATTTTACTCTGTTTTTATATTTCCTTTTTTCTTACTTTCTTTTAATCTATAAAATTGTGATAATGTGCTGGAAGAATCTTTTAAAGATATGTTTTATATATCTAAATAAAGAAATATAATGGTTTCGTTTGAGAGCAGTCTGTGGGCTGCCTTTTGTTTGTGTAAATGTTTGTTTGAATGAAGTGAGTGCGTCTTGTTGCATGAGTTAGATTGTCTGGTCCTTGTGAGCTACCTGAGATAGTTGTGCCTGACTATCAGTGTGTTTTTCATGTAGTTTAAAAGTGCATGCAGGCTGTGCTCTATGGAAAAGAATTTGGTTTCTTTCATCCCCTTAATTTGTGAACAGTAGAAGATGAAGAAAAAGGGATTTGATTACCAGTAATCAGAATGTATATTAATAGAATGTAGGAAGAGTGTAAAGTTAGAAAGAAGAGAAAAAAAGAAAGAAAAATGTATTTGCCAAAATAGTGTTAATTATTGCATGTTAGAAAGAGTTAGGAAGGCTTATTGGCTTTGTCAGCGCCAGAACGACGAGCGTGGAGGGCGGCAGATTTGGCCTTGGTGATGAATACCAGAAAGGCTGGAAGGCTGGCTAGCAGCCTAGAATTCTTAGGTCTTGGAAGACGGTGAGAGTGAAATGCATTTTTTTTAACTGAAAAAAGTGGCCTCCAAAAGGGGCAGAGAGCAGAAGTTGTTTAGTTAGTTTTAAACATGACTTGTTGAGTGGATGTGTTTCAGTCCACAATAAAATAAAAGAGGTTGTAGAACTCTGGGCTGGTAAGGTTTAGAATAACAGTGTGTGAATATTATTAAGTTCTGGAAGGGTTAAATGGAAAAGAGAGAATGTGAGCAGAGCTAGGAAGGTTATGTAAAATGGAAATATAGATGCTAGCAGCAGAGCACAGCAGATGTGACCTTGTGTGATAATATTCCAATGGGTTCGCAGAGCACAGAGAGCAAGAGAAGAGACAAGCAGAAGATTGTGAAGTGGGGGCTAGGAGGCTCAGGTCCTGGCACTGACAGCAGAGATACACAGTTGGAGCCATGTGAATTGTGAATTTGCAGCGAGTCTGCATAATTATGAGTTCTGCTCTTTCCAGCAGACTGCTGCTGGTTCAGACTAAAGAATAATGCAGTTGTTCAGAACACATGTGATTTAGAATTAGGAACAAAATTATCAATACCTTTCAACAGGTTATTCCATTTGGACATAGAGAATTACACTTTAAAATGGCCTAGACTGAGAAAAGAAGGATTGCTTTGAGAAAAATTAATTTACTAAATATGTTGGTGAGTGTTTCAGATAAGCACATGTTACTCCTATTGTTTGGATTGTATTCAGTAAGTGATTGATTTGTGTGCAGTTCAATGGCAAAAAGAAAAGAGAGATTTATTGGTTGTCTGTTGTGTCCATTTTTGTTGTGATTTATTTTGTTTCACTGTTGGACAATGTCATAGTATAAAAGTTTTCTATTTCAATAATTATTGAGTTGGGGGGTCTCTGATTGGCATACTGATAACTGTCTTTGCTAGTGGATACCTAGTGGAGAGTACTGATGATGCGAGGGTAGGTACAGAATATTGCTTGTGTTGCTCATAGGAGCGGCCTGGTGGGAATGAATATATGTGTGTAATGTATATATGTGTGTAACAGTATTTATCTGCAGTTGGATGTATGACGTTATAACGCATACTATTACTCCGCAGACCATTACAACGCGACTTTTACTCCGCATACCGTTACAACGCATAGCGCCTTGGGGCGCTGGATAGTGGTAAGTATAATTTACTATTCTAACTCCAGTCCCCGTGGACCCTAGGGAAGGTGTTGGATAGTAAATTATACTTATTCCCTATCCTAGAGCGCCCCCCAGCGCAATGCGTTGTAATGGTATGCGGAGTAATGGTCGCGTTGTAATGGTAGTGCGGAGTAAAAGATCCGTTGTAACGGGTGTATACCTCTGCAGTTTGTCCATGGGACACCATTGCAGTGGGCCCAGTGCCCCACCCGCTGAGTGGAAATGCAGAGGGTGTGTTTTGTGCAAATGTCTGCTAGTGTGGAAGGTGAGAATATACCTTTGGCAACAGGAATAAATGTAGTGAGATGGCGCCCTTTTTGTTTAAAGTTAAGAAATGACATTGGTTATAAGAGGGCTCATTTAGACAGCGAAAGATATCTGTGCAGAAATATTTGGTATTTTAATAACAAGAATAAAAAATTTACGCAAATATGGAAATTCCTGGTTCATGACAAGTGAAAGATGTGAACGTAAATGTATATCTTTTTCCCTTTTTGATGCTGCATTAACTGCCATTACCAGATTGTCATGTGATTTTCAATGCTGCTAAATGTTTTATATTCTTGGCTGACGGTTAAAGAGGTTAGGACTAGTTCTTGTCTAGAGACAGCAGACAGGGTTTTCAGAACGGACAGTGAATAGTTAGTATATATACGGTGATGATAGATAATATAGATGAACAGGTGTGTTTGAGCTCCAAGCATAGGTTTTAAGGTAATTTGTAGAAGGTATTTTTACTAAATGGTTGCGTTTTTGTCAAATATTTTGTGTGTTGTTTTTTTTGTGGTTTGATTTGTTTAATTTCAGTGCAATGGGAAATATTTTGATCTGTGTGTTACAGTGAGTATTGATGCAGCTTTGTGCTAGACAGATTAAGTGTGCACTGACACCGCATGATGCATGACATGCATGAGAAAAATATAGTCCTTTGAGTAACTAATATTGTGTTTTCCTTTTGTGGCCTTTGTGTTTGGTATATGTATTATTGCGTATTATTTTATGTTATACGCATTTACCTACATTGTGTGTTTTATGTTTTCTTTGGCTTATTGTGCATTGCTTGTTCTGTTCTGCGTGGATGGTATGCTGATCGATCTTAAGCCTGACAAATTAAGTAGGCCAGCACGCTGGGTTTTGGGCCACAGGCTCACTGTGCATGAAATGCATGGCATCGTGTTGTGTGTCACAGCTCATTTGCATGTGTTACAGTGAATTTTCCATGCTTTCTGTGCTTAGCACAGCAAGTATACCTGCTGCCTTGGTATGCTTTTTTTATTTTATGTATGTTTCTGTATTGTATTGTTTTGACAATTCTATTATTGATACTAGAACAAGCTCCTCTTTGGGGAATTTGTTCTGGTCCCTATATTTCACAGATAACACTTCAGCAGAGTATGTCTATTTGGTTAAAAGGGGTATGGAGGAAAATACAAGAGTTCTACAGTGTACTCATGGTGTTGTGTCACAAGCCTGACCATCACCTAAGTAATTTTTGTTCATTTATAGATTTTCCTTTTGCCGCCATTTCCCTAATGAATGTCACATAGTGCCTAGTTATGGGGGACTTTAGCTGTGTCCCAGTCCCATTTCCTTTTCCTTACTCCTTTTCCTTAGTTAGATTGTATTAGATATTAATAGGTACACACATCATTTTATGGCAATGACATTTGTACATGTGCTAAAAGATGTTATAGCCCTCTCAAAAGTGCTATGTCTCCCCTAGAATTTTGTTTATGTTCAGTGCTACACCCAGTGGTTGATGGTGTTGACTGAAGTGAAATATGTTTCAGATTTCCTTCTGTCAAAATGTGGGAGGAGGCTAGCTTCCCGCTGGAGCTAGCTCCCCGCTAGCTCTCCTATAAATTAAAACTAGGTAACATGTATATTGCTCCCTCCTGTCCTGCTTTGATCTAAAAGGGGAATTAGATGTGGGTAGTTTTGTTCTACAAGTGTTGGGTAATAACACCATTATTGTAGTCTTGCAAGTGCATTGCTAGTTCTTTATCAGCTAGTCTGTGAAAATAAACTGATAGTTTTTATTAGAGAATTATTTTAATTGGATAGGGATGAAAGGGATGAAAGGGAACAGCCCAGACTAGTGTTTCCTTATTTGACCTTTGAAGGGAACAATAGGTCGGTACCTTTTTGTTGATTTTTTCCTTCACATTCCTAGGTAACAACATCATTATTGTGCAGCACTAAGTAAAGGTGTACAAGTCTCTTATCAGTTAGCCGGTATAGTTGAGCTGATATTCCCTATTAGAGCTGGTGAACAGGTTTTCCCCTAAATAAAATGTTACACGGTCTAAATAGTGAGAAAGGTGAAAGATGCTTGTGTGATCCTCAGCAAAATATTTTTAGAAATTAAAGATTTGTAGAAGTTAGTTTCCTGCTGCCTCTATAATATGTGAGCATAGTCATGAGCAAAAATATAGTTGTTTTGAGTAAGAAAAAGAATATTATAAGTGTTTGAAGTTTTGCACAACAATGAAGGTTTACAAAATAGATGCCGTGTGCTCACTATAGGAAGAGCGGTTTGAACTTCCCTTTTTGCTGTTTCTTAAGTGCAAATGCGGGAATACAACATGTCTGTTTTGTTTTATTTTTTCTCTTCTCTTAGAATTCAATAAATGCATACGTCCGTCCACAGGTAATACAGCAAAAAGTCAGATATGTAATGTATTACCTATTGTCAGTGCAAAAATTTATTAGAGCAATATGAAAGCACAGAATAGACCTCATTTGGTTTCTTTGAATTTGAATTGTATTCATATGCCTTGTCTAAAGATCTTTGTTCTGTTCATCAATAGAAATATATCACACCGCCGGAGCCAGAGGGGACCCAAGCATCAGATCCAACTTCAAGACTCAGTGCAAGTCAAGTCTCGTCATCAGAAGATACCAACGGAAGTCTTGCTTGGAGCCAAGGTACCACTGAAGCAGCTGTAGGTGTGTGATTCCTGGGTAAGAAAAGGGCAGGCCTGACCGAGATGGAGGACTCACTCTTCGCTTTTGTGCCATTTCCCAATGGTTGGAAAGGGTTTCTCAGAAATACTTGAGAGGGGCAGTTCTGTCTGTGCAAAAGGCTACCGCCAGTTCTCCAGTGGTTATGCTTCAGGTTTCCCTGTTCCCCATCTGTTTTGGAATATACAGTTTTGTCTGCTGTCAAGGAGGTACCTGGTCACACTTTATACAATCTATGGCCTCGACAGAAGAGCGGTGCACCAGGAGAAGAAAAGTAGGAGGTAGAGGGAGACTTTAGTCTTAGGGTACAGATACAGTGCTCTTAATATCTGTTAGATTCATATCTGGTGTACTGAGCGAGACACTGGACAAAATATGTAGAGGGCACTACCTGGATTGGTGGTTGCTAAATTCTGCAAGAAAGACTTTGCATCATTGGCCAAGATTGTTTTCCATTTGAGTTGCTAGTAAGTGCAGCTCCAACGCAGATGATTTTTTAATTTTTTGGATGAGTTGCTAGCAAGTGCAGCTCCAACGCAGATGAGTTTTGAATTTTTGATGGACAATACAAGCCTGCCTGTGAGGCTCAGACGGACACAGGGAGAAGACTCCCCTCTGGCTGGCTGTGTTGCAGATTGTTTCCTTTAGTTTACTTTGGACTTTTAGCTAGGAAAATGAGTCCTTTTGAATGCTCCTATTCCCAAGGAGGAGCAGCCTCTGCGGCTCCTTGTCCAGATGTCCCTGATCATTTGGTTCTTATGGTCTACAAATTAATTGTGATTGTTTGTATCCTGACTATTGCTTTCATATTTCTATTTAGAGAATTAGTTTCTTGTTGCTTGGCGCATACCCTCATGAGTATTGTTTCAACGCCACCTGAGAATGTCATTAGTACTCTAGATCCTCATGAAGAGGAGCACTGGGAAGTTCATTAGGATGATGCAGTATTCAAATGTTGCACCTGACACACGTTATTTATAGAACAGCAAAAATGATTGGGTGTGTGGGTCATTGCCTTCATACACACACAGGGGTGGAAAATTGTTGCTTGTATTCTTGCCCTATGGAAGTAGCTGTGAGGGTTAGTATACTTTGAGTAGTTTAGTAAAACACATTTCTCAGCCCGATAAAAAATTTACTTCAAGGATGTTAGATATAGGTCCTAGCTGATAATGCAAGTGAGCCCTCAGTATTGGATTCAATAGGGTGTTTTCCTTGATAATGACAGTTTGATCTTATTTGCATTAATTCCTGCTCATGACTTAAAGTGTGATGTATTTTTTAAGTAGTCCGATCATGACATAGTGTTATAGAGAAATGGTACTTCGAGAACATATGTTTAGATTAGTCAAAAAGGAGGGTGTTTCACACCCAGAGAATAATTATTGTCTTAGTAGGTATTGCAGGGGTTGTTCTTTTACTTGTTGCCTCTGCATTTCCTGCCCTATAGTATGCTGAACTACTTCTGTGATTATGCCCATCCTAGTATTTAATTTCCCGATACCAGATATCTTTTATGATGATATACTATTGGTTATTTTTGGTTTTTTTTTTTTGTTTCCCTTTGATTGATGAGTGATGCCTTTGGAATTGTATAGTCCTTACCTTTAAGCTGTGACTGCACTTGTGTTAGCCACAATAGGCTAAAAGGAGGGTCTGATAGATAGTAATTTTCCTGTTGCAGAATGTTCTAATGATGTTATGAAATGTTAGCCTAGTGTGTCTGACTAATATGCAGTTACAGCTTAAAATTCATGTGCTGCAACCCACTGAGCTATTTTTGTAATATGCAAGCTTCAACTGCTCTCATAGGAGAGAGGGACTTGTCTATGGCAGACAGACTTCTGATGCTGACATTTGCTCTGCAGCCCCAATGTCTCATGGTACAGTTTTCCCCCCTCCCTTATGAGCAGAAAATCCCTGTTTCAGCATTCCTTGCCTGGATTTAGTTTTGCAGAAATGTTTCCATGCCCCAGGGAAGCAGAGCCTCGGCTCTGTGACCTTGAGGGTAGATAAAGTGTTGCCTTCACAAGTGCAGATGCCGCATGTATGAGTTCATTGTTCACCACTTTGCTAGTTCTGTAATTTTCCAGGCTGGGCGTGTCTTTACCCTGCCATGTTATGTTATAATGTATTGTCATTATAGGATGAGTCAGTCCTCTCGATGCACTCCCTGGGGTGTAGACATGACAGGGCCCATCTGCAGATGAATATTATGTCCTAATAAATATATTTCTAATTCTTCTCCACTGCCTGGCTGGCTTATTATATGAGAATGATAGATGAGTGAGGTAAGTCGCTCAGGTGGATTTGAGCCACGCTTATCACTAGTACTGTGCCAGCATTTTTGACCGTTCCACCACTAAACTGAAGGAGAATTGAAAGGGAAGGGGGGGTGATGGACTCTTTTACCTCCATGCTTGTTTTCTTTCTTTCCATTGCAAGAATCACACTTCCGGCCCCTGGGGTGTAGGTGGAAGCTGTGTCTTAAACTAATCTGGTTTCTTATATCTGAGCGCGGCCGGCACCCTGGGGTTGTAGGCGACATGCTGTGCATTCACTTGAGATGGCAGTAATAATAAACAGAGTTGCTCTATAAACCTGGCTAGTGGTTCTTCAACAGGGTAGTGGAAGCCAGAGCCAGGCAGGACAGCAGAATGTGTGCCGCCCAGTAAATAAGGGTTTAAGGGCCTGATTTAGAGGAAAGCATGGAATTAACCCACATAAGTATCCAGCAACTCATAATAGCCCTTACTTCAAATAAACATCTTCTGTTGACTCTGTATGCACAAAGTGATGATGGAAAGCTGCCCAGCCTTCAAAAATAACCCTTGTACTGTGACTCTTGCACCCTCTGACTTAGAGTTGTGCAAGAAGTCATGAGTTTAGAATAACAGAAGCTTCTGCAATAAGGCAAAGCTCCAATTTTGATAAAGAGATTAGTCCTCACTAGGAATGCATATCAAGTTCAATGTGTACAATGCTCTCTCTGTACAATGCTCTCTCTGTTTTTTCAAAAACAGAAGCTGGCACGGATCTTAGTGTTAGCAGCCAAGTATTTGTCTCTGTCTCTCTACTCTACCCTAGACCTTATATGCAGCAGCCCACAGCCCACAGCCCTATTTGACGGAAATAATAAGGAGGTACAATCGTTTATGACTGATATCTCTCTCTTGGGATTAAAACAATGTAACAGTGGACCTACACATCAAGCAGGACATACTTTGGACATGATTATAGCCAATTTTCCGGGCATCGAATGTAACCTACCCAAACATTATCCTTGGACAGATCATTCTATGCTGGAGTTTTTCATGCCAATAAACGTTCCCCCTGCTGCTGTACATGCCCATATTCCATCCAAACGAAGGCAGTGGCATAAAATTACTAACACCACCTTTGAACAAAGATACTGTCCCCCTCTTGTCGTATGTACAGACGACATTAACAGCGCTCTTTCGAAGTGGGATTTAGCAGTTGGTGATGTAGTAGAACAACTTGCCCCGATAAAAACCTTTAAAACTAGTCTCACCAAGAAACACGAAGTCTGGTATTCGGAGGATTTGCGCACTTTAAAACGTACAGCTAGGAAATTTGAGAAAACATGGAGAACCTCCCACCTGGAAGGAGACAAAGCCAGTTACAGGATGGCTCTTAATACCTATCACAAAGCCATACGATTGGCTCGCAAGCACCATATTATCGCTCAGTTAGAGGCAGCTGGTAATGATTCAAAGACCTTGTACCAGATTGTCAATACATTTCTGAAGCCCGCTGCTTGCGAAAGTACAGATATGGCCTCACAACATCTTTGTGATAGTATATCAAGCTTTTTCTCCGATAAAATTGATGTCATTTACAGGACAATAGAGACCACTAATATTGGGAATAGTAGTCAAGATCATTCTGCTTTGATGCGTACATCATCAACTAAAGCCAAGAAGTCTCATTCTTTTAATAATTTTCCAGAAATCTCACTGAGTGAGGTCCAAAGTCTAATTATGGATATTAAAAGTGGCAGTCCGGCAGACCGGCTCCCAGCTAGGCTTATGGGCCCATTAGGGAGCATTCTGGGCCCTGACGTTCAGAGGCTAGTAAATCTCTCACTAACATCTGGAGTAGTTCCACAATGTTGGAAAAAAGCTCTTGTAAGACCGATCAGGAAGAATTCCTCAATTCCATGGACCAATCTGTCTAATCTCAGACCTATTTCCCTTTTACCATTCTTGGGGAAAATCACCGAAAAGCATTCCAATAAACATCTATCTACCTACTTGGAAAAATCCGGCTACCTCGATCCATCTCAGTCAGGTTTCAGGCCAAAATTTAGCACCGAAACGGCCTTGCTGTCGATCACTGACGATCTTCGGTTGTACCAGGACAAAGGTTACTCTGTGATCCTGGTACTCCTAGACTTATCGGCAGCGTTCGATACTATCTCGCACAACATTCTTATCGAACGCCTGGCTGAGAGTGGAATCGGTGGTATGGCACTGGATTGGATCAGAAGCTTTCTCTCCAACCGCACCCAATCTGTCACCATGGGTGATTTTAGGTCGGAGGAGGTTAACATCACCAAGGGGGTCCCGCAGGGCTCTTGTTTGAGCCCAACCCTGTTTAACACCTATGTGGCCCCCTTGGCAGGTGTAACTAGAGCTTACGGATTCCACCCAGTATCATATGCTGATGATACGCAGCTGCTCTTCCCTTTTAAACATCTTACACCGGAGATAATACAATCTTTCTCCGACGGAATGAAGGCAGTTGCAAGATGGATGTCCGCCAATTTCCTCCAATGCAACGTTGGAAAAACGGAGGTTATGCTTTTTGGTGATGTCAAGGTCCAATGGTCCCCTGACTGGTGGCCTCCTGATCTGGGCCCAGTCCCTGAGCCCAAAACAGTGATCAAGAACCTAGGAGTCAGACTAGAACCAGAGCTGACTATGAAACATCATGTCTCCATTACGGTAGGAACATGTTTCCACGTAATAGGTCTCCTCCGGAGGATTTTTCCTTTCCTTCCGGATTCTTATAGGAGAACCCTGGTTCAAGCTCTGATTATCAGCCGTCTTGATTACTGCAACGGCCTCCTGGCAGGAGCTAATGAAGAGGTCCTCAACCGCCTACAGGTGGTACAAAATACAGCAGCGAGGTTGGTGCTCAATGCTCCCCCTAGGTCTCCTTCTAGACCTCTATTGCACAAACTTCATTGGTTACCAATAAGGCAGCGAGTGAATTTTAAGATCGGCTGTATAATCCACAAAGGCCTTAATGAATTAGGACCTGAGTACCTTGCTACTAAGTTTGTTCCCTACGTTCCTACACGTACCCTTAGGTCTGGTGAACAGTTTTTGTTGAACATTCCAAAAATCACCAAAGCAAGGCAAGGAGGTAGGACCTTGTCTGTGGTAGGCCCAAGCTTTTGGAATTCCCTCCCGCTTTCTTTAAAACAGTGTGGGAGTCATCTAGAATTCAGAAAATGTCTGAAAACTTTTCTGTTTAGCCTATGCTAAGCATTTATCCGCTGGTTTTCACTAGACCTTTGGTATTAAAGTGTTAAAATATCTCCCCGCAGCTCCATCTAAGCTCTCAACTCTAGGTGTCATAAGCGCGGAGATACTCCTTCGGGAGTTTATTCATAGCGCTATAAAAACCTATAAATAAATAAATAAAATAAATAAATGCAACACATTATAAATGCCTCCCCCCACACTGTACCCTCATGGTGCCAACTGCTAGGTGCTGATTCAGGTCCTTCAATACCGAATTGTGCAGGATTTCAGCACATTTTTGGTTGGTGTCTGCTTAGGTGAGTATTGGCTTGGAACTGGGGCAGGTACAGCGTCTGGAGCAGACAATGCACAAGGAAGGGGAAACAACCTTTACAACGCACTACCATTACAACAAAACTTTTACAATACAGCATCCATTACATCGCATGCCATTTCAACGCAACCATTACAACGCATGATACTACAACGCATACCACTACAACGCATGTCATTAGAACGCATACCATTACAACGCATAACATTACAATGCATAGTACCCTTACACTTTCCAACACTTACCCTACTGTTGCACCCCCTGGAGTTAGAATAATAATTTTTACCCCTACACTATCCAACACTTACCCTACTTTTGCACCCCCCTAGAGTTGGAATAGTAATGTTTACCCCTACACTATCCAACACTTACCCTACTGTTGCACCCCCCTGGAGTTAGAATTGTAATTTTTACCCCTACACTATCCAATACTTACCATACATGCAATGTAATGTTATGCGTTGTAATGGTATGCATTGTAAAGGTAGTATGCGTTGTAATAGAATGCGTTGTAAAGGTAGTTTTTAAAAATTCGTTGTAATGGCATGCGTTGTATTGGAATGCGTTGTAATGGATGTTGCGTTGTACAAAATGTGTTGTAAAGGTATGCGTTGTAAAAGTATGCATTGTAACGTCATACATCCCAGGGAAGTGTTAGGCGCCAACCCGCTGCACTTTTTGTCTGTGCTTTAATCTCAATTGCAAAAGCAAATAGTTTTAAGCACATTTGGTCCGGCTCCTGCCTCCAAAGGCAAAGGCAGCAAGTGGAACTGGACTCTTCCTCAGGCCTGAAGTATTGGGGCGTGCATTTCCTGGAGATCCTAGCAGGGCAGGCACCCTATGATTTAAGCCCATTAATTGTGTACTGCAGCCTTTGCTAAGATAGCTCCCTGGGTATGGGCTGAAAGAAATTTGGCACCCTTGCTAATGGTAGTGGATTAAATTCAGTTTTGTGTTCATTGGTAAATACCTGAATGAGCATGGACTGGCCCCTGAATAAAACATCCACAGACCTACCCAGCTCACCTATATCACCGATAGTTTAGCTGCCTTACGCAGATTATGGTTTTGTTGATGTGTGCGAGAAGGGTTCAGAGGACGAAGCGAAAGCAAGGAAGGGGGCTAAAGGGGTGTTAAAACATCGCTTGTTGTATGATATTAAAGGACTAAAACCACTTTGAACTGGCAAATCAGACAGAAAAGAACAGGCAGGGACAAGGACAAGACTGAAGCAAGATGAGAAGAGCGCTGCTGTTGGCATAACCTTAATGCATATAGCCCATGCCCTCCTCAGAATTTTTGCGCCCTGGTTCTGGGCCCAGCTCACCCATGTTAAACGTCGGACCTGACTGCCGCGGATGTGAAATCCACAGCCCTAAAATGAATCACGTTAATTGCAGGCAGCCCTACCCGTGCCTGAAGCACAGCGTTGGGGCAATTCCCAGGCGGGGGCTCCATAAATGGGCGACTGATTTTAGAAGGCCCACTTTCCCTCTCTGCCGCCCAAGTGATGTTGAAGCAATGGTACACAATGCATGTGACAGTAAACAGCCCAAAGCAACACTTTGAAAGAATATCGATTGGCTGTGAACCGTGGTGTTGGTCAGTGAAGTGTTCCTTTGAATGTATTTCTGCATATGCACTTCCGTCCAACTTGCCATTTTATTCCTTCATTAGGTTGCTGCCGGTTTATTGTATTGTCATTAAATTGTGACAATTTAAAAATATTTAAGTGAACGCTGATCTGAATGAACAATACCTACTTTGAGTGGGCCAGGTCCCTCTGGGTCTCAGACCCGGAAGAAATTAAAAACGGACATTGAAATGGGTTCCTGTCAGGCCTTATATTCATGTCCTCAACTTTAATGACAAAAACATTTAGATATTTCTGAGCAATTTAAAAACATTAAGGTATTCAGTGCCAGCGATTTAGTTCATGTTTATATTTTGGGCCTTATTTATGAGGCGTTGCGACAGTTTTGCGCTTCCGTTGTGTCACTTTTTTTGATGCATCCGCATTGTAAAACATGCCTCCAGTTGCATCCTATTTACAAAGTGACGCATTTAAGCAGATGCGTCACTTTGTAAACCTCTACACTGCATTATACCTACGTCAGGTATAATGTATACAGGGTGGGCGTTCCCACGTCAGTAAGCCTCGTAGAAGTGACGCAGTGAAATCTACCAGATTTCACTGCGCCACTTCTAGGGTGTAAATGCGTCAATATCTTACGCCTGCCTCACAGCAGGCGTAAGAATGACGCAAGCCCTGTCATATGGGGCCTGCCCCATGTGAAAGGGCCCATTGCTGGAGTTGTGTCACTTTTGTTACACATTCCAGCAATGTGTCACTTTTGTGCCATACAGATACATCAGAAATACTGACGTATCTGTAACTCCTTGCGACATGATGTGTCATACAGTAAATATGATGCATCAATCATGTTACAAGGAGGGCGCACTCAGAAGTGACGCATCGCTGCTTTCACGCAGCGATGCGTCACTTCTCATAAATGAGGCCCTTTGCGTTTTACTTAACCTTTACTTAACTTAATAAGAGTATTAACTGTTTCCAGAATGTTGCGTTTCTGTATTTTGTTTAGGGTAGGCTATTACTCTTGTATTGTGCATACTTTGAACTGAATCTCCACCAGGTGTTTATAACAGACTGCAATTGAGAGCTCTGGAGTTGAGGCTGCAGGCAATGAGAATTTCTTGTAGTGCCTGCCAGTGGGTCAAAATGGTGTTCAAAATACATGGTCATCCAATCCTTGGCCTTTCTGCAGAGTGCACACAGCAATGAGCAACGTTTCCAGTTGCAACGGTAATTGTGTGCAAATGTGTGAAGGAGGTACACAGTTGTCTAAATATTGACGAGGTGAAAATATAGTAAAATGCAGTGATTACAGTGAGTGGGTGCGTTGTGTTTTGGGCGGTGGTGATGTGAAAGAGATGAGAGGCAGTGAACTCAGGAAGGAGTGAAAAGAGGGTGCGGGAGTTGAAAGAGATAAGGTGTAAGATACGCAGTTGGAGGAGATGTGGAGAGAAAAAGGGCGTACATGTCTAACAGAATGAGCGTAATGGGGGTGATTTAGACACTCTAAAGACCACTACCCCTTGCACAGGCCTGAGTAGTGTATAATTTACGGTCTCACGATTTCAGAATTGAAGCATTTTCAATATTAGTTATTTATTACAAAATCTTTGTTATAGAGGCGGCTGGTCCATAGTGGGTGCTGGAGCGGCGCCCCATCCATAGTGGGTGCTGGAGCGGCGCCCCACTAGCATCCACACAAAAAGAAACTGCTCGCTACAGTTCAGGCAACAGGAATGTAAGCAGACGAATTGATTGCTTTCACAATTTGTCTGTTTACTTACTTTTCCAGGCCTGTGCTTCACACAGCTTAAAGTGCGCTTGTCAACGCACGGCACAGGCGAGAGCAGGAGTCAGATGGACTGCGCATGGGAAGGAGAGGCGCTCTTCATTTCAGCTCCTGACTCACATTGACAAACCATTAGATATGCTGCCATGTCTAAAGATAGAATACTGTGACGTTTTTTTGACACAGTCATCCCATGCCCTGTCAAATGCCAGGATACAGACTATACAACCGTCAGGCTAAGAAGAGTGAGGGGGTGTTTGCTGCTGAGTATAGACTTCGTGAAGCAGTTGTTTTTATCTTAATGGCCTAGCGAGGGTTATCGACTGAGATTCTTCCAGCCTTTCATTTTTCAGTCACAGCGTTTTCAAAATATTGTGATTGTACAGGGTTTAAAAAAAAAATTTGCAATTGTATTTTGTTCACTTGAATTGCACACTTTTTAAATGTATAACCATAGAGAACGTTCCTGTAGTAACCGTATTTCTTGAGCAGTGATGCAAGACTTTGAAACAGTTTTTTTTCAAATGGCGATTCCGATTTTTAAGTACAAAAAAATCTCTTTGACACTGTAAATTTCAGAAGGGGGTGATTTTATAATCCTTCACATTTTGCAGTGCGGCTGTGCGAACCCTAAACTCGTCGCAGGCACTTTCAAAAGGGTGCTTTGGTAATCCTTTCTGTTTTGCTGTACAGTTGTACTTTTTGTGAGCCTCCGGTTTTGCAGATTTAAAAAAAACTGTATTCTTTCCTTTTTTAACTTTTAAATTATTGCCCATTAGAAATTCTACGGATATAAAAAAATAATGTCTAACCTATATGTATGTATGCAGTATGTGCACAGCACAAGCCAAGCCTAAAAGGCAATAGAGCACTTTAATGGGTCATAGGCAAGCACACAGTTAATTATTGACATTAGAGGTAGCTGGTCAATAGAGTGTTGCTGCATTATGAAGTAGTCTTTAAAGAGGTGTGTCTTCACCACTTTCCTAAATGGAGCAGTCTTGGGATGATTCTTATGGATACAGGATACTGTCCCAATTATGTACCAGTAATCTTCAGTACTCTTAAATCTACTCATCCTAACCATAATCATTACTTTTGAGGTGAGTATTCTAAAAATGAAACCCCACCCACCGACCTCATTGCTATACGTTGGGCAGCATTCTCTGAATCTTCCTGTCATTGAGCGCACAAGACTAATCCCAATAACAAACACTAACCAATTACACTGAACTAACCATTAGCCTTGGTCTCCGGAGCAGCGTGCTGTCTGTCGTAAAACGCTTCAATGCCTCTTTAGGTGCAGCCACGGCCGGTGGTGGGAGTACCTGCTGGGCGGTGACGTGGGGAGGGGCAGGGTGGGGGGGTAGTAATGTATGGATTACGGATTTTAACAGGTAAGTAAACATATAAATGAATAAAACGAATTTCGTTGAATGCACTGCATCACCAAATGCGATGCAGTGCGTGCAACGAAATTCGTTTTATTTATTTATATGTTTACTTACCTGTTAAAGTCCGTAATCCATACATTACTACCCCCCACCCTGCCCCTCCCCTTCCCCACGTCACCGCCCAGCCGGTACTCCCACCACCGGCCGCGGCTGTTCAGGTGTAGTAAGCATGATATACATACAATTACAATACAATAAAATTGCATCCCGCTCGGGCGGTGACGTGTTTTTGACAAAGTCGTCCCATACCCTGTCAAATGCCAGGATACAGCTGAATAGCAAGGATGAGCCCCCAGTCGCATCCAGTCTTCTGATTTGGCAGTCTGAGATCAGCACGTAATCTCGAGATGCATGGCTTCCGAAGGCCCGCAGAAGCAGAGGAGAGAATCCATGAAGTAAATCGACTGGAAAGGTGGCATTCAGGTTAGTTTCTTTTCAGTTAATGTTAAGATTTTTCCTCATTATTGACAGGGCGCATGAAAAATATATAAAGTCATATTCAAATTTGCTTTTCTTTTTTGTGATGTGCTTTACTGTTAGCATTAAGGGTCTGCAGTGGCCCCACTTAACCTTTATATAGACTTAATCCTATTTACCTTTCTTTCTATACAGAAATTTAGTTTTTACTGTTTACTAGACAGTGGAGTCAGGCTCAGTTCTGTCTCTGGGTCAGCTAGAGGCCCTGTTAAGTTTCATGTGTCTTCTTAGACAAATACTTTATTTCACCAAAACTCTTTTTACTTCATTGTCATGTATGAAAGAAGTCACTTTCAAATATGTGTGTTCACACTACCAGTTGTACAAAATTATCACAGTGGAGAAGTGTGGCTCAATGGTTAGAGCGGCAGACCCTGATGCAGAGGTCTAGCCCGGGACCAGGGTTCAATTTCCCACCTTGGTGGGTCTTGGGCTCAAAATTCCACAGACCTGACAATTCTCGCCTCGTTGCCTATTCCAATCATGGAGTCCCACTCTGCAACTCTGGGCAATAGCTTGCTTAATCTCCACAACGGCCCCCACACGCTAAGGATGTCTGGCCTCCACCTTGGGGGTGCCCAGGAGTGGACACCTCACAGAGAAAGCCAGGATGGGTTCCACAGAGGTATTCATACAAGCGCCTTGAGACCCTTGCGGGTGAGTAGTGCGCTATACAAGTATCAATTTACATTTTTTACATTTACACTTTTAATAGTGCAGTGCTACCGTATGCCCTATTAATACCAAAGCTTCAATGTGTTATAGAAAACCACTTTTTTTAACTTTTAAGAGACGTTATCATATTTCACGTTGTTTGTTGTGTGATTTACACAACACATATTTTCACAGCTTGGCTCGTGCATAGGCTCTTAGATCCGAGCCAACTCTCCCTGTTAATTTGTTGTCTTGTCCACCTCTACTATGTACCAATGCAGCGCTGAGAGGGTTGTCTTCTGACTCGTGTACAACAACTATTGTTACACAATCAGACAGCTGAAGGGCTGAGTTGGTCCTGCTATAACTGACCTAGTGAAGTGAATGATAAAGGGCAAAATGGTAGCGTAATGCTCTTAGTACAACCAAATGCAGCAGGTAAGTCCTTATATATCTAGAAAAGCCAAGGCATACTGGCAGATCACAAGAATAGTCCAATGTGTCATCAGTGTCCTTTCAAAACCTCTAGATTTCAAGCTTGGTCTCCAAAGTGAACATTTTGTTCTAATGTTTTACAAAATGTTTGCAGCGGAAAATCCTTGAAGTAGGTTGTGCTCTCTAGGTTTGTGTGCTTGCTTATTTAACTTGGAAGAAGATATTTACGCCTCACCACTTTCAAAGTTCACCAGGCCCCACTGTTGTTATTGCTCATTTATTTTAAACAACTGACGAACATTGACAAAGCCAATGGTTCTGGCTGGTTTTAAGTGTATGTCAGTTGTTGTGTTATACAAATGGATGCAATGTAAGAACACTCAGAGAGGAACGAAAATACAAGTCAGGTGACACTATGAAACCCATAGAAATGTAGTTTAGTGGTTTCGCCACACCCCTAATTATAAAGACAACATCCCTTTTAGAGATCCCCCACTTTTTTCATCTCACTTAAAGCCCTGAATACCTATCAATGTTTTGCTGTTTGCTTTGTAAGTCAAAAATATATTGAACACAAACACTGTAATAATTAGATTTATTTTTAAGTAATATATGTGTCCTGGAGAAAAAGACAGCAGCTCAAATACCTCTGCCATGAGGGTTTCTAGTTAGGACTGTTTTAAATTCTGGAATGCCCTCGCTCACTGTCCTGAATCTCATGCAGGTGTGTTAAGAATTATAGTAAACAAATGCAACCTACGTAAGAATTTTGTTTTTCATTGCATGCCATAGCACTCATTGCATCAACCACGGAAAGATGAATCGCAGAGCCGGCAACCAGGGTTATACATAAAACTGCAGGCTCTTTAATCTGTTGAGCAGTCTGGGCAGATGGGGATACAAGCAATCAAACACGCATGCAATCATGTATTATTGATTCAAACGGGGAATGCAGGGCTGCAGAGATGTACCCTGTCGAGGAAGCAGACACACATGCAAGCATGACACATATTTGTAGATACAGGCAGGGAGCTAAGCAGGCAGGGATGTAGGAAGGGAAGGCAAATGTTCATGGATGCTGACAGGGCCGGACTGGGAACCAAAACCGGCCCCGGCAAAGTGCTCGGCAGGCCCCCGGGGGAGGTCTGAGCTCTTTGCCGAGGCCGGTTTTTGGCCGATTTTGTTGCAGGTACGATTTTGCAGCTATGCTGCATAAACGGCCCTGTAACAAAAACAGCCCACAGGGCCCAAAACCGGCCCCCACTTTTGCGGCGCACCGGGGGATGGCCCGGTGCCCGCCACTGCCAGTCCGGGCATGGCTGACAGGCCCGAATACAGAGACGCAGGTACGGGTACATGCATGCAGAAGGCAGGGTAGAAAGGTAAGCAAGGATGCAGACATGGTAGGAAACACAAATTATGTTGATAAATATATATTTCTTGCCCTTCTCCGTTTCTGCTTGTACTTGTCCAATTACCTATAAAACAGGGATCTCGTCAATGTACATTATCGCTGTCTTGTTTTAGCTTTTCTTTATAATAGTCACGTCTCTGCATCTCCGTAAATGCCGCTGGTGCTTTGAAAAGAAGTGGGAGTAGAGTTGGAGCGCTTTGCATGCTTCCTCTTATGCATTAGCACTAACAGAAACGCTGTTTAGAAGGTAAGAAGATGTTTTAAATTAGCCCTTGGCTCTAATTAGTGCACGCTCTAATCCCGGTTTCTTTTCCCAGCTTTATCTCTGCTCCATCAATTGAGCAATCTTGGCTGCAAGTATATATTTATATGTGGCTTAGGTCTGTACACTCTGGCTTTCAAACAACCTCCTGCTAGTACAAAGTACCATCTGGCACATGCATTAACGTAGGCTTTTGCGATTCCTTAATTGCGATTATTAAGGAATCGCAATTAAGGAATCACAAAAGCCTTTGCATGTAGGAATCGCTATAGCGATTCCTACACATTCCTACAATTCCTTCAGGCACTCGCAAATTGCTCATGCAATTTCAACGGTGTGCAGTCTAAATCTCGAGTTTTTAATATCGACTGGACAGAATATCGACTCCAGAATATCGAGATGTAAGTAATATCGAGATAAGTAATATCAAAGTTATTTTTATCAATTTTTAAGTGTGTTAAAAAATATCGAAGTAATAAATATCGAGTAGTTAATATCGAGTGTTCAAAATATTGTTTAATTGTATTAGTTAAAGATATCGAAAGTCAAAATATAGAGTGTTAGAATATCGAAAGTCAAAATATAGAGTGTTAGAATATCAATTTGTGAAAAGTACACTGTTTTTAATGTTGCAATAGTTATTTTTTGGACTAAAATAATTTTTATATTTGTAATTTAATTTTTGTAAAGATATAAATATATTTTATTTTTTTGAAAAATATTTTAGTTAGAAATGTATAATAAATTTTAGGAGCCGGTTGTGGGTTTTTAGGAGAATAGAGTGGGAAGTGTTTTAAAATGTTTCTAATGTAATTTTTTTAAATATAATTAATTTCAAAAATTTAGAAATGTATTTTGTTTTAGGAGCAGGTTGGGTATTTTTAGGGGAATAGGGTGGGAAGTGTTTTAAAATGTTAAAATTCAAATTTTTAAATTTTTTGAAATTTAAAAAAATATATATTTGCATGCAAAAAATTTAGAAAAATTAAATCTTTTAGGAGCGGGTTGCGGGTTTTTAGGGGAATAGGGTGGGAAGTGTATAAGAATATTTCACATTTAAATTTTCAAGTTATTTTGAAATTTAAAATGTAAATATTTTTTTTCAAAATTTGAAAATGAAATTTAAAAAAAAATGTAAATGTTAAATTGTAAAATTTTGAAAAATAAATGTTTTTGGAGCGGGTTTTGGATTTTTAGGGGAATAGGGTGGGAAGTGTATTAAAATATTTTAAATAAAAATTTTGAAATGAATTTGAAATTTAATTTTTTTTTTTTTAAATGTTCACAATCAAATTTAGAAATTAATTATAATATTTAAAAAATATATATATTTTAAATATTTTAGAAAAATATACACTTTTAGGAGTGGGTTGTGGGTTTTTAGGGGAATAGGGTGTGAATTGTTTAGAAAAATTAAAAATACATTTATAAATTAAATTTTTTTTTAAATATTGATTTCAAAATATTTTTACATAGTTTATAAAATTCTAAATTAGTTTAAAATATATAATACAAAAAATTAATATTTAAAATGTAGTCATTATAAAAAAAAAAAAATTACGTTGTATTACTGAAAATATTAATGTTTAATGTTCAGCTCATTTCATGACTAAATATTGAGTGGAATTGGAATATTGATTTTTAGGGTTTTACTGTCCAGCACCTTTCCAGACTTTATACTTGGTTGAGTGGGAATATTCATTTATATGGGTTTACTGTCCAGCACCTTCTCAGAGTTTATACTTGGTGGAGTGGGAATAGTAATTTTTATGGGTTTACTGTCCAGCACCTTCTCAGAGTTTATACTTGGTGGAGTGGGAATAGTAACTTGTATGGGTTTAGTGTCCAGCACCTTCTCAGAGTTTATATTTGGTGGAGTTGGAATGGTATTTTCTATGGGTTTAGTGTCCAGCACCTTCCCTGATTTTATACTTGGTGGAGTAGGAATAGTAATTTATATGGGTTTTGTGTCCAACACCTTCCCTGACTTTATACTTGGTGGAGTAGGAATAGTAATTTATATGGGTTTACTGCCAAGCACCTTCCCTGACTTTATACTTGGTGGAGTGGGAATAGTAATGTATATGGGTTTAGTGTCCAGCACCTTCTCAGAGTTTATACTTGGTGGAGTGTGAATAGTAATTTATACGGGTTTAGTGTCCAACACCTTCCCTGACTTTATACTTGGTGGAGTAGAAATAGTAATGTATATGGGGTTAGTGTCCAGCACCTTCCCTGACTTTATACTTGGTGGAGTAGGAATAATAATTTATATGGGTTTATTGTCCAGCACCTTCCCTGAATTTATACTTGGTGGAGTGGGAATAGTAATTTTTGGGGGTTTAGTGTCCAGCACCTTCTCAGAGTTTATACTTGGTGGAGTGGGAATAGTAATTTGTATGGGTTTACTGTCCAGCACCTTCTCAGAGTTTATACTTGGTGGAGTGGGAATAGTAACTTTTATGGGTTTAGTGTCCAGCACCTTCTCAGAGTTTGTACTTGGTGGAGTAGGAATAGAAATGTATATGGGTTTAGTGTCCGGCACCTTCCCTGACGTTATACTTGGTGGAGTAGGAATAGTAATTTATATGGGTTTAGTGTCCAGCACCTTCTCAGAGTTTATACTTGGTGGAGTGTGAATAGTAATTTATACGGGTTTAGTGTCCAACACCTTCCCTGACTTTATACTTGGTGGAGTAGGAATAGTAATGTATATGGGGTTAGTGTCCAGCACCTTCCTTGACTTTATACTTGGTGGAATAGGAATAGTAATTTATATGGGTTTAGTCTCCAGCACCTTCCCTGACTTTATACTTGGTGGAGTAGGAATAATAATTTATATGGGTTTATTGTCCAGCACCTTCCCTGACTTTATACTTGGTGGAGTGGGAATAGTAATTTTTGGGGGTTTAGTGTCCAGCACCTTCTCAGAGTTTATACTTGGTGGAGTGGGAATAGTAATTTGTATGGGTTTACTGTCCAGCACCTTCTCAGAGTTTATACTTGGTGGAGTGGGAATAGTAACTTTTATGGGTTTAGTGTCCAGCACCTTCTCAGAGTTTGTACTTGGTGGAGTGGGAATAGTAATTTATATGGGTTTAGTGTCTAGCACCTTCTCAGAGTTTATACTTGGTAGAGTGGGAATAGTAATTTATATGGGTTTAGTGTCCAACACCTTCTGTGACTTTATACTTGGTGGAGCGGGAATAGTAATTATTATGGGTTTAGTGTCCAGCACATTCTTAGAGTTTATACTTGGTGGAGTGGGAATAGTAATTTATATGGGTTTAGTGTCCAACACCTTCCCTGACTTTATACTTGGTGGAGTAGGAATAGTAATTTATATGGGTTTAGTGTCCAGCACCTTCCTTGATTTTATACTTGGTGGAGTAGGAATAGTAATTTATATGGGTTTAGTGTCCAGCACCTTCCCTGACTTTATACTTGGTGGAGTAGGAATAGTAATTTATATGAGTTTACTGTCCAGCACCTTCTCAGAGTTTATAATTGGTGGAGTGGGAATAGTAATTTTTTTGGTTTACTGTCTATCATCTTTTTTGAGTTTATACTTGGTGGAGTGGGCATAATAAAAACTTTGTAGAGAAGCACATTTTTGTTGGTAGAATATTTCAATCATTATTTGTATTAAAATATAATAACTATAGTAGTAATTATAATTATTGTTTGACTAATAATAAATTGTTTGGTAAATCATAATATTTTTGACATTTAAAAAATAATCAATACAGTCAAACATAAAACTTTTATTCGGTTACCATATTTTTTGTAGCCATAAAAAGTACATATAACATATAAACCAATCAATACTGAACAATAAAAAGCGACAGCGGGCTAAATAGTTACATCAGTGAGTTAAAAATGTAAAAAGAAAATGTTACAAAAATACTCAACAAAATACAATTCATTGACTCACTCTGGGGAATTAAGAAGATAAGGGTTGCACTGATCAAAGGTTACACCGATAATTGATACATGATTTTAAGAAGTTGGCTACACACTTTGCTAGATATTCTGATTCCAAATATTGCAGCGCAAGGTAAGGCGGGCGGCAAGTTCTCAGTCCCATTTTACGCAGCAGAGGGATAATCCAGCGCTTGCGGGAAAACTCGTAGTATTTGCAGAACAGCACTACGTGAAGCGTTGACTGGGAAGAAAGACCATCACAGGGACATTTCATAAGATATGCTGACCAGTCCTGCTGTCTTGGGAATGAAACTATACGAAAAAAGAATTGAAACGGAACCTTGTCAGGAGGTATTTTTCATGGGCACTTAGATGAAATGTTAAATAGGATTGAATGCCTGGTGTAGTTTGTATGGTTAGAATCAGGAAATTCGAGGGTGTATGCAATTCTTGGGATAGACGCAATGCCCTTAGATGAGTTAGACATAGCTTTTTTAGGTCTTTCCTTGAAATGTCCATCAGGGCAGAAGGCTCCACAAAAAGCGAGAGAAGGTCCAAGTCTTTAAAAAAATTCCTCACGTATGTAAGCCAAGAGATTTTTGACCAGTTTACCAGGCCCAAACAATCCATTATGAGTGAACGGGTCAAGTGGCACTGTGGCTTCGTCCAGATTCGGTGCCACAAGAGAATGGGTTGGCATCTGATGTTATCGATTAGGTAATCCATACCCAACTCAATGTGGCAACCGAAAGTCGGTGCGCTTTGGGGAACTGCCAAGAGATATTTTATAAATCCGTTTTCAACCAGTTGGAGGGTAGCTATGTCGGCGTACCCCCAGACCCCTGCACCATAAACTGCTACGCTATGGCACTTAGCATAGTACATTTTTAATAGTTCTGCCGGGGCTGGTTTCCCCAGTTTCCTCGAGAAGGAGACAAGCGCCGAGGTGGCTCGTTGAAAGAGGAGTTTCTTAGTGCTCATAGCCTGTTTCCAGCAGAGTTTGTCATCCATAACGATGCCCAAATAGGGATACACCTTGGTACAATCCAGCTTGTTGTTTTCGATATAGATTGATTTTGGTTTTGATTTCTTAAGGCCGTTCCCAAAGTGCATGACATAGGTTTTTCTAATATTCACTTTTAATCCCAGGGATGCCATATAATTGCAATATTTGTTGAGTTGAGATTGCAATTGATTTGGAGTTCTAGCTAAAATAACAGAGTCGTCCGCATACAATAATGCAGGGATGGGGCGGTGATTAATGGATGGAAGGTCCTGGCACCCTTCCAACATGGCCAATTCCAGGCCATTTGTATATAAGTTAAAAAAGAAGGGAGCCAGGACACACCCCTGTCTAACTCCCTTATTGATGGAGAATGAGGGGGAAAGCTGGCCGTTTACCCCATATCTGACGCGAGCAGTCGCGCCAGAATAGTGTTCGCAGAGAAAAGTAACACGGGGGGGATCAACCCCCAACTCACTAAGAATAGTCCACAGTCTAGCATGCGAGACGCAGTCAAAAGCTGCACTAAGGTCTACGTACACTACGTGCAGATGCCCTTTCTTTGCTCCTGCGTATTTACCTATTAAGAGGGCGAGATTTAGTGCCTGTTCAACAGTTCCCAATCCCTCCTGGAACCCATATTGCAGGTCGATCATGATGTTATTTGTGGTCGCCCAATCTTGGAGGCGCTCCAGTATCAACCGGCTTGCAACTTTACCTGGGGAGTCCAGAAGGGAAATGGGCCTGTAACAGGCAGGGTCATTTCGGTCGCCCTTCTTAAAAATTGGGAGCAAAATGGAGGTGGACCAAGAATCAATTAGACCAGTAGATGTAACTGCTGCTAAGACACGGGTTATTAAGGGGGACCATAATTCCTGATTATGATTAAAGATATCCAGTGGTACCCCGTCCGGACCGGGGGCTTTTCCAGATTTAAAAGCTGACATGGCTCTGGTAACATCATCAAGAGAAAAAGAGAGCTGGATTGGGTAGATCTGGTCCCTCAACGGGCTACCTCCTACCAAGCCCTCACAATTGATCTCTGAGTGGTTTCCACTGAATATCTTGGAAAAGTGAGTTACCCACTCTGCGGCTGTTATTGCAACATCTAGATGTTGAGTGTATGGTGCATCAACCAAAAAGGGGGATTTAACTACACTCCAAAACATGGAGCTATCCTTTAGTTGGCAGCTCTCGTGTAATTGGGCCCACAAGTTTTTCTTTATTTCCTGTCTACGTTTTTTTAGTGCAATATTATAATCCTTTCTAAGTTTATTAACCTCAAGTTTATCTCTGACAGGGTTGCGGAGAGCAGCCTTGAGGTTTGAGAGAGCTTTGCGGCATTGTGGATTAAACCAGCCATTTTTAGAAGGTATTTTGCACTTTTGATTGCAGGACAACTCATCTTTAATAATTCTTAAGATTTCAATAAAACTGGTTAAAATCAACTGTGGATCAGACTCTATGGCAAGACATTTATACACCCAAGGAAGTGCTCTCTTCATTACTTTAACAGAGAGTTCTACCGGGTCGATTTTGGCCCATTTAACTGAGAAACCATTTAGTTTATCCATACTTAAAGATTGTTGTGTTAGTAGGCTAGGAGGATTACTTTCGGACGGAACAATCTTAGTTATCAATGTCACACTATTGGGAAAGTGATCACCACTTGGATCAGAGCCTGTTTTAAAGTTTACCAAGTGGCCCTTCATATTTTGAGAGGACAAAATATAATCGATAACACTTGACAGACCCCTGCCATGAAATGTTGGCAGAAATTCAATAGGGGGGTCAATCAACTCATTTACAAAATCCATTTCAAGAGAAAAGAGGCAATCATTCAGGCAGTTGCCACTGTTCGTGTGTGAAAAATGGGATAAAAGAGACCCGTTTTCATCTATGAGACCACAGAGACCGTTTTTATAATTGCTACACAGTGAAAGATTAAAATCCCCTCCCTATATCACGTTTAAGGAGGAGGAAAGATGTTGGTGTCGCTGTTCAGTTAGACAGTAAGTAATTTCCTTTAATGTTTTAACGCAGTCACCTGAGAGAAGATTATTGTAGAAATTAACCAGATAGAACACCATATGAATATTTACTGTTATTTTTAAGATCTGTTAATTCTCCTCACATTTAAGTTCAAGTATGACCGTAATAGATAAAGTGTTTGATACGTACACTCTTAAGCCACCCTTTGATCTACCGAAGGTGCTTGGGATTGCAGGAGCAAAGAAAGTTTTGTAACCTAATAGGTGGATAGGTGTAATCAACCATGTCTCCTGTAGGCACACTATATGATGGGCATTAATTGCTTCTAGCCACGATTGCTGACTAATTTTGGTGCGGAGCCCCGCTACATTCCAAAATAAAATGGAAAACTCTAGAGATATGGTAGTTAAGAGTGGGGGATCTTGAGGTAACAATGCAGCTTTATGGGAAGATTTTGCAGGTAACAGTGAATTACAGGCTAATTTGTTTTGGGTGTCACATTTATGGCGGGCTTCTTTAATCAGGCCTGAGTCGGCAAATATCAACAGTTTGATTGTTTAAGCCTACTTCAGGATATAAAACTATTGGTAGTTCCGAGGCCCTATTTAACGAAGTTATATTTGGCACAACTGGACAGGGAAGTGAGTCTGTTAGTCATTCGACTTCGTCCAGGCCCGACAAGATGCTATATCTGTTCCACGTAGAAATCGTGGGGGGGGATGAGTAACTGGTCTGTGGGTAAACCTATGTTTCTGAGTGTTGGAATTATGCCATTGCGGGGTGTAAAAGAAACCTAAGGGCAAGATGTTAATCCCTTGATAATCTAGGAAATCATTTGCTCCTGCTCTCAGTATTTCCCTGACCAACAAGGGGGAGGCAAAGGAAAGAACTATAATATCCCCTCCAGGAGCAACCTCTCTCAAACCTAGGCGTTTTACACGCCTCACCATTTTGAATTCCTCAAAGAGGAACCTAGTTAAACCAACCCTGGAAGCCAGCCAGTGTAAGAATTTGTTTTTTAGCGAAGTCAAATTTTCGCTATCCGAATTTAGTTTTTGGGGAACATTTGCCAATACTATTGTAAAGGGTGTAGCTTCTGGGGGTAAATGTAAATGATCATTTCTAGGAGCTGGGGAAAATGCTCCCATAGAACCTATTGTCATATTTGTTTTCTGAACAATTTCTTGTTTACTGGCTAAGGTTTTGGGGCACACATTATGTGGGAGCCTTGATGGATCCGAAGTGTGAATTGGAACAGACATGGGTACAGAGGGACGGGATAAGGGTACCTCGATAGTAGGATTTATCCAGGCGCTGTAGTTAGCAACAGGGGCATTAACGTTGGGGGAAGGGATCGTGGCTGGGTTGTTACTTATAACTGAACCAACCCTCGGGTGATTAGTGCTGTTATCTTGTATAAGCGTTTCGATTTGGGTTAGTCTACTAGTTAGTTGATCAAATCTTACTCTAACAAAGAGATCCAATCGCTCTACACAAGCAACCAATACCTGCAACTCCTTCTGGAGATTGGTGATGACATGGGCTTGGGAGTTGTGTTGAGCACCCATAGATTTTAATTTGGATCTGGGAGGCGGTTTTACAGCACTTTTGGGTTTTTGGAGAGGACGGGGAGGTACTGTGGTTACCAAGGGATCTGTAACTGGGGCATTTGTTGTGGGTAGGTGGGGGGTTTTAGATCTTTTGGTGGGGGGTTGCGGATCGAACTCATTATCCAAACTTATTATTTCATCCGAAACATTAGAAACACAGCCATTCAGGGACGGAGGTAAGGATCGCCCTGGATTAGAGTCATTTTCGCCAATAGAAAGTGTAACAGAATTTTGGCTCAATCTCGTAGTTGTCCCCTCTATAGATTCTTCGACAGATAAAATTTGTTTGTCGATTACCCCAACCGCCCCTGTCAGATACGAGAGAAGGCTCTGCTGGGAAGTGGAGGGATGAGAATGAGACTCCTGGTTTTTTGGGCATTTGGGGCTCAAATGTTTCCTCTTCCCCATATCTATATAACAATCCAAGGTAAATGTACAATACAACAGGGGAAATAAAGATCCTACATGAAGAAATGGAACAAATAGCTGGTGAGGGGGAAGGTGTAATGTCAAAAACAACCATAGGTTGTAATAAATGTCAATGATTAGATTGATTTACCAGGGTTCCTGGCCCAGTTCAGTCTCCTCAGGCCTCTGAGGGCCACAGAGGGCCCACCCTTTGCCCGGGCTTCGCCCGGCGTCCCGCGACGCTGGTAGTGCACGCTATTTGTGGCGTCTCCGGTGCCGTGAGATGACGTTGGCGGCTCCTGCCGCTATGCCCCCAGGGAGATGTAGTCCTCCACTCGGCGGCCGCTGTTGGAAAGAGCGGCGGCGGGAGGACTACTGCGGGAATAAGATTAGTAGGTGGCGGCTTGGGCGTTGGTGACAGTGATAACAGCAAACACCAGGTACTTTCTTCCAGAGGACTGCCCCAAACAGAAAAGGATTTTGCCCGCTCCACCGGTAGTGCGCGCTATTTGTGGCGCCTCCGGTGCCGTGAGATGACGTTGGCGGCTCCTGCCGCTATGCCCCAGGGAGATGTAGGCCTCCGCTCGGCGGCCGCTGTTGGAAAGAGCGGCGGCGGGAGGACTACTGCGGGAATAAGATTAGTAGGTGGCGGCTTGGGCGTCGGTGACAGTGATAACAGCAAACACCAGGTACTTTCTTCCAGAGGACTGCCCCAAACAGAAAAGAATACATAATACAATTAATATTTTATTTATATTTTATTTCAATATTAAAAAAAGTAGACACACACATGGTTAAATGGAAACATTTATAAACATTTTATTAAGATGAAAAATAAATGGGAAGTAGAAGAACATTTTTTATTTGCAGTATAATTTAATAAGTGCTTAGGGGTCCACCCTAACGGAGTTCGGGACCGCCCACCATAAGGGCGGGGGTCCAGTTGGGGGTATTAGGATGTGCCCGCCACAGTGGCGGGCACATCCTACATGTTTTACATTGTGGCGGGCGGTGCTCTCTGCACCGCCCGCCACAATGCAAAACATAAGTTGACGCTTTTACATATGCAAAGCGGCAGGCACCGCGCAGTGCCTGCCACTCTGCTTATGTAAATGTTGGGGGGTACCATAGGTACCCCCCATGTGCCCCCCCTGACAGTGGCGGAACCTGGGGGCCCTGCAGGGGGCCCCGCAGCAATCTCCACCTGCCTTTCCGTGACGGCATTGCCGCCACGGAAAGGCCCCTACATTGTGCCATCGTAATATGGCTGGCGGTGTCCATGTTAATCTATTTCTGCTGCGGTCACCTTGCGACCGCGGCGGTAAAGCGGCGGACGGTCTTTCCGTCCGCCGCTGTCCCCTCCGCCATCCTAATCTGGTGGAGGGGAAAACGAGAGTGGTTGTCGGGCGGATTGCCTCCGCCAGGGTGGCGGTGGCCACCGCCACCCTGGTGGAGGCAATCCGCCTGACATCCTAATGGACCCCATAGTCTTTATAAAAAACAAAATTAAAGCAAGTAAATATTTACATATTAACAAAAGTGATAAATTGCACTCAAATAATTTTTATGTTTATTCACATGTGTTCAAAATGTAATTTTTCATAATAAACATAATTACATAGTGTACATTTTATTTAATAACAATTACTTTAAATCACATACAAAATAGAATTTTTTTAATTATAAACATGTTGAAAATATTTGTTATATTTGTTGTACATACAATTTGTCATATTTTAAACTAGAGCCCATTGATAGATACATTTTTATAAAGATTTAAAAATAGTAACATTTTTGTGAGTTACAAAATGGTAACAGGTTAATCTAGAAATTTATAAAATTAATATTGAAAATACAGAGGTAAATAATCAAAAAGAATTTTAAAACCATAGGTAACTTTTTATAATTACATTAACATATTTATAAACATAACGTTTAACACAATGTCAATTATAAAAGTAATTTCAACATTTAAATTAATTACAAAGTGTACATATATATATAATATTTTCTTTTCATCAGTTACTTAAATAACAGTATAAATAATATTTTTAAATATATATATTTTTATAATGATTTAAAAAAATTATTAGGAAAAGTAACATATAGGTGTCGATTCCGATCTGGTAAAAAGAGCTCCGAATTACCATTCGGAGCGTTTTTCCCGTAGGAATCGTACCCTGCAATGTCCACCGTACGAACGACGAAGTACGATCCGTACCAGGAGCCGATCTCCGTACGAATTGTAAAGGGACCGTACGAATGAAATCCCTGTACGACTCTCCCTCAGAACCCGCTGTACGCGACATCTGTACGGTTCGCGGCCGATTTTTCCGACCCGGCAAGTACGATTCGTGTTGGGTACGCACCGTACGACCCTTTTCCTACGGGAGCTGAAAACAGCCGTAAAAGCGGAGTTCGCCCCGAAACAGGTACGGAACGCCCCGCCCGGGTACGGCGCGTACACCCCATGATCACAGGGGTACGGTGCGTACCCCGCGATCATGGGGTGTACGCGCCATATGCCCAGCGTACATGGGGTACGCACCGTACCCCATGTACGCTGGGTGTACGGTGCGTACCCCATGTACGCTAGGGGTACGGCACGTACGCCCCATGATCGCAGGGGTACAGTGTGTACCCCTGCGATCATGGGGTGTACGCGCCGTACGGTGTGTATGTGAATGTGCGCTTTTCCGTACGGATCGCCCTTACCTGACGTGGACCGTACGACTCGCGTCCTGGTACACCGGTAGGGATCGTACTCGTCGGGTCGTACGGCGTCTGTACGAGTCGTACGGAAACGGCTCTGGATGCGAGTCGTACGGCGGATTTGTTTACCGGATCGGAATCGACCCCATAATGTAAGACTATATTTTTAATTTTTAAGTGTTGGAAAATAGAAAGTCAATAGCCTTTTCACATATACAGGGACTATTTTTTAACTGCGTAATGTTATTTTGTCACATTTAGTACCGGAACAGCTTGCGGTTGGATGCTGCGTCGCGTTGGAGAGGGTAAGTTTGTTTTGATTTAATTTTATAAGTAAATAAAGTGAATTTAAGTGTATGTGTGGTGTATTTAGGTTTACTTAGATTATATTATCGATCCTAGATTGTGTTTTAGGTGTCAGCTAGAGTGTACGATATTTCGTTTTTACCGCGTTTTAGTCCTAGGTGTGTGAGGTATGCTAATATGTTTAAATGTTAGTAAATGGATATGTTTATAGTACAAATATGTATTTTTATATGTGTATGGGTGTGTTTGTGTGGGTGGGTATGTTTATTTATATTTTTCAGGTTGTTGTCGCTCTTTAAGTTTTTGCAGGAGGTCAGTTTTTTTTTAAAGTAGTGTGACGAGTATTATATACTCTTATTTTTACACACATACTTTGTTTTTGGGATTTTCCAGGAGCGTTTCTTTTTTTAAATAACTTTTTTGGGGCTTTGAAGGGTGTACCGTGTGGATTACATTGGAGAGGAGTCGCCATGGATTTGCTTGTATTTTTTCATTTTTTTGGGCTTCCTTGGATTGTATGGATATTTTGAACAATTTGGTATGAATTTTTCATCATTGGAGTACTTTTAAAGCAGCAGCGAAAACTGTAAGTATTTTACAAAATATTTTTGGGTGGGAAAGCTGTTTTAATTTATTATGTTTCTTCGTTATATGTAACATTTTGAAAATAAATTATCATAATACATTTAATGTATCTGTTTATAATGTATTTGATCATTGAATTACAATTCGTTATTAGAAGTGGGTAATGTTGGATGTATAGTTATGATATATTTTAGAGAATCGTTTTAGCTATCATTGAAAGATATTCTAGTCCTCTGGTAGTTGGATAGAGGGTTACTTAGCTTTGGAGTGTGTTATACATTTTTTTTTGTTTCTTTAGTTAATTTCGGTCCAATCAGGGTTATTGATTGCTCCATTCGGAGCTCTTGGTAACTCTGCTCTTTTTGTAGGGATTGTATTAGTTTGTGAAGGGTAGGTGTCCCTCTGCCTGTGGTTGCTTGGAAGGCATTATGCAATCCTTCAACTGCATTGTTTGTTTTTGCTTGCTTATTTACGGTGCTAAGGTAGACGTTCCACCAGGCAATTTGATATTTAGGTTGTCTTCTGTGACCAGATCGGTGTAGCCTTCCTACCCATGTATCTTCGAAGTAGTCAAGCATAGGGCTTAGTCTTTCTTCGTTTCTTTTATAGTAAGGGCTGTCTATTAATAGGTTATAGTGTTCAGCAACGTCTGTTACAGGAACATTGGCTAGGGAAATTAGTTTTTTAATTTGGTAAGCGAAGGTGCTGTCTGTGGCGTATTGGACACTAAGGGGTCGATTCCGATCCGGTAAAAAGCGCTCCGAATCTACGTACGGAGCGTTTTTCCCTGTACGATTCGTACTCGTAAACGTCCCCGTACGAATCAGCAAGTACGATCCCAACCAAAAGCGTCACTCCGTACGACTCGTAAAAAACTCCGTACAAATCGAAAGTCCATACGATTTGCAGTCGGCTGACGCTCCACGCTACGTCCGAACGTAAATAGACAACGTCATCCGTACCAGGAAGTACGATCCTCTGTACGGCTCTTTTGGTACGGGAGCTCAAAACTGCCGTAAAACCAGAGTCCGCCACGAACCGCACCCCGGTACGTGACAAACAAGACATGAACGCCATTGTCCGTGTGACCCCAGTCCTATACGTCCACCACCTCGTACATAGAAACCGACGACGGCGCAGACGGTGAGTACAACGAACCCCAACAACTGAAGTATACCTGTACGTGGCGCCACATGCGCACATCACCATTGCATGCCTGTAATGTCTGGGTACGTTGCGCCACACGGTACCGCATATCACCGTTGTAATAGTGGCGCACCTACGTCATCGACCTCGGGGTACGGTACGCTACCGCATATCACCAGTGCAATAGTGAGATGTGCCGCACCTACGTCATCGACCTCGGGGTACGGTACACTACCGCATATCACCATTGTAATAGTGAGATGTGCCGCACCTACGTCATCGACCTCGGGGTACGGTACGCTACCGCATATCACCAGTATAATAGTGAGACATGCCGCACCTACGTCATCGACCTCGGGGTACGGTATGCTACCGCATATCACCATTGTAATAGTGAGATGTGCCGCACCTACGTCATCGACCTCGGGGTACGGTACGCTACCGCATATCACCAGTGTAATAGTGAGACGTGTGGGACATACGTCAGTAATGTATGTGTATGTTGCATCACATCCAAGTGATGTGTGTGAAACACACCCAGCAGTGCCCAGCATCAGAGTGTGTGTGTGTATAAGACCCCCAGCAGTGCCCACCAGACGGTGAGTACAACGAACCCCAACAACTGAAGTATACCTGTACGTGGCGCCACACGCGCACATCACCATTGCATGCCTGTAATGTCTGGGTACGTTGCGCCACACGCTACCGCATATCACCGTTGTAATAGTGGCGCACTTACGTCATCGACCTCGGGGTACGGTACGCCACTGCATATCACCATTGTAATAGTGCGACGTGCCGCACCTACGTCATCGACCTCGGGGTACGGTACGCTACCGCATATCACCAGTGCAATAGTGAGATGTGCCGCACCTACGTCATCGACCTCGGGATACGGTACACTACCGCATATCACCATTGTAATAGTGAGATGTGCCGCACCTACGTCATCGACCTCGGTGTACGGTATGCTACCGCATATCACCAGTGTAATAGTGAGACTGCCGCACCTACGTCATCGACCTCGGGGTACGGTACGCTACCGCATATCACCAGTGTAATAGTGAGACATGCCGCACCTACGTCATCGACCTCGGGGTACGGTACGCTACCGCATATCACCATTGTAATAGTGAGATGTGCCGCACCTACGTCATCGACCTCGGGGTACGGTACGCTACCGCATATCACCAGTGTAATAGTGAGACGTGTGGGACATACGTCAGTAATGTATGTGTATGTTGCATCACATCCAAGTGATGTGTGTGAAACACACCCAGCAGTGCCCAGCATCAGAGTGTGTGTGTATAAGACCCCCAGCAGTGCCCACCAGCATAGGGTGTGTGTGGCTAAGACTCCCAGCAGTGCCCAGCATCAGAGTGTGTGTGTGGATAAGACCCCCAGCAGTGCCCAGCAGTGCCCACCAGCATCGGGTGTGTGTGGCTAAGACCCCCAGCAGTGCCCAGCGGTGCCCAGCATTAGAGAGTGCGTGTGGCTAAGACCCCCAGCAGTGCCCACCAGCATAGGGTGTGTGTGGCTAAGACCCCCAGCAGTGCCCAGCATTAGAGTGTGTGTGTGGATAAGACCCCCAGCAGTGCCCACCAGCATAGGGTGTGTGTGGCTAAGACCCCCAGCAGTGCCCAGCAGTGCCCATCAGCATAGGGTGTATGTGGCTAAGACCCCCATCAGTGCCCATCAGGGCCCAGCATCAGAGTGTGTGTGTGGATAAGACCCCCAGCAGTGCCCATCAGCATAGGGTGTGTGTGGCTAAGACCCCCAGCAGTGCCCAGCAGTGCCCAGTATCAGAGTGTGTGTGTGGATAAGACCCCCAGCAGTGCCCACCAGCATAGGGTGTGTGTGGCTAAGACCCCCAGCAGTGCCCAGCATTAGAGTGTGCGTGTGGATAAGACCCCCAGCAGTGTCCAGCAGTGCCCATCATTAGAGTGTGTGTATGGATAAGACCCCCAGCAGTGCCCACCAGCATAGGGTGTGTGTGGCTAAGACCCCCAGCAGTGCCCAGCATTAGAGTGTGTGTGTGGATAAGACCCCCAGCAGTGCCCAGCAGTGAAAGCAGAAACATACCATGGTTAACCTCATTACCATCAGGAAATAGACACATGTAACAATACCCAAATGTGAACATCACACCAGCTCCCAGGCACACAGCAGTCAAAGCCATTATCAGAAAACCAAAAGTACTAAAGCAAAAGCTTTATTCAGCCGCATCCAAAGATAAAACGTAAATATGAGTCCAAGCTCATAGAAGGCCAGTGGCCAGTCCAAATAAAGTTGAAAAAAGGTTGTGGCCTCCTGGATGTTGTCACACCCACACTTGCCTGCACATAGAGTTCAATTGTCTGTGGAAACAGTGGGGGCATCATCTGGGGAATCCTCCGGCACCGCAGGGACCGGAGAGGGAAGGATAGGTGCATTGGGTGCAGGTGGTGTGGATCCCTCCACACTGGCCGGTGCCTCGCCGAATGTGGCTACATATACTTGGCTGCACACTTCAGCCAGTTCAGAAAAACTACCACCTGAAGCCGGGGACACATTGGGGGTGGAGGTAGAGGGCTGTGAGTCTTTTGTCGTGGGTCTGTGGATGCGTGTGTGACGTGTGTCCCCTCTCCCTGTGGGTGTGCCTATATCCCCTTGAGATTGGGTGCGTGGAGATTTGCGCTTTGTCTGCCGTGTGGGTGTGCTGGGTGTGTCTGTTGTTGTGTCTGACCTGTGGCATCTGCGTGTACGTTGGGTAGGTATGGGAGAGGCGGAGGTGGATGGGTCTGAAGGAGGGGGGGCAGATGCTGCTGGGTGGACAGTGCTGTCATCAGTGATGACTCTATGGCAGCCACACTCCGACGTAGATCAGACATGGCAGATGACATGCCCTCCATGAACGACAACAACTGTGTCATTATTCGTGTATGTCCATGGAGGACAGTCAACATGGATGTCTGACCTACTAGAATCTGCCGGAGTAGGTCCACAGACTCAGCACTGAGGGCAGCAGGGCAGACAGGGGCAGGGGCTGCGGTGCCGGGAACAAAGGAGACGTGGGGGCTAGCATGGACCCTAGTGACCCTAATAACTGGGAGGGTGGAGATGGTACTGGAGGAGGAGGGTCAGCCAAAGATGTAGAAGATGGCATAGCTGCATATTCCCCCTCCTCCGGAGAGTCTGATTCCGAGCCGTCCGCATGGTAGGAGGTGTCGTGCTCATGAGATCCGGCCGTCTGACTCTCCTCACCCTCCGTGCCACTGCCTCCCTCTGACTCCTCAAAGCAGGTGGCACTGTCACTGGGTTCCTCTGCCTGGTCCGCGCCTGTGCCTCCTCCAGATTGTGGTGATGATGCTGTTGGCAAGGAGAAGAAGAAAAACATATCAGTCACCTGTACACATCAGACATATCAGCTACAAATCATTTGGGCACATTTCTAAACATGGCATGCATCATGAGTCACATACCACTGAACTCTGCACAATGCTAAGCCTAGTCTTGGGCAATTGTAAGAGACACAACGCTCAATGTATAGTAGGATACAAGTAACAGGCAAGGCAAAAACTTGTATGAGAGACACAATGATGAGCCACTGCCTGACAACAGGATAGCTGATGATGAATCACAGTTCATTTGCCCATCCTGCCACCCAAATCCAGACCTGGTCATGTTTGATTCGCTTTGACCCTGTGCCACATGGGAAAAGTCCTGCCCGAACTGCCATGTGATGCCATGCTGGGACCTGAACCAAGTGTTCCATCACCTCACACTGGCATCACAGCTGTCTACACCCAAACTCACATTGTGTGGCTGACCATCAATATTATTTACAAACAACATGCAACATATTTTGAGAATATGCACACACGCACTGCCCAGTGTGAGTATGCACAAGCCAAAATTAGTGCACATGTACAGTGTGCACCTGTAGCTAACACATGACAATTAGAAAGTGTACCATGGACAAAGGCCACTGAGGCTGACTCGTGCAGAAAACACATGTTGAGACTCAAGATCAGTGCCAAAATATGAAGAAGGGCAGACACAGTGCACATGTGGTGCTACATGTAAGGTACCAACAGGTGTCACTGACCCCCCTCCAACATGATGATGTGCAAAGCAATATGCATACTAAGACATTGCACCATAGGAGGAAAAACAATAAATAGCCAAAGCACTGGTCAAATGTGGAGTAGGGCAAGGCATGTAAAGAAGCACCTGCTGAAACTGGGCCATTCTTATGCCAATGCATACAGTGCCTGTCTGACCACACCACTCCAACTGTGGGAGTGTTACCATGCCTCGGAGCACTGCAGGTAGCATGTGACACACATGACAACAAACAGACATGTACCTACCCCCTTCTTGCTGCTGTCCCTCCTGCAACTTCCTATGGAGGTCTGGGAACACCACTTCCAGGATCCGGAGCATGTGGGGGGTGAGGTGGCGGGTGCCGCCATGCCGGCGTGGAGCTTCTAGCTTGAGCTGTACCCTGGCGATGCGGCGGGTCCAGCACCGGATGTCCTGCCACCTCTTCCTGATGTTACTGAGCCTCCTGCGAGGCCCCCCCTCACTCCTGACAGCCCTGGCGATGTCCCGCCTGATGTCACCCTTCTCATAGGCAGATACCTGTCACGAATATAAAGTGAGACAACATCAGTACACCTGGTCCATGTCCCAAAGACACAAACTTGCACCAAATAGACGATGACAACAGGGCATAGGATGCTGACCACACTTGCATCATTGTCCATGTGTATGTGGCCTGTGAGCAAACAACAATGCACTACACGCCATAGAAAGGCTACAGATGCCATAAGGGGTGCAAACCACTCTTTGAGCATGGCACACACTGAGCAATATATGCTACATCATGGTGCACTGCAGCACGTGACATGCTGTCACACACCCCACTACACCAAATAACCATCTTCAGACCACACATGCACACCCTGGCACAGCTCATCTGCTTGTCATTGTCAACAGTGTATACAACATCACTTAGCACATGTCACACCTGCAAAAGATGTGACACAGGCCTCAAGCTAACTGTCCAAGTCATGCACATGGCGCAGCATACTTGTCTCATCACATGGGTATAGCTGCGGCATAAGTCATGCACCAGTCTTGCAAAACATCACCAACACAATTTGCCAGGTGACAAAGATCTATCACACTCTTCAATGTACATCACTTCAAAGCATGCTTTTGTCCAACAGGCACACATGTCATGAACAAATCCATCTACAGTGAGTACATTCATCTGTCATTCGTGGGGGAACACTGCAAGAGCTCAGGAAAACATCCAAAATGAACATGCAAGGTGTGGCACAGCAGAAAGTGTGATTCACATTGCAGTTAATGTCACAGTTAGCACAATGCAGAGGAGCAGTAAACACTATTACACCACATCATTAACTGCATGTGAGAGACCACACTGTACATACCGGCACTCACTCCAAACAACATAGCATCTCTTAACAATACATACACAATGGCTGTAGTGTCACACACACAACAGGTGCACAGCCCAAGGTAGTGCACACATCACTCACCTGCTCCTCTGGTCTCCCATACAGCTTGCTGTAGTTAGGCAGGAGGGCATCCAGCAGGGCCTTGTTCTCCACCTCACTGAATGCAGGTGCCCTCTCCATGCTCAGCTAATCAGAGTCCAGAGGATACAGAGACAGCAGCTGTGTTGTCCACTCCAATGTTGTGCAGGCAAGTGCCCTCTCACAGCCACATGCTGCCTTATATCTGTGCTGCAGAGGGTCTGTGAGTCCAAGGAGTACTGTGTGATAGGCCAGAATAGTTTGCATCCTATGTATCATCCAATACCATGAGACGTAAGGCCATGACACACATTTGCATGGTTTGAAAACTGAGCCTGAGCTCAACAACAACTTTTGTAACATTGTATAGTTTTGCCAAACCGAATTTTCAAGAACACATGTAGAACACTCTCTAATCTCTATTTCCTTGACAACCTGGATGGATTCTAACCATTCCACAGGCTACCCTAGATGTTCCCTATGTATTTTCAGGAATCCCCACACAAGTACGGTGCGATTGCCGTCGCAAATGCAACTCATTCAATGGTTAAACGAGCCGTACACATGCACGTTCAATCGGGGTACGCTCTGCTCGCGTATAGCTACAATGCAATAGGGAAACGAGCCGTACACACGCGCGTTCAATCGGGGTACGCTCTGCTCACGTATAGCTACAATGCAATAGGGAAACGAGCCGTAAACACGCACGTTCACTTGGGGTACTGTGCGTTTGACATGCTCAAGTGAATGCATGTGTAGGCTGCGTGCATAAGCTCATTCATGTCAACATTGAGAGAGTGATACCAGGAAATCACATGGCAGGGATGTAGGTGTTGAGGATGTGGATGTCAACATTTGCATGGCATCCTTACATCAGCAGGCCCTATGTGTGGCAGACAGTGATATAGCACAGGGAATGTGATATTGTGGCACAGTGGATGTGGGAAGAGCTGTTCAGACATGTCATTAATCTCGGTGCACATGTGTTCCACATACATTCAACACTTCTCACCTGAGTTACATCTAGAACATATTGTGATGCACATCAACACTGGTATGGCACAACATTCAGTACAGTCATCTGTCACATGATGACAGCAACATGCTCACTGTCACAGATGTAAAATTGTCGCCCAGCATTACCGTGTGTGACCAAGTCATGTGTGTGCCATGTGCGTAATTGTGCATGCTGTATGTATACTGTCAAGTTCATCTGCTGTAGGAGCATCTATGATGGGTCTTTGCCGTGATGACAGGGTTACACATGTGCGCACACCATGCCACTGGTGCAAATCATCCGCTCACATGTGTGATGGGATTATAGACCATTTGTCCCCAAATATACATATCTGCAGTCTGATAATGTACATGTTGTAGTTGTAGCAAATGCACACCTCAAGCACAATATGTCAGATATGTGCAAATGATGGCACATGTGAGGTGGGTGTGTGCATTGCTGTCAGCTGTCTGGATGTGCAGACAACCTCCTCATGCAGTTCACGTGACGTGTGTCACTGACATGAAACATGGTCCTACTCACTCAGACCAGCCCAGCAGATCATTTGTATGCATGTCATGTCCATTCCACAGACAACAGGTCTATCAGTTATCATGGAGGAGTGGCAGCCAGCTGGCACATGTGTCCTCAATGTGTAGCCCACGCCAGACTCATAAATGATTAGATGCGTTAAAGCAGTGTTGCATGTGCCATGTCCATTGTAATTGTCTTTGTCTGAAAGTTGTACCCTTTTTTTCCTTTATATGTTGTGCAGGGCATCCCCTCTGGCAAGGAGGTTGCCAGACTTGGAAGCCATGAGGGAACGTGATTGCATACGGCGTTACCGCTTCACAAGAAAGTTGATTCAGGACCTGACGGACAGGCTAGAACCACATCTCCAACCACGACACAGGTATACAACTGCGCTGACACCCAAGGTAAAGGTGATGGCAGCACTACATTTCTTTGCCACAGGTACGTTCCAATTTACCATAGCTGATGTGGGGGGGATGTCCCAAACAATGTGCAACAGGGTTTTACGTGATGTATTGGCAGCCATGTTGGTGCACATAGATGAATTCATAACATTCCCTACTCCTGCACAGTTGAAAGATGTCAAGGGGAAATTCTATGGCCTGGGATGCATGCCACATGTAATTGGTGCTATTGATGGAACACAGGTTTCTCTGGTGCCACCACAGGCTCAGGAGCAAGCGTTCCGCAACAGGAAACATTACCACTCGATAAATGCCCTGGTGGTGTGTCTTGCCAACATGCTGTCCTCCCATGTTTGTGCACGTTTTCCAGGATCGTGCCACGATTCATTCATCATGAGGCGTAGCAGGGTACCACAGATTATGCTGCAGCTGCGCAACCATCGGGCATGTCTTGTTGGAGGGTAAAGTCTGTTACTCATGTAGGTCTGTATGTCATTATTTCCTTAACTGCATCATATTACACACTCATTTCAATGATGTCAATTTGCAGGAGACGCAGGATATCCAAACATGCCGTGGCGCATGACCCCGCTACGCAACCCCAGAACGGCTGCAGACCAGCGGTACAACAATGCTCATGGGCAGACCAGGCGGGTGATAGAGCGAACATTTGGACTACTGAAGAGCCGGTTCAGGTGCCTCGACAAGACAGGCGGAGCCCTCCCATACACCCCACTCAAGGTGTGTGACATCTTCACTGTGTGCTGCATGCTACACAACATGGCAGTGGAGGAGGTCGTGCCACTCATCCTAGATCCTGATAAGCTGGAACATCCGCCTGTGGAGGATGAAGGACTTGGCCAGGTTGCCAGTGACGAGGAGGTTGAAGATGATATCTGGAGTCAGCTCATCCGCAACTTCTTTTCATAATGGTGAGTCCTAGGTGCATATTGTTCACGCATGTACCATAGAGTTGAATGGGTAGCATGCTGTGTGTCCAGCTGACTGTATGCAATGTCACTTTGATGTTTGTTGTGCAGTGTCACACAGGTGCAGATGTAATGCCACACACAGACGTGCTATGTGTGAACTTGGAATGTACAAGTGTAGTACAACCTTAGTCTATTCAACATGACCATATCTGAATGAAATTATTATGTACTTGACCCCTTGTGTGCCTCTCATTCCCAGGTCGCCCTGCCTGTTGTCGTTGGTGTCATCTTGGTCAGCCTGCTATTGCTCATGATGATAGCAACGTCAGCAAAATCAACGGACCATGCACAGACATGTGGAAATGTCAGTTTGGGTAAGGACTCATATAAGGCTTTTTTCCGTTGGTACGGTTTCAATTGTGTGGTACATGTTCATGCGCAAGTTGTTGGACCATGCATACATGCAACAACATCAGGTTTCCAATTCCATGTAGCCCCACTCCCATGACAGAGTCACCCTATCTGACAGTCATCTGTCGTTGAGTTTTGACTCTGGTGAATGCATCAATGTGTGTAAACAATGACACTGAAACATTGCATATACCTTGGTTGGACATTGTGTGGGAGATCACAACCACGGACTCTGTGGGGGATTGCAGCCTCACTGTGTGCAGCAGGATGTGTCTGGATCATCCCCTCAACCCTGTGGGCCAGTACCCCTTGGTTTCCCAAAAACCATGTTCTGTAGGTGTGGGCCGGTGTATGTCCCTCATGTTAAGACAACTGTCGTGTGAGTCTGTATGCATGGATGCATTGCCCCTTGTGCCAGTATGTCACGTCACTGTCATGTCGTTACCTCAGTGCAAGTTGATAATACTGCTACGCTTGCTTTCACAGTGAGTTGAAGTTCACTTTCCATTCCCATGATGCCAGGTATTTTGGGCTGATGACATTAGAATGGTGGGCTGATTTATGTTGGACTTGGCCCGTCTGGCAGGTTCACCCCTGAACTTTTCGCCTGGTGTTATTAAATAATTAATAGTGATGTCTTGGTTTCTGCGCACTTTCACTGTGTCCCAGTGGAAAGTGCGTGCGCACTCTGAGTTCGTGGAGTTAGATAGGCCTGCCTTCCCATAGGAATGCATGGGGAATGTGTGTGTCCCTGGTAGTTCCTGATGTGTGGGGAGTGCAGGCCCGAGTTTGGTATGTGTGAACTCGTGAGAATGAATGCTGCGCAATGGTATGTGCGGCTTGTATGTGTCTAGTAGGGAAGTGCCACTTCTAGACATGGCTATGTGTGTGCTGTGAAGGTGCTGGCGTGTGATTGGCTGGAGCTGGCTGGTGAGCCTGGCTCCAGGAAGGCTGGATGGGTCTGCCCGGTGGTGAGTGGGAGATTAGCATGCTGATGGCTGGGGAGGAGTGTACCTGTGTCCTGAATGAGGCTGGGTTTTCCCCTGACAATGCTGGCTCCGCCCCCCGTGGTGCGTCTAACGACCCTAGCCCTGCCAGTGAATAGAGAGGGTGGTTGAGCCCATCAACAGTGCTCACAGACCAGCTGCAACTGGTTCTGCCCCCACCCTGCCCAAAGAACAAAGGATTTACTAGTATAAAAATGGGGCTGTGTCCCCACAGAGGTTGTTCTCTTCCAGGATCCTGATAGGAGGGGGCTGCTGCTGGTAGGGCCCAGGAGGGATCGCCATGGGGGCTGTCTCCTGCCCTGTGCGCTGGCCCCTGGGCCCTGCATGCCCCTCCTGATGCCCAGGACCTTCTGCTGAGCCTTGTCCTGTGTTTCCAAAAGCGCCTGGGAGCGCTTGTTCTTTGCTCTAGCGCTGTGGAGCGCTGTGTCTTGCCCTTCTAGTGCCTGGGAGCGCTGGATTGACTACTAAGCGCTTGGGAGCGCTTCCTTTCTGCTACAGTGCGCTGAGAGCGCTTGGTTTATCGAGCCGGTGCCCACCCGGCATTTTTTTGCACGCATTTTGCGTGAGGATCGGCGCGGGAGCCCACTCCACTATTTTGCCGATTTTCGCGATCGACAGCCGGTGCCCCCGGCATTGCCCAGAGATTGGGAGCTCATCCCCGTTATCATTTCACTCGAGGGAGCCCACCCCTCGGTGAATTATCCTCCAACCTCTGAGGGTCTGAAACGGGCCGCCGCGCTGCCCACGGCGACCCGGAAGTGGTTGGCCGGCCAGCCAATTGCAGCACGGCCCAGCCGGAAGTCCCGCCCCCACAGCCTGGGGAGAGAGGGGAAGAAGAGAAGTCCTGCAGCCGGCGCATCCCCCGGGGCTCCCAGGAGTGAGGGAGAGCCCCGTGGCATCCGGCATGGAGCGGCAGAGCACAGAGTGTGGCCGGGACCCGAGTGGAGAGCCCCGCTGCCAGCCGCCTGACCGCCAGACCCGGTGAGTGCGTTAAGGGAGAGGAGGGACGTCGGGGCACATTGTCGGTGCCCGCCCCTCCCCTCCAGAGCGAGACCCTCTGTGTAGAGAGGCCCGTGGGGCCTCCGATGATGCCGAGTCCCCCGAGAGGGACTCCGCCTACCCCCACCCTTGTGTCACGAGCCCGAGAGGCTCCCATGGGCACCAGTTGTTTTCGAGTCCCTCGGGAGGGACTCCAACGAAGGCCCCCACATTGTTCTTGAGCCCTGAAAGGCTCCAACGACCCGCATTTGAATTTACAAGCCCCGAGGCGCTCTTGAGTGCCCACATTGTGTTGCGAGCCCAGAGAGGCTCAGAGGGGGCATTTGGTTGGTTAAAGCCCCGAGAGGCTATTGAGGGCCTCATTCCTTTCTAGGGTCCGGAGGGGCTCAGGGGACAGCCAGTAGCCCAGAGCCTGCGAGGCTCCCCCATCGTGTTGGCCCCATCATTGTTCTTTCAGCTGCCCAGCACTTTGTGGGCAGCTGCCACGTTTAGGACCCTGACATTGGACACAGGGCGTCCTAGCCCTAGAGAGGCCAGTTGGCCTAGGGACTGCCACAGGTGGTGGCTAATGTGAGTTTGGCGCTATTGTGTTTTTCTCCCCTGCACCTCTGAATGTGTTTTTATGCGTCATGTGTCATGTTCTTTTGCTGCACCTCTGAATGTGTTTTTATGCGTCATGTGCCATGTTCTTACACCGCTGAATGTATTATATGCATCATGTGTTATGTGCTTACACCCCTACAGGTATTGTGATACTTAGGTGGTTGTTTTTCTTCCTAGTACAGGTGGTGCTAGTGAGGTCCTGGTTACCAGTAGTTACTGGTTGTGTGCTACAGTGATTTTACATTCTATGTGCTATGTTCTAAAGTGATATTCAAAGTGTTACTTCTAAAAAGTGCTGATTCCTGACAGTGCCCCAGGTGGCCCTGTCTTGTACATATCCCCTGTAAATTCTGCCCGTGCCTCTGGCACATGGTAAAGTGTGTGTTTTATCTAATGTGTTTTGGTGTAATACAAAGGCTATTTTTACATATAACCTTGTGTGGAGTTTCCTTTGTGGTGGGCCTTGGGAGTTGTTGCTGGGGTGCGTGCGCAAATACTTAACTCACATCGCCTCCAAGTTTAGCCTTGCTGCTCGCGCCACGTTACCTAGAGGGTGAGCAGGGGTTATCTTGGCGTGTAACTCCCTTGCCCTGACTTAGGAGTGGTGGTCTCTGACTGACTTTGGCGAAAGCCCTGGCCAGCCAGGGATCCCATTTCTAACAATTCACATGTAAATTATTCCGTGGCACCAGTGGAGTGAGGTTAATCACATGATTCTCTAGTCCCGTGCAGCATCTCATGGTGACGGTAGGGTTCTTTCTGTGGCCTAGCTCCTCATTACTTGCTGTTGACTTAATTTCCATCTGCTTGTCATGTTTAGCAGAGTGAGGCTCATTTGCAAGAGCAACAGACTGGCTCCTGAGGGGCTTCATTGGATTTAGGTCATTATCTTACTCATCATATGAGATGCTTACAGCTGTTGTGAGTGATGTCAAGTTTGCCTTCATGGCCCTTACGGATACACAGGGCCAAATACAAATATTTGACTTTGCGTAAGTAGCACTGCCGTACAATTTGATGTCTTGTTTTGGGACACATCATAATACACTGTGACTTCGTTTTTGTCAACATGGATCTCATTGCATAGTAGCAGACTAGTGAGCGTTACACAAGATTCTAATAGGTGACAGACTGGACTATATTTTATGTGTCTGTGTACATGCATCTGATCTTATGTCATAGCATTATGTGTGATCTCAAATAAGGTACAGTGGTTACACTTCACAGGTGTGACTGGTACAGTGTATCTCATGAGGTATTTGTTGAATCAGTGACATAAAAATGCTATCCTAATGCTTGTTTGCCTCTGTTTCAGATCTCCCTCCCTGCAGTTCCCATCCTCTCCTTCCCTCGCCTGAGCACCCTTTTGGGTCTGTCATTTGTACTCAGAGCAAGGGGCTATTTGGAGGTGGAACCCTTTCAGCATCTCACCACTCTGATGATCAAAGGTACGGACATTCCCTGGCAGTCGTGTGGAGAATCTTTATGCAGCATTACAGGTGACATCATTGCATGACTGTTATTGTGTTCAGGGCAATGCCAATGGCCATGTACATTGGATAATGTTGCATGGCCTCCCAAGGAACTTCATCATGTTGTGTATGATGTGTGATTTCCACTGAACATTGTGCCTCCTTGCTGTCAATGCACATGTCTTTGTAATGTGCATGTATTCAATATGGCCTAATGTAAATTAAGAGTTCATATGTGGATGCGTGTACAGTGACAACATGCATTGTGTTGGTAAAGACAAAAGTTCAATATTGTGCATGAGGTAGATGGCTGTGTAAGTGCTGTTTACCTTGCTACCCACTACGTGCAAACTACACCTGCTGACACTGTGTGTCCTGTGCCCCACTTGGCCCTAAGGGGCCTGATCCTGTGACCGTGATATTTGGTGATTACTTTGCCATTTTGCTTGCAGTGACCCAGAGTCACCCAGACACATCCACAGCCACAATGCAGCACCGAGTGGCCAGATCCTGGACATCACATGCCTACAGGATACTCCTCCTTCCATCCATTTGTAGAGCATGCTCCTGCCAGCCTACACACAGAGAACACCAGACATTCATCCACCTGGTATCACGATACCTCAAACTCACCAATCACAGCTTCTCTGCCTGTGTGTGCAACACATACTGGCAAGACTATGTTTCCCCACATGACAGTGTGTCTACGTACAACCAGGCAATGTGCCTCGTACAGCACACACACACCTTCCATCTGCACAATATTTTACTGTGTTACCTTGTCAACACCACAGCAGCACACCTCACCTTCCTTACAGTAACGTGGCAGTACGCAACCTCAGCACACCACTTCAACATGTCCGTCACAGATAGTCAAATAGCCACCGGGAACACACGCCAAAACCACGTCTCTTGGTTATAGTGTGATGTGGCCGGTCTGGTGAAGAGATTTCTCAGACGTGGCAAGGCGTTCTGGATGCGTAGCACCCGTTACATGGGTTTGGTTGTTGTAGCTGCATAGGGGGCGGTCACGTGAACAGGTGAGCTTGTAGAGAGTGCAACAGGCCATTGCCCACAGTTTGTCCTGCCACCCTTGGCCTGTGCACCATTCATCACATCCACAGTACAGCTGCATGCTGATGATAGTTCTCATACATCAGGACACAGATGTTGGTACTCCCTACGTGGACACCTACATTTTAACCCTGATGTATATACCTACAAGTGACTCTCCTGTGCCTGTCTGTAATTGCAGTATTTCAAGCCAAATCCCCCTACAGCATTTAGTAACCATCACGGGTGTGTATTGCCATCCATGTATCTTGTTATTTGAAATATTTGACCTATGTGTGTCCTCAACCGGACTCAGATCCAAGTGTGTGGATGGTTGCCGTTTGTTAATTTGTCTAGCATCTCATACATTTCCACACACATATATTTCAGACTCTGGGTACAAGATTACTACACCAATGCGTATGTTTCACAGATTTATTTGGTGATCTTGTGCAGGAAACGTGAGTAGGTGCTGTACAAAAATGGGGGAATCCAAAGTTCACAGCTGGAGATGAGATGCCTTACAGTTTCAGTCAACAGAGGCAATGCCACAGTGCGTGGCATCATTGGGCAGACTGTGACCAGCAAGTCCATGTGGGAGAGTCAAATAGGTGATGCTGTTGCATCCAAGGGCAATATGCCAGGCAGGTGTCCTGGGAGTTGTGCATGGCCCATTGCCTCTCAACGTCTTCGCCGTGGACGACCCACCTTCCTTATGGGACACTCACATGCAGGCCTTGACGATGCATGGGACGCTCCGTCAGACAGTTCCTCCTCCTCCTCCCTCCCTGTGGCTGGAGTAGAACTTTGCCTTGAGGTTTGTGGCCTGGTGACACAGGGAGGGTGCTGCATGTTGGCAGACATCTGACGGAGAGATTGGCTCATATCCCGATGCACCGTCAAGAGCTCAGCCAGTGTTGCTTCCACCCGTCCATGATGTCATACTTGCGTGGCATGTTGCTTGGCCTGCTGTTGTTTCAGTTCGTTGAGGGCCTCCACTACCTGGCTGACCTCCCTGGTGTCCCGCCGGTATGCCTCCAGGATGGTACTCAGTTGAGCCATACCGGTGCCTGCAGCTTCCTGGCAAGAATCTCGCCTCCGCCTTCCTCCACTCCCACCACCCTGACCCACATGAGCACGGCCTGCGCTTGTGGGCACATCGGATCGACGGGACCCCCGAGTGTTGACAGGGTGGATGTTGTCTGCCACCTCCAGGGTGCCCGCCGAAGGGTGTCCCTCATTTTCAGGCTGGCTCTCTGGTGGATCATGGGCAGGGCTCTGACCTGTCTGCTGGGATGTAGTGGGAATGGGTCTGGTGGTTGGCACAGATGTATCTGATCCAGTTGTTGCAGGGGTTTGGGATCCAGAGTGGCCAGGTTGGTTGGGGTCATCCACGGTGTGTTGTGAGGCGTCGCTGTCGGTGGGCTCAGGGTCCTGCTGAGCCCGGGACTGGGATCCTTCTCCCCACTGGTTGGGGGTGGTTTCCACACGTTGCCCTGTGGGTGTGAGAGACAGACACTGTTAATCACTATCATGACAAATATTTTTTGTTCTCCATTGTCAGCATCACAGTTCAACCTGCTTTATATTGTTGGCATTGTTCACTTGTGTATGTGTATGTAGTGAGATCCAATTAACAGGTGCTCAGGAGTATTAACCATGTTCCCTTTTCTTGAGATTGATTGACACAGCCATTGTTGTGGCTTGCGTTGCCGGCACGACACAGATACAGAAGTGCTCGGTTTGATGCAATATTCACAATACAGTGTCAATCCTTATGCCAGCGTCAAGCATGCCCAGGGTTTGACAGGCACGACGCTAGAGGATTGTGCCCACAGGGCCCGGCCCCCCGGCACACGCCCCTTCATACGTAATCAGGTGTGCGGGCGGGGGGCCCTGGAGGCCCCCGGCTCGGCCAATTGCTTCCGGGTCTAAAGGGGTCTAATGACGCACTTCCAGGTGGGAGGGGGCGGAGACCAGGGCCTATTTAGGTTCCGGTCACTGTAGCCCTGGTCTCTTTGTCCCCCTCCTACTCTGGAACGGCTGTGGTCGCTCGTGGTGCGGCCCACACCCCATCCCTAGAAAGTGCAATTTAACTTTAACTTGTCCCTGTCCCTGTGAGCGGCGGAGTGCGAGCGACGAGCCGGTACAGCTGAGTCTACGAACGAAGGAGGCGGCAGTGAGAAGTGCGGCGTGACCGTCCAACTTGCAAGGTGAGGAGTTGTGTGTGCTGCGGGAGCCAGTGGGCAGCCGTGGGGAGCGGGCAGGGTATTATTGGTAGGGTATCTGTTGGGTCATTGGCGGCTGATGGCGGGCCCCCGGGTGCGCTGATTCCTTGCCGAGCTAAGTGGCGAGTCTGGGAGGGGCCGGACGCAGGCTGTGGGTGCGGAGCAGCATCATTGCGGGGCAGCAGCGCTCGGACATTTCAGAGTTTGTTTAGCGCGGGACACGCCAGAAGGGAACAGGCAGAGGCGCATAGGGCGTATATAGCACGGGGCTGTTGAGAGAGGTTATTTTCGGTCATTTTGGTGCCAAGGGATAGAAACAAAGCTTGATAAGCAGCTCAGTTCTGCGATAGGCACCAGGGCAGTGAATTACAGCGCTAGAAGAGCAGGAGGACAAAGCTATCATGCCAGCTAAGAAAGTGAGCCATAAGAGAAAAGACAAGGACCCTGAGATTGCCCAGCTCCTTAGGTTGGTGCTGGCAAAGCTGGGCAATAACAGTGACGAGAGTAGTGATGAGGAGACGGTGACCCAGGAGGAGCCAGTGCCAGGGGGTTTGGGGGACCGCCCACGCAGGGAAGGAGTAGCACCCAGAGCAGCCTTCCCCCCTTTGGTAAAGAAGCCTAAGGTACAACGCAAGGTGAGGGGGGGCTAGTAGAAAGAAGGACAGAGCGCAGGGACCAGGAGCTGGGGATGCGAGTCCAGTAGGTCCCATAACTCCCCCCGCCCAAGTGGTAGGGCTGGCCCCCCTGGCACCGTTGGCAGAACAGGGGATTAGAGGGGGGAGCGCCCCGGTAGACCCGGTGGGGTCAGTCCTTGCTGAGATTAGGGGAGCCCTGAGGGCATTAGCGCCACTCCAGCCATCAGTAGTGCAAACAAGCAGGAGTACTGGGGGGGATGTCATGTTACTGTAAGAGACAGAGCCGAATAGTTCAGATTCAATTTAGCTACGTTTGATAGGTATTGCTGTTCCATGATGGCCAAACGATGCCAACGCCCCTGGACCTGTACACCCACTTCTAGCTCATGGCTTTAGAACGCGGCACTTCTCCAGGACGCATCACCTTGTCAATACGCATGTCCATGGTGCAAGTTTAGTGCATCCACAACGTTCATGAGATGGGTCAAGTGCATTGTGTGAGAATCAGCACTGTGCATGTTAATTTTGTATGCGTAATCATATCAGTGATTGTTTTGTTCTTACATGACAATTGTGACAGTGTTGCACTCCATTGCCTGTACCCAGGGGATAAGTTTCTGTAAGGGGTGTGTGTGACAGGCCATGCTAGTTGTTTGAGTGTGATTTGCAAACGTCCATCCTTCATGGTTTGGCTGTGCCCCCATGTAGCATGCTGACATGATCGTGGTTGTGGGTTCCTGCACAGGATGTCTGACCTTGTCCCGGTGTTTGTGTTAGCACTGGTCACAGGAGGGCCTTGTGCCGCCTACACCAGGGCCCATTGTCTGCTATCATGTGTGTAATTTCACACTCCCTGTGCATTGGGCATGGTGCTTGGGTGTGTACCTGGGGCATATGGGATGAGGGCAGCCTCCTACCCTACAACTTCCACACTATCACCCACCCCCTTACAACCAACCCCATACTGTTGGGCACTGCTGGGACTCATATCCACCCCACCCCCATACCGTTGGGCACTGCTGGGGCTCATATCCACCCCACCCCCATACCGTTGGGCACTACTGGGACTCATATCCACCCCACCCCCATACCGTTGGGCACTGCTGGGACTCATATCCACCCCACCCCATAACGTTGGGCACTGCTGGGACTCATATCCACCCAACCCCCATAACGTTGGGCACTGCTGGGAGTCCCCCCATATTACATGAGTTGTTTGTATACTCACCAGGCTCAACGGCTCCTTGTATTCCGTGAACTCCCACTGGTGGTAGCAGGGCCATGACTTTCTCCTCCCAGGGCTGGAATTGTGGGGGTCTGCGGGGACCACCACCTCCAGTGTGGTGTGCACAGGCGTAGTCCTGGTCCATCTTCATCTTGACCATCCTCTGCAGATCATACCACCTGGACTGACATTACTGCCTGGTGCGCCCGATGGGTGCAACAGCATTGACCCGGTCTGCGATCCTCTCCCACAGGCGTGTTTTCTGAGCTATGCTGGTCTGTCTGACCAATGCGCCAAACAGCTGTGGCTCCACTCTGATGACTTCATCTGTAAGGACCTCCATCTCCGGGTTAGTGAACTTTGGATTCTTTGGTGTAGTCATGGTGTGGGGTGTATGTGATTGAGGGGGTGATGGTGTGTATGGATGGGGGTGTGTGGGTCTGATTGTGAAGGGGGTGTTGTGGGTGCAGATGAGATAGGGTGTATGTGTAAGGGTTAATGGATGCAGTTGTTGATGTGCTGGCAGTGTCTTATTTTTGCAAATAGGTATGTTGCAAAGGATGATGGGTTGTATGTGTGGACCCTTTTATTGGTCAATTTGTGGGTGTGGCTTATTTTGTATTGGTGGTGGGTGTGTTATATGGGGTGGGTGTTACTTGGGCCCTCTGTTTGCCTGTTTGTATGTGGCCAGGACATTGTTTCGCAATGGTGTGTACACAGGAGACATGTTTTGTGTTGTTGTGCGACTCATTTGCGGACTCCTTGTGCTGGTTTCGGGGTTCACGTGCACTTTATAATTGTTATGTGTGCGGGTCGTACTTGTTGGTGCGTGTGACTTATACGGGCCGTGGGGGGGGGGGTTCGTGTACGCTTGATCGGGGGGTGTGCGGGTCGTATTTGTTGTTGCGTGTGACTTATACGGGCCGTTGGCCGGTGGGGGTGTTCGTGTACGCTTGATGGGGGTGTGGGGGTCGTATTTGTTGGTGCGTGTGACTTATACGGGCCGTTGGGGGGGGGTGTTCGTGTACATTTGATCGGGGGGGTTCGGGTCGTATTTGTTGGTGCGTGTGACTTATACGGGCCGTTGGCCGGTGGGGGGTTCGTGTACGCTTGATTGGGGGTAGGGGGGGTGTGTGGGTCGTACTTGTTGGTGCGTGTGACTTATACAGGCCGTTGGCCGGTTCGTGTACTCTTGGTGGGGGGTGTACGGGTCCTATTTGTTGGTGCGAGTGACTTATACGGGCTGTGGGGGGGTTCGCGTACGCTTGATCGAAGGGTAAACGGTTTGTATATGTTGATGCGGCTTGCTGTTACGCGATATTTTCCGTACAAATCAATCTTCATGCGCGACTACTTTGGTCCGTACAAATCGCGTACTGGGTTGCCATAGTGCATCGTACTTGTCAGTTTGTACGCCAGCTTTACGAATCATACGGTTTGATTCCCGACGCTTATTCGTACGGGTCTCCGTCTGCGGTTCGTACGGATCCCTGAGAATCGTACGGAGGAAGACGGAAATGGATCGTACTTCGCAGTTCGGAGGGAATTTTCACAGTCGTACAGAATCGGCTACGAATACGAATCGTACGGCGGTATTTTTACCAGGATCGGAATCGACCCCTTAATGTAGATTTTTGTAGATGTCGCCATATACATTGATTGAAATGATAATAGCAACCTTGTATTGCTGTGTGTGGATATGTTTTAAGGATACTGTTTATCATTGCTTTTTGGAAATCAATGATAATTGTTTGTGGAAAATAGTCATTAGTTTGCTGTTTGACTTTGGTTAGGACTTCTTGGTAGGTAGATTGCTGTTTGTTTGGTAGGAGGGCATATAGGAATGGAATATTTGCATTTTAGAAATGACCATGGATAGTGTACAATTAGTAAAAAGGTTTAGGACAGACTGCAAAAGTACAATCCATCATCCAAGTTTGGCATTGGTGTAGTTTAGTCATGTTGTCTGCAGTGGCAAACAGTATTACTCTTTTATCTTTTGATTTGTTATCATATAGTATAAATGGTTCATGACTATGTGTTAGACAGAGTTCTGGTGGAATTTGTACTTCTTCAAAAGTTGTAGGTGTGGGAGGAGTAGTTGATGTAGCTCTTTTTTGTCCAGCTATGGTTCTTTTTAGGGAATCAATAGATGGTAGTTGGCTAGAGGCATGTTGGGGTAGAACACTTAAATGCTGTTTCAGAATAGCAGTTGTTGCTAAATCAGTACTAGTACTAGCTTCTTTAAGGGGATCAAGCATTTTTCTAATCTCTATTTCTGTAACATTGGGTGGGTGGTTATGTTCCTTAGTATAAGTCACAGTAGTTTCCTGAGTTATAGCTCTCCCATAATATTTGCTAGAATAGTATTTAGTGCATTTCCAAAAAACTTTAATATCTTTCTGTTTCTCTTGAGTATATACATAACCCATGTAACAAAGAAGCATTTTCCCTTTCTGAAAAGAAACACATTTTGCTCCTTCAGTCATGCTTGCTTTTTGGTGCTAGGAGAAATTAAACATTAAATTATTAGGAAAGAATTTAAATTATGTATGTTGTTTTATAATAACACTGCTTTGCACGTTCATTATTTACCTGTTTATTTCTTTGTTGAATTCAGGTGTTGCTTTTCTTCAAACTTTTCTTTTCTGTGTATTTCTTTAGTACCTGTTGAGATGGAGAAAATGTGTTGCAATATTTTAAATTTAGTTAGGTTTATTTGGTTGTGCTCTGCTAACTAGTTTGGACTTTGTTTTATATTTCTTAAGGTTTTTAGTTATGTTTTATATTATATACTTACTTTTTAATTCCTTTCTTTGTAGTGGAGATGTTGTGCAGTTCTTCTTTATTTTCTTTTTCTCTGTAGAAAATATAGTAGAAATAAAAGAGATGTTTTAGTTATTTGTTTTTTAAATATAGGTTTGCAGTTTTAGATTTACGTTTTGCTAATTTATTAAGGTTATAGTACTTACTTTAGATAGGTGTAGCTGTTTTTTTGTTGAAGTCAATCAGTTTTCTCTCAGCAATCCGGCAGAGTTTCCCCTTCCTTTTCTTTGGTGGTTTAGATTGCCATTTTAGGTGATTTAATTCTTCTTTTTATAGCATTATTTTAATTGTTTCTGAAAGTTTATTGGTTGTTCAAATTGATAGCTTTTTCTTATTTGTTCATTTGAATTCTATTAAGTGTTTTGCTAATTGTTTTCCTTATATGGGTGACGCCAATTATAATTTTTTCTATGTGTAGGGCAATTTTTTCTATGGGTAAAGCTATTTTTTTTATTTAAAGTGAAACAAAAATTATAATGTGCATTAAGAAATGTTTTATTATTAGCAATGCTGTTTATGTGTTTTAAATTGTTTGTTTGATGGAAATGTTTAATTTAAATTGTTTGCAATATTTATTATATGGTGTATTAATAAAAAAATAGTTTATGGTTATTTGTGCTGTGTATACTATGTATTTTTAATTAGAAAGTGCATTTTGTATGTATTTTGTAAAGTCGATATTCTATAAGTTACGATATTTTAGTATTCTATATTTTGATGTTCGATATTTTGGCTATGTGTAATGTTAAGAACTGAAAGTCGATATTTTTTACAATTGCTAATATTGATGCTCGATAATGTTGTAGTTGATTTTTTTTATCGATATTGTGGAATCGATAATTTTGTGTTTTCTTGTCTAAGTATTGGGAATCGATATATTTGTAGTCGATAATTAGTCACCGATATTTTGTCTAGTAGATATTCAGTCTGTCGAGGTTATGTCAGTGATTCAATTTCAAAGGTGCAAGGGTGTCAAAATGACACCCTGTTGCACCCCTGAAATTAATCTGTGCACATATGTTGCACACACACATGCCCTAAGGGCATGTGTGTGCACAACATGAAACTTAGAAAATGCGCAAAAGTGCATTTTTCAAAGTTTTTGCAAATTACCATGAAGTTCAACTTCATGGTAATTTGCTCCCCCTATTAGCGAAATCGCTAATTTTTTTACTTTAATGCATTGCATTTAAGAAATCTCAATTTGGGATTCCTTAAAAGCAATCGCAATTTAAGTAATCGCAATTAGGAGATTCCTTAAATTGCGAATTTTGCTTTTGGGATGATGGATCCCAAATGCAAAAGTACCGGTCGCAAAGGGGCATATTCTGAGAATTTGCCCGTTTGCGACCGGTTTTTCCTTTGATGCATGTGGGCCCACATGTGTGAGCCTAGACTAGTGAATGACTGGCCTGTAACCCCACTCCAGAGTAGCAGTGTTTTATGTTACTCTGATTGATGGAAGCATATAATGATTATATAGAATATTTTTTAAATCTGTGTAGTCATGCCACTGTGGCAGCTTAAAATGAATAAACACACAGGCAGTGAGATTCAAAGTGTATGAGATTCAAAGTGCAACTTTATCCTCACACCTGTGAGGAGTGAAGTACCAATCCGGACGTGCTCTAATGGCAGAAGTTAACATGGAGTACAGTACATATTGCACAACGATACACATCCCATAAGAACCAGACATAACAATAGGGGTTTCCCCAGTCATTAATCAGAATAAAACATATGGCTAAGCATGGGCATTGATTTATGAAATCAGCAAATGAAGCGTTTCAACAGTGTGTCAGGAACACTTGTGACTATCATTTTTCAAAGTCTTCCGGTTACAGTGAGAGTACAGAAGTTCAACAACAGGTCTCCCCACGTTCTGCAGGCTTCCCTATTGAGTGTCACAAAATGAAACCTGAATCTAGATGGATTCCACAACACCACCACTCAATCTGTAATAAAGAAATTACATTGCTAGTTTACCATGGTCATTTATTATTGATTAGTTGAATTACGACACCACAATGCAAGCGGCTGGCAAGAGCTAGCAGACAATGTGAATATTACAAGGGGCCTGGGACTGAGTTACAATTATGTGTGTAATTGTACTGGTAGATTTATGACAATTTCTTACCTCATTTGTCACTTGTTGACTGACGTGTGCTATGTTGTTATTCTCACACACAAACAGATATAGACATGAACTGGTGCAGTAAAATCGCCTTTTCAATTCCTAGTTGTTAGGGCACAAATCCCCAAGTTGGAAGTCACCTTTGTCCATTTTGCTTGCTCACTGCAGTTCAGGACCCATCTTTTTCAAAGTTTACCAGTCACACTGATGCATTGTGAGTGTTCTGTGGTTGTGTCAATAGAAGTGAACCCATGCCTGTTTCATGCCAGAGTAAATGTGTATCATGTGTGCTTTACAAGTGTGTCAAAACTGGGAAAACAGTGCTTTGTACAGGACAAGATAGAGGATCATTGCAATAGCTTTGTGGGAGTCACAGGAGGAAGATAGTGATGCATGGTTTAGGCAAGAAAGAAAATACAGTCTGAAAACCTTATCAATCAATATAAACTTTATTCGGATAAAAAATGCATATCCATAAAAGTGCAAAAACATAAATGCAATTAAGGCATCATATAAAATTAAAATTGGGCCTCCAGAAATACAGTGCACAATCTAAAAATGAGACTGATCATTAAATTAACATTTGACAATTCAGTTTAAAAACATGAAATACAGTGCTATAATTCAGCAGGAGCGCATAGAGTTACGAGCGCGCACCGCCGCCTTCAAAAAAGAGCCAACACAAAATATTAATTCATCATCACTTAGAGCAATCACCATCCCGTTAGCTGCCTTATAATCAATCTCACATGAAGCCTTAAAATAAGGGATCAACAACCTTTTGGTGAGAATCAAATAGTAAGAACAGAAAAATAAAAAGTGCAGCATCGACTGTTTGTGTTGGTTATTGCACGGACAGGTTTAAAGGTCAAGGTTAGGAATGAAACCTACAGGGAATGAGAGCATACATTTTATTGTGTCAGTCCTCAGCCGAAAGAGTACACCCCTTTCCCAACGGCCAATTGGTTTTAATAAATAACTAGAGACCGCGGGAGGGACGTTCTCAATATGCATGCATCTGGGGACTGCCGTTTCTTTACGCTCTGTGACCAGTTTAGCGCTTTTATACGATGCATATAGGGTTCTTTGAAGGGATTTACTACTGATGGTACTGAGGTCTGAGGGGTTTACGAATACAGATTCATGGTTCACACTAGCTAAAATTTTGTGAACCGCAGCCAGCCATGGTATGTGCATCCCCCTGTCGCATTTCAGACAATCTAGGATTATCTCTCTGGTAAATTGGGCAGCTGGGTTTTTCCAGATTCTCAACCAGAAAAGGGCTGGGCGAGCCTCAATGTAGTCTTCAATGTATGGCAGATTTAACTCACAGTGACAAGCATAATTAGATGATGCGATGGGTGCACCCAGGACTTTACGACAAAATCTATTTTCTTCACCCTGGAGGCTAGCACTGTTAGTATGCCCCCAGACTTCAGCAAGTAGGTTGCAACTGGTATACATTGGAGTCTGAAGATCTTAATAATTGCGGGCACCACCTCTATATTCCTTGGCTTAGGAAACCCAAGTATCATGTTAATAGAGTTTGTAAACTTCCTCCTACAATGAGCCACGTGATCAGTCCACGACCCGTTAGATGCAAATACCAAGCCAAGGTATGGGAAAGTGCGAGTGCTCTGTAAACAATTAGAATTTAAAACAATAGATGAGTTAAAATACTTCTTAGACCCACACGCCATAAAAAAAGATTTTTTGAAATTGGTGCATAGATCCAGGGCTGCCATAAACTCTACGAAACCACAAACCAAGGAGCGGAAAGCTTTAGGGGTACACCCCATCAGCACCGCATTGTCTTGTTTAAATCATTAATGTATAAAATAAATAAGAGGGGGGCCCTGCCTGACCCCCCATCCTACCTCAATGGCTTTGGAGACCTCACCATCCCTGCTGATGCGCACGCGGGCGTGGAGATCTTTGTGCAAATCAGCTAAAAAAGAAACGAGGGACTCGTCAAGTCCATAGTTAAAAAGAGTGGCCAACAGCCGAGATCTGTTGACAAAATCAAAGGCCAACGTAAGGTCCATGAATGCCAGATACACAGGTGTTTTCTTGGCTATGTTATATTTGCTAACAATCAAGTTGAGGTTGAGGCATTGTTCCACAGTGCCAACGTTACTCCTAAACCCCAACTGACACAGGTGTAAAATCTGGCATTCTTCGGCCCAAGAATTGATTTTGTTATACAGTACCCTCCCCAGGATTTTCAAAGTTTTATCAATCAGGGAGAACGGTCTGTAGCAACTCGGGTTTGAATGGTCCCCCTTTTTAAAAATCGGCACTATTATACTGGATGACCAAGTGTTGGGTATAGGGGTATTAGTTAGGTTATTAAAAACATTTAGCAATAGTGGTGCCCAAAAATCAGGGTGACTTTTGATAAGGTCGATAGGCAAACCGTCGGGCCCGGGGGCTTTTCATCCCAGGCTCTGGTCAATGGCCTCTTCTACCGCTGATAAATAAATCTGGACCATAGTAATTGCTGTGATCTCTTCAATAGGAATAGGGGGAGTGGGGGCAGCATAGATCTTACTAAAATGAGCCTTCCAAGACTCACTGGAAATATTGCAGCTGATTGGCGACATACAGTTTCCCAGAGACCTCATGCCTTTAACAGCCAGCCAAAACTCCTTGCCATTTTTTAGAGTGTTGGCCCGAACAAGGTTGTCTCAATGCTCTTTGTAAGTTCCTCCTTTCTAATTGCAATGGCTCTCTTATAATTCAACCTAAGTGATTTGATGAGAGAGCTGTCTCTAGGTTTATTGACAAGCACCCTGCGGAGGGCTATATTAGCTGAGGAGCAGTCGGCATTAAACCAGCCTAGATCTAAATGGGTTTTCTTATTGGGCCTGGACAACAAGGATTTAATACCGGTACAGAGCTCTGAGAAAGTGCCAACTACCTCAGGGTTACATTCTCTGAACGTCAAACAGGTGTTAATCAGGTCGGGGTAAGATCTTACCATCCTATCAAATACCACTTTGTTATCTATACCTCTCCAAACCAGTCTAAGGTTGTCAGTAGTGGGAGTCAAATCACTGGCACCCTGCAATTTGTCATAAATTGGTCTTGGTGTAAGGCTCAGAGTCAGATTGATCGGGTTGTGGTCCCCCTGGTGTGTTGGAATTACCTCTGCTTTTATCACACAGTTTTCTAGACAAGCGGTAATGAAAATGTACTCGATAGTAGAGGCTGAACCCCTGCCTCTATAGGTGGGTTCTATGTGGCCATCCCTAGTGGGCACAGCTGCAAGCTCCATGACATCTAAAAAGTTGTAGGCACTTAGGAGATCTAGTAGCTGCTCTCCTCTGTGACATAACCGTGTTGTGTCAGCGTGGTCAATTGCTGAGTGAATACCCTTTGGGATTTTTACATTAAAATCACCACCTAAGCAAATGCTCTTGACTTTGATGCCACGATTAACTGTTTGCAAATTAGAAATAAATTTAAACAACTTGATAAAGTTCATATTGGGTACATTTTTAAAATCGTTATTATAAAAATTAATAAAGTAGAACGGAGTCCCTTGTGTGTAGATTGTGACCTGGAATTTATAATTATTAGTGTGGAGAACCCTAGCACGTCCCCCTGCCCTGATATTAACCCACGTTGAGAGGCCACCAACTGGTCGTCCTGAGTCTGGGGTAGGGGATACGATGTTAAAACATACAAACCCCTCCAAGAATAACTCCTGGGTTGCCTAGGTCTCTTGAAACATTACGATGTCTTGGCTGTAAATTAAATCCAACCAATCTGGTGAACTTAATTTAGATACCAGGCCAGCGACATTCCAACTCAATATTTTGAGAGTAGACTCATTGTTAAATACAGTTGGGATGTTGGGTTCGCAAGACAAGGGGCAAGTTTGGCAGGGTACAGGCTCTTCTACCTCTGGTGGCTCTGAGTTTATGGGGGGAATAGGCAGTCAATCTTGGCAATCTAAACCTGATAAGGGCATAAATTTATTAAGTAAGGAAAAAGGCTGGGGGTACAAGACATGTCAGAGCGGAGTGCCTCTGGTAAGGGCTTATACAAATAGCCCAATGGTAAGGCCTGGATACTGGTAGTTAAATGAGCTTGCTCCTTCTGTAGTGATTTTGCCACAGAGGGTCTGTGGAAGTTAATAACTATACAGTCTCCCTTGATACATTTTGGGGACGTACCCACCCATCCCACTCTCTGTACCATATGATATTCTCTATTAGTGACACCCTAAACCTTTTGTGTTTGGAGAGCCAGTCCAAGCTCTTGTAGCGTAATTGCTCCCATGATTCTGTTTGGTCGGCCCTTAGAGGGGGGACACCTGCTAAAACCACAACATATGGGCATGCTTCTGGAGGTATATCTAATACCTCCCTATTGCCCCTATGGTCTAAGAAATAGGTGGAGTCAGTAGCTCCCTCTCGCAGTATCTTGCCAACAGCATGAGTGTTAATTGAGGCCGCAGAGGGAATACAAGTAGATGGCATGATTTGTGTGACATTTCCTTCAAGAGTTCGAATTATATCACCATTCACCATATTCATATTTGCCCTACCAGCGCCCCCAGGTTTGAAACGCAACCGAATTTTGTTACACATATCACACTGGGTAGACCCTGAATTCAAATTAGGGACATCAGTCGGGGTCTGTTGGTAAACTGGGGCGTTATTAGGAGTTATAGTTGGCATTCCCAAATCAGTGGACACAATCATACTGGCATTTACGGGTGGAACAGTATTAGGAATCACAGGCTGAGGCATAGATGAAACTAATTGTGGTACAAGCAGACAATCCCTTAAGGTAGCAAGGAAACTATCAAGTGCAGTCTTAATACTATCAGTGATGGTGTCCACAATATGGCTTATGGCATCTTTGCTCCTGTTGCTGTTATCAATAAAGGACAAGTCAGTCTCAGTCTGAGTTCCAATTGAGCGACTCAGGGAATTAATAACTGGTGTGTGTACCTGGGCCACAGCTGTTATATGATTAGTAGGAGGGCGTATCCAGGAGTTCAGTGTAGTACGAGATGAACAAGGATGAGTCGGTTGCTTCCTCTTGGCACTTCCTGCTTTAACTGGCTTCCTTTTACGTTTCACCCCAATAGGTGCATCAATATTCGTTAGGGTGGCTGATGTGTCGATGTCTGATGCAGGGGCATGGGATATGGTGTCACCCCTGGGTCCGCATGAGTAATAATGGAAATGTCTAAGTTACTGGTATTCAAGTTAATGCCCTCCACTGTTGGAATTGTGGATGACAGTGGTACCCCCAGGCCAAGAGAGAGGCGCCTCTCAGTCAGTTCAATCTCATTGCTGACGATGCTGACCACTCTTTCTAGCATACTATCAATGCTTGTTGTGGCAGACCTAAATGCCGGTTGTCCCACGCGCTTCCCCATAACCACAATCACTTATGTGTTTAATAAGTATAGGAAGATATACTTGGCTCACCTAAGAGGAGTGGGAATCAGCAAAACACAGATGAAAGGGAAGTGGCCCGGCCTCTGACGGGTGCGGACGGGCCCGCCCTTGGCCCGGGCTTTGCCCGGGTATGCCCGCACGCGTCCCACGCTGCGGGAGCCCTGCGTTGTTTTTAAGCACCTCCAGGTGCTTTCCTGCAGCGAGCGTGGCGTGGGCGGCGTTTCCTGCCACTAAGGGTGCTGGGATATGTGGTCCCGGGCGGCGATCTCCACTCCCAGCCGGAACCGGGACTACAGGGCTGCCGAGCTGACTACTGGCGGTGGTCGGAAAAGGAGCAGCATTTTCCCCAGGTAAGTTGCTCTGCAAGAGGGACTCCAGCGCTGCGGAAGCCCTGCGTTGTTTTTAAGCGCCTCCTGGCACTTTGCTGTAGCAAGCATGGCGTGGGCTGCGTTTCCTGCTGCTAAGGGTGCTGGGATATGTGATCCCGGCCGGCGATCTCCACTCCCAGCCGGAACCGGGACTACTGGGCTGCCCCGCTGACTCTACTGGCGGTGGTCGGAAAAGGAGCAGCGTTTTCCCCAGGTAAGTTGCTCTGCAAGAGGGACTCCCGCGCTGCGGGAGCCTGCATTGTTTTTAAGCACCTCCTGGCGCTTTGCTGCAGCGAGCGTGGCGTGGGCGGAGCTTCCTGCCACTAAGGGTGCTGGGATATGTGGTCCCGCCTGGCGATCTCCACGCCCAGCCGGATGCGGGACTACAGGCCTGCCCAGTTGACTCTACTGACGGTGGTCGGAAAAGAAGCAGCGTTTTACCCAGGTAAGTTGCTCTGCAAGAGGGACTCTTATGAAAGTCTCAGTATTGTGATATCAGTGTCAATCAGCTTACGGCAAGGGGGTTACCAGGGCCCCTGCCACCCTCTCGGTGTGGGGGGACCCCCACCATCCAAGGAGCTACCATTCAACCTAAAGTCTCTGCATTTCGGTGAGATATGAGAATCTCAGGGGTCAATCTTCACATTCTGCAGGGTGGGGGGAGTATCATTTAATGTTGTGCCACTGCTTTATGGGAATGTATTGGGAGAGCTCTCCTCACACAAACACTGTTTGACGATAAGAAACAAACTCTAGACCCCACTCTGGAGTTTCCATGGGATCTACATCATGCGAGCAGCCCCTATATCCATGCCCATGCGGCATCCGTTAATTGGTGTCAGAGGCACACTACAGACAACAGCAACATGGAGAAGAGAAATGAGTAAACTTCAGAGAGACATAGAAATAGGAGAAGGCTATTTGGCAAAAAACATCGACACAGAGAAGAGACTTACTATCAAGGGGCATGGGGTAGACGACAGGGAGAGGGGTTAAAGAAAAAGAACTGCTTAAGAACAAGAGCGCTAACTTATCTGCATTAAAGGCCAAAAGCATACGCCATGCTACATCGGATTCCAGTGTGCACAGAAAAGGATTCTTTAACCAAACAGTTTACTCAAGTTTGAAGGACACAATAACTTTATTTTATTGAAGCAGCAGTGTTGTCGAAGAGTGAATTGCCAATGCTTGTTTATGCTCCCTGGCACAGCAGGCACAAAGCAGGGGAGGGGTGGTGTGTGGTCTATTTTGTATGAACATTGTGCTGTTTCTTGTGCCTTGTCTTTCAGTGGCTCCGCTCGAGCTCTGTTGCGGGATATTGTCACTGCACCACCGCCACAACATCTCTAAGCAGAGTTTTGAAAAACACTTCGGGAACACATGCTCCACCCGCTCTTTCCATCCCTCATTTTGCGACTGGGATGCTGACTCTTAGAAACTGTACACTTATTATGTGCCAGCGGTCAGACAAGCCCTAAAGGAGTATATGGATTTGTAGCATTACTGAATTTTTACATAGCCCACTTCTGACCACACTAGCTGCCACATGGGTTTTTAAAATAAAAATCACTCCACTTCAAACAAAACAAGCTTTGGCATAGCCAATAGGTCTCGCCTTTGGGACCTTATAAGTGTTTAGTTATCCAGCATAATATCTGTGGTGCAACAACATCAACTGTTCCATGGCTAAACACTTATAAGTTAATTGTTGGTCCAAAATTGGTTTGTAGGAGACGCACACCTTGTCAATATTGTAGTCAATGTCCATATAGGTGAGTGGTGCCCTAGGAGTAACTCCCCCTGTACCTGGGGTAGACAATACTGTGAATTGCACTGTTTCCCTTGAGATCAGTGTCCCTCCTGGGCACTCTGAGAGAAATTTCCTAGATTTGTTCAAATAAATTCAATGGAATTCTTTTTCATGGTTGATATCATTCTTTTTATTTTAGATAGTTCATCACATTATTTTTGTCATAATGTTTAGGCAAATGGCCCTGTGGCCCAATGCATTTCGGGCATCGCCCTTCCTCAGGGGCCTTGTAAATTCCTTAAAGTAACCAAGTACATTTGTCACAATGGTTTGAAATTCATGTTTGTGCACACATTTACTTCATGTCATGCTTTTTTGATCATGCATAAGGGTAAGTATAGGAGATTCAAGGGTGTTACATTGGGTATAAGCTGATGAAGTACACCGTGAAATAATAGCAGGAAGTGAAATCATATTACACAAAAATATGCAAAATGTGTCATGCAGTGAAGGAATATACAAAATGAAACCATGAAAAAGAATTCCATTGAATTTATTTGAACAAATCTAGGAAATTTCTCTCAGAGTGCCCAGGAGGGACACTGATCTCAAGGGAAACAGTGCAATTCACAGTAAACACTTATAAGGTCACAAAGGCGAGACCTATTGGCTATGCCAATGCTTGTTAAGGATGGTTTCTGTCACCCACTAGAAGTGGCATACTTCATCATTCTGAACTTCCTCGTACAGTGAGACCTATCACAGTATGGGCTAGAACCCTGCACTCAGGCGGAGGAGTTCAATGGATGTTTTCAAGAGATAAGATAGAATTCCAACTATGAGCTTGCCGATGGTGAGGTGAGGGTGCACTTGGTGATGTGATAGTTAAACCTAGCTGCTAGATTTGCATACAGCTTTATTCGGGTGCCCCTGGGTCAGGACTGAAAACAAGGGGAACTGCAGGAGTGGATTAAACCTACTTGAATGTGTCACTCAAGATGGTCAACATATTTCTGCCATTGTTCCCTCAAACGAGTTGTGTATGGCATTCGTCAGGACCTAAGGTAGAGGTGCTTCCGCTCCAAAAATTGCTGTGATTTGTGAGAAAACGATACAAAACTGTATAGTGGTCCACTGACAAGTTCAGAGGGGATCCACTGTTGATAAACCTGTAGAGGGAAATAAAACGGGGATAAATACATAGCTGGGTTACCGTTCTAAATGTAATTGGGTAAGTCACAGTTCCTACACAATAGTGGCCAAACAATATTGTCACCAATCACACAAATTCTATGATAATTATAGTTGGTCCTGTTGCTAATATATGTAATGCCTAAGTTAGGATGGCATTCAAAATACAACTACCTGCTACAACGTGTGCATAATACCTCAATGCAGGTGTGCACACAAATCATGGTGCCCACACCGCCATTCACTCCCGCCCGCCTGTACATATACACACTTCCTCCCCAATGAAACTCAGGAGACATATTTATGGGAAAGAACTGCTGCAGGTTTTATTTCACACAACACACGTATGACGTTTTAGGTGGGTCATCTTACGGGCGATCCAAAGCAGGCAGCCCCTCGCTGTCCCGCATGCCTAAGGAGCCATCTTGCACGGCGAGTCGATGCTCTGACGGTGCAGCACATTACCAACTTCGTTATACTCCCGCCCCCCCCCCCCCTGTCGGGGCGGAGCGGTGTGGCACACCCCCGGTCGGTTCAGGCCCCCCGACCGCCCGAAGGACTAACGGGGCGCCGTCGCGGTTTCCAGGAACCTCCTTCGGCTCCTGGTCCTTGGCTCAGGCACCCTTACTGTGCCAGGCAGAGGTACCCTTACTGTACCCTTCTGCCGCAGAGGTACCCTTACTGTACCCGTCTGCTTCCAGATCGCCCTGTAACTCCGCCTGCAACACAAAGAAGAACATTACAACATTCCATTACTTCGCGCTGCCACTCAAGCTGCTGGGTCAGGGTTCAGGGTGGGAACAGCGCTTGAGCCGCGGGAGACTGGGATAAAGAGAGGCCGAGCCTTGGCCACCTTGGTAGATATAGCGAGTTCGCCCCTCCCACCTGAAGGCCCTCCCCTGGCCTGTGACTGGTGAACGCGGGGCGCCCTATCAGTGTCGGCTGGAGTTTCTGCCGGGTGGGACTAAAGCGCTGTCTCGCCCATGTTCCCCTGCGGGTCACGCGGTCAGCGGGCATAGTGCCCACACCGCCATTCACTCCCGCCCGCCTGTACATATACACACTTCCTCCCCAATGAAACTCAGGAGACATATTTATGGGAAAGAACTGCTGCAGGTTTTATTTCATACAACACACGTAGGACGTTTTAGGTGGGTCATCTTATGGGCGATCCAAAGCAGGCAGCCCCTCGCTGTCCCGCATGCCTAAGGAGCCATCTTGCACGGCGAGTCGATGCTCTGACGGTGCAGTACATTACCAACTTCGTTATACTCCCGCCCCCCCCTTGTCGGGGCGGAGCGGTGTGGCACACCCCCGGTCGGTTCAGTCCCCCCGACCGCCCGAAGGACTAAGGGGGCGCCGTCGCGGTTTCCAGGAACCTCCTTCGGCTCCTGGTCCTTGGCTCAGGCACCCCTAACTGTGCCAGGCAGAGGTACCCTTACTGTACCCTTCTGCCGCAGAGGTACCCTTACTGTACCCATCTGGGTAGTGGAGAAGCGTGGCTCAGTGGTTAGAGGCGGCAGACCTGGAAGCTGAGATCAGCCGTGGACCAGGGTTCGATTCCCCGCCTCGGCGGGTCTCGGGCTCAAAAATTCCACGGACTCGATAATTCTCGTTCCGGTGCCTACTCAACTCACGGGGTCACACTCTGCGACTCTGGGCAATAGCTTGCTTAATCTCCACTACGGCCCCTCGCGGCGGGATGCCTGGCTTTCACCTTGTGGACACCCTGCCGGGGTATCTCACAGGGGAATACCAGGACGGGTTCCCTAAGCAAGCGCCGAGATGCCTACGGGTAGTCGTGCGCTATACAAGAGCGTAATCATTTCATTTCAATCATTTCATTTCATTTCATTTCATCTGCTTCCAGATCGCCCTGTAACTCCGCCACAGCTCTGGAGGAGGCCCCCGTCGATGACAGAGCCCCCACCCACCTAGCCACTTCCCGTCGCTTTTCCGTCCCTCTTGTACTTCCAGGAGGAATATGTCAACTCCCAATCTAGCCAAGAGTTACTTGTCTTAGTCTAGCCAAGAGTTACTTGTCTTAGTCCTAGTACCCTTCGATTTTCCTCTCGTATTGGTACTTGCCTAAAGAAACCCAAGTCCCTCTGCCCATGAATCATCATGGATCTGTTGATCCCCTTGTGGGAATGGTCTACCGCTACAGTTGCCCCTTAACTTGATTTATTACCTAATGGATCCAAAGATCATCACATTTTTGATGACCCCTTCCAAACGCTGCATGCCCTTGGATATGCAACAAGGGCAGGTCTCAATTCTAGCAGGGCTGGTTACCATCGCCATTCCTTCCGCTTACATAAGGCGACTCGGCGACCTTGCATAGGGATTAACTGATGCCGGAGTTTAACTGTAATGCACCCCAGGTGCTCAGTATCGTACATTACGCCCTCAGTCTCAACAGGATCACATTGCACCTTTGCGTGTTTGGGTGGATTTCACCCAGTCATTCCTTTCGCCTACCCCAACGATTGGGGCCCAGTTACTCCACGGGTTGTAGTATTTCCGGTTTCGAAACTCGCTTTCTGGCTAATATCCAGAAATAATATCCCTAAGTTATTTCCTTACACACTGGAATCCTTCAAATGTCGCACTGTGGACTGTGACGGATAAGGGACTCTAGTGCCTTGGGACCTCCGCTGTCCCATGTAACACAGCATGCATTACATGCGTACTGCTTTAATTACCCACTTACACCATGTATTGTCCCTGTGTAACGTGCATGTTACCTGACAGCGCCCTGCCATCCTGCCTTGGGATGCGTGGCGCTATAAAGGAATCAAATCCTGTGCCAAATTTATAAAAGATGGATTCTGTCCTTAATGTCACATAGAAATTGCTGTGGTGGCCACTTCGTGGTCCAGGAAGATGGTTAAGATTAAAAACCAGATGTGAATGTTGTCTGCTCGCAATTTCTTCCAGCCAATGAAAGTGGATTATTGCTTCGGTTTTTCGACATATTATGACATTGTTGGCTGACCCACGCATAAACGTGTGTCTTGCCGAGTTGCTCCGGTCTCTACCGGCATCGTAGCGTGCAATTGGGATTCATTATGCCATTTGTCTCCCAGGATCTCTAACCAGGCCCTAGCCACCCTAGCGGGGGGAGGTTCGTTCGATGATATTGCCTGCTGGTATCATGTTTGCTCTCCACGAGTCCCGCGCAAATACCTTTCTTGTTATATCGAGCAGTCTCCTTAATGTTCATTAGAGCAGTCTCATAATGTTAATCAGAGCAGTCTTTACAGCAGACATAAACTGTTGAGGCAACTGGGCCATAGAATGTAACGTATTGTGGGGTATTATGTGAGTTTACAAAACTTATGGACAAAATTTTGTGTTGACATTAATTAAATGTGCCCGGAGATTCCCCAAAAGTATTGGGGATGTGCGCGAGGCAAACAGGGCCCACGAGTTGCGCAATTGTTTTTATGTCATAATACAATAAAATAGTCGTACCGACGATGCAAGCGAAATGCTTGGGATAAGTCATTGTAAATTTAGAATGCTTCTTTAATATTCGATCGGGTGTCTTTGACCTGTGAACTGCCGACACCTTGATTATTTATAGCCTTTCCCTTGCCATGACTATGGTGCGACGCTGCAGCAAGAAATTAATGTGGCATATTAAATCCTAGGCAGCTTGTTTTTATGCCCTCTGTCCTTGATCATTCGGTCAAAATTGCTGAATCAGCTCCTAGGGAATTGGAGTTATTCTCTCCACAAGACAGAAAGTTTGCTTCAATGTTGCGGCTGTGGAGTAGCAATCACTGGTTGAGTATGGGCTAGGTTGTGTGTGGAACAGCACTGGCTAGAGAAGGCTGTAGATGCGATCTGAATGCATAACCCTCTATATAACACTACCTAAAAGCAGCCCTAGCAACGCACGCTACAGAATGCGCGACGCATATGTGCGCGATCAAGGTATAGCTGAGAGACAGCGACACGTGTAGACTACCCCCAGGAGAAATATACTGTACTCGGGAAGACTGGTGTTGGTAGAACAAATTCCCCAGCTGTATGACCAGCTGGCGAAGCATAAGGCGATATGCAAGGCCCATCTGTCTCTGTTACACGAGCGTATAAAACCAAGCCGACGATGGGAGCAGACTCCATGAATTATGGGCTGAAGGGGTCGAAAACAAAATAGCAAAGGGACTTCCATGCCTTAGGAGAGCCTAGCTTACATACTGCTACGCGGAGTGAGTCATGACACAAAATAACCGTGCCACAACAACTCGACCCTAAAGCCGTTTAGTACCCTTTAGGTGTCTGCAAATTGGTGGGAAACTTGGGCCCAAATGCGAATGAGATGGTTTACGCTGTGGTGGCATTCAGCCAGTGGGGGCTACCCAGTGATTTACTTTGAAAGACTGCCGCTCATTGTTCGCAGGTCAGGCAGAACAGAGCAGCGCAACTGACGAACAAATTGTGAGAACCTCTTGCAAGGTCAATAATTTAATTTGCACATATTGCACAAATAACACATCAGGCCCACTGAACAATCTGTTTTTTAGGGGTTCTGCCTATAATAGCTGGAGGCTTCAATACAGGTTTAACAGCATCCTGCTCTTTGATTTCATGGGCGGAGTGGGAATTTATTTAAGCAATTTTATCAAATGAGGGGAGCAACCAAGGTTGTTACTGACTCGAATTTAACTTTATAATATTATGTGCATGTTTACCGTGAATGACCCATCCACACACCAAGTAGTTCCCCTTTCGTGTCAATGGCTGGTATGGCAATATGTATTGTTTGAGAGCACGACATCATTTTTTGAGTTGCCCGTGCTAGCAACCACCAAAGTATATTACCTGAAGGAGTACCATTATTCAGAAAAATCTATTCTTCTTGATTATGTAAGTGTCTTCCCAGTGTGATCCTGTGGTTAGAGAGTCTGCAATTATTGCAGTACAATCCTACTACCTGTGCTTGGTACTCCGCTGTAACATGCACCCGTCACTTTCTACTTGTAACACACTGTTTGCTACCTCTTACAATGTGTTCGATACTTGCACAAGTGCCCCCATTGCCTGCCTAACGTTAGTTCTTGTGTTTGATGTCTGTTATGTATTGCAGTAGTTTACTTCCACTTGTCCTTTATACACCTTTGTGAATTGCACACATGTGACTTTTTCCTCCTGTAAAGCCTGTTTGCTACCTCTTGTATTGTTAGCTCGCGTTCGTCACTGTGCTTCATGTAACTCAGCGTTTGCTTATGTCCTGTGTCACTTATAGTGCCTCATGTATAGTTCTGCTCCAATGTGGAGCGCTCTGACACCTTCGAGTAAAGGCCGCGCTATATAAAGGCATATAACAGAGTGAGTACATGATAGTCAACTGCAGCGGGATGCGGAGCGTCAAAGCATGAAAGTCCACCGCTTTCGTAGTAAGGCCACCTCCTCTCCGCTCTCTGCACACCGAGAACTAATCATATCAAACCGTTTTGACAACGGCGGGCAGTGACTAATCATCGAACCTCAGAGGTCACCGGAGCTCCTCTAAAACGAGAATGCCATTGCCATTGAGCATACCAACACATACACTGCCCTTAAATGAAGCTGTTCCCAACTCCGCAAAACGATTAACATACGTGAGCCAAAACGCTGCCATGCCTTGTCCAGGTAGCCTTCCGAACACTAGCATGCGGCCTAAAACTATATTAATGACCTTCCTCCCTTGTAACCACGCATAAACCTGCATGAAACAAAAGCTCTCCCAAGATTGCCTCTTGGTGTGCTCTACCTGCCCTAACATACAATAGTCGCCCTTAGTGGTCCTCAACCCTGGAAAACAACATGCAAATATTCAAGTAAAAGAATTTACATGACTATGGAAGTACCTTCCCAGTGTGTTCTTGTGGTTCGAGAGTCTGCCATTTATAGCAGTATATACTTCTACCTGTGATGCTCCCAGACCGTACTCGTTTGTTACATGCACGTCACTTTTCTCTTGTAACATGCTGTTACCTACCTCCTACATTTTGTTTGTTATCGATACCTGCACCGGTGTCACCAGTGCCTACGTAACGTATGTTCTTGTGATAGAGTGTCCTCCAATATTGCAGTATTATACCCCTATGTTTACTTAGTTTTCTCTAGTAACCTGCACACTTGTCACTTTTTCCCCCTGTGAGCACCGTTTGCTACCTCTTGTAATTTGTTCGCTCACGATTGTCACTATAGCCTCATTTAATGTACGGTGCTTTCGGAAATTGTTCGCATGTAATGTTCTAATGTATCAGTTCTGTTCCTATTGTGGAACGCTCTGACACCTCCGGGTAAAGTCTGAGCTATATAAAGCCGTATAAATAAATAAATAGCTCAAGAAAACGCCAAGATATACCCTAGTGTTATTGTGCTAAAACTGCCCTTTATCATTTGACTGAACATGATATATCACAACCTGCATCTAAGTTACGCACTTGCTGTAACATCCTGGGCATAAAACAATAACTTGAAAGTGAAAGTTCATTATTCATTGAGAAGATCTAAGACCTGCCATGTCCGCCTATAACAAAACCTCCATAAATTAATTCGCACGAGGGAAGCAGTAACCTGACCTGCACAATACAACTGTTCCTCCCAAAATGATACCCGGAGCTGCATCACAAAGCGACCCCACGCGCCAGCATAGTACTAAACGCTGACGGACGCGGGACTAGAACTCAGATCTGTAAAAGGCTGAGAAGCGGAGCGCTACCAGATGCGCCACAGGGTGCGCCCGACAATCGCTCGTGCATAAACGTGAATGTCCATGTGTACCAAGGAAATGATCCTCCTATTGTGAAGCGCTTCAGCCACGAAGGGCAGCAGCTGCGCTATACAACATTCTCATAAGCCAATTAATTTACCGGGGGCAAACATGACCCTAAAATGCTAACGAGTTAATAATTTCATACCAAGTAGCACAATTTGCCAAAATTTTGTTCTCCGTAATGCGCGTGTGCACGACCCCACCCTCCCCCGCAGAGACGAGCGGCCTGAACGCGATCCCGGCCCGCGCCCAGTCGCGGACCCGTCCCCGTCCAGACCCCTCGTGTGCGGCCCGCCCAACGTGCCCAGGGCACCCAGACAAGGGGGGGGGAGGCGCGAACAAAAGGGGGGGGAGCACGGCACCACATCGCCCAGTGCCCCGCACCAACAATGAGCCACACACTACCCCATGGCACGGGGGTCGGACCGCAGGGACACCAGGTGAGGCCGAGCCGCAAGCACTCCGGCGAAAGACCGCCACGTGGTCGCAAAAGTGCAGGGCCCAGCAGTAACCTGACCTGCACAGTGGAGCACCAGCGACCCGCAGAGCCCGGTCCAACAGGCTAGCAAACGTACCGCGACGCGCAGCCCACCAATTGCGCCCCTGCCCGAATAGGCCAGCAGCGGGCCGCGACCTACCGTCTTCGTTGACAATGAAAAGGAGGCCATGCATGCAGAACCCCCCCGCATAACCCACCCTCTCAGGGAAGCGCACCTAAGCAGAAAAGGAGGCCATGCATGCAGAACCCCCCCCCCCCGCATAACCCACCCTCTCAGGGAAGCGCACCTAAGCAGAAGAAAAAGGGGGGGGCATCAAGCAAGATTCAGTGAGAGACACCGGGGGCAAGGCCGTGCGCATGACCACGACCACGCGGCCCCGGAGGAAACGGGGCACCGACTCACCCCTCCCTCGAAGAACACAACCAATGCAACACACGTCAGGCGGAAGGCATGACAAGGAAAGGGCCCGGGGGCAAAGCCGAACTCACACGTCCCGCAAACCAAACCTCGCACTAGGGATCGCAAACAAAGATCAGTCCATCAGACCCAACCCCTTGCTTCCCCCAAAATGCGCTTAACATAAACAATTTAATTGCGGTCTTCACCCAAAAGACCAAACTCACCGCAAACAAATCCCCCCGAAACGCGACGAGAACCAGGACACGACCGCCAACAAACTGAAGCTGAAACACGCATGAAACAGCGTATGGGCAGCAACGGCCATCAGGTGAAAAGGGGGAGAGGTAACAGCGCAGTGCCGGGGAGAATCCAGACGGAAGAGAAACGCGCTTGAGCCGCAACAGCGCTTGAGCCGCGGGAGACTGGGATAAAGAGAGGCCGAGCCTTGGCCACCTTGGTAGATATAGTGAGTTCGCCCCTCCCACCTGAAGGCCCTCCCCTGGCCTGTGACTGGTGAATGCGGGGCGCCCTATCAGTGTCGGCTGGAGTTTCTGCCGGGTGGGACTAAAGCGCTGTCCCGCCCATGTTCCCCTGCGGGTCACGCGGTCAGCGGGCAAATCAGGCTTACCCGCAAACATCGGGTGTGGTGCCTCAACTCGGAGCACTGGCGTGAGGCTCAAAGTGCTTTCTAGTCAAGGAAAATTAGTAGGAGAGATATATAGGTAGGTAAGCACCCGTGTCCTTCCATTGCTTCTCCTCTGGGAGCTGCTTTCTTTATCTTCAAACAGTCCTTGCAAGTGCACATTTTTCTTTTACATTTGCGGACGTCTTGAGCATTGTCAAGTTTTGGTAGACCGCCTGTTTATTTCTTTATCTAAAAACTGTTTCTGTGGGTGTACATTTTCATTTACACTTCCCCCGTCCTAAGTTTTGTCTTTTTATCACACTCGTCCAAGACCTGACTTTTTTTCAACATTTCCCATTTATTTCTCTATACTCCTTTATTTCTTTATCTTTGAACAGTTCTTGCGAGTGCACTATTTTCTTTTGCACTCGCCTGAGTCCTAAGTTTTATCTTTTTTCAATTTTAATTTGTAGTGTTAGTTTCTTTTATGTACATGCCAGATTCTTTTCGCAGAAGAAGCATTCATTAGTTTGCGGGAAATATTCACTGTGAGTGCCTGTTTTGCGTTTTCACCCTCACGCGTTTTTAAGATTATGTTTAGTTTGCACATTGCATCTTTATTTCACAATGACAGTTTCCTTTATTTTTACCTATATCTTTCCTTTCAGTGTGTATACCTATGTTGTATTGTTTTAAAGAAATCTGGTCCGATAAGTACACTTTGATGTTGGTGCTTTTGCTAGATGTTTCTTCATGTCTTTGCTTCCAGGTTCCACTGTGAACACAATAAGCATGGGCGCAAAATCCGCTCCGCTCGTGGATTTTGCGAATTTTCGGTAAATTCGCGATCCGCGAACTCCCGCGAATTTACCGCGAATTCGCAAATCCGCGAGCGGCGGATTCCGGGGGCAAAAGTTGAAGCCTTGCTGGCCTGTTGTAACTATTTTACGATGGCGCCGGCAAGCTGCCAGCTCCATCCTAAAATAGTTACTAAGTTAGCTTCAACAGGAAGCTCTGATAGATAAAATAAAGCAGGAGCTCGAGCACCTGCTTTATTTTATCTATTAGAGCTTCCTGTTGAAGCTAATTTAGTAACTATTTTAGGATGGCGCTGGCAGCTTGCCGTCGCCATCATAAAATAATTATAACATGGCCTTCCTGTGACCAGGAGCTTCTGTCAGGTGTGCCTTCTTCCCAAATCTACCCTCGAAAATCAGCTGTGATGCTGGATAGAGGCCTTTGCATCCTTGACTTTCACGAGCGCAATCCTCGTGCTGTTCCTGTGGCCAGGAAGCTGAAGGGACCCCTGCACCCCTCGGGGCGATTGCATAGTAACACACACATGGTCGCTGAAACTAGTTGAAGCTCAAATGCAGTGACTCATTCATCTGCCCAAAAAAAATCGTGAGCGTCGTCGAGGCAGGTGTGCCTTCTTCCCAAATCTACCCTCGAAAATCAGCTGTGATGCTGGACAGAGGCCTTTGCATCCTTGACTTTCAGGAGCGCAATCCCTTTGCTGTTCCTGTGACCAGGAGCTTCTGTCTCTTCACCTACTGCTCTGATCGGCCTCAGCCCTTTTACCCACACAAGAGGCATGTGCACTTGCATCTGTGCATTACCCCACTCGCATAGTAACACACACATGGTCGCTGGAACTAGTTGAAGCTCAAATGCAGTGACTCATTCATCAGTCCAAAAAACAATCGGACCTTTTACCCACACAAGAGGCATGTGCACTCGCATGGAAGCCCCGCCCCAAATCCGCGGATCCGGAAATCCGCAAAATCCGCCGATTTTGCGGATCCACGATCCGCAAATCCGCAAATCCGCGAATCGTGGATCCGCAAAATCCGCCCATGCCTACCGCAACATTGAAAACTTGCATCCTAACATTTTAAGGTTATGCAAGTGATTAAAATCAATGTTACACCATAAATTACTATGATAACTACAAACCTTACAACAGAAACCTTTGGTGGGGTTTAAGAAAGGCAAAGCAATGACTCTTCTGTGAAGTACACATGCTCTTAATTCATTCGAGCAATGTTGCGGATTTCCTATGGAAACTAGGTCCTAACTATAAGTACCTACTGGCGACCGCCAGTAGGTAATATTTATATGTAAATATATATATATATATATATATATACACACACACACACACACACACACTGTTGGGGACCATCAAATGGCCTTCCCTTCATAACAAAAACTTCACGAAAGTAAACTCATGTGAAATAACAAATTCACACCACATTTCCAGTCATGAGAGTCACTTGACCCTAGTGACTGTTTATTGCAAAGGTCACAGCGGCATCTTCTAGCTACAGCTCTTTTTTGCCATGCATTGTCGGGGTGTCTCCATTATCAATGCACTTGTGTATAAACTTGGTGATTGAAATATAAGAAGCGAAGCAATGATGATGTTGGCAGCCTTCGACACCGTAGACTGCTTTATAGACTACAAGAGATAGATATTCGTGGCCTAGCTCTACAATGATTTTCGAGTTTTCTAACTCAACGAACGCAGACCATAAAACTTGGACCATTCAGTTCCCCCACACCATAGAGCTCAACAGGGGAGTACTGTAGGGCTCTTGTCTTAGCCCCACATTGTTCAACATATATATGCCCCCCTTGCTAAAACTATCAGAGATTATGGATTCACCCCTATCTCATATGCGGATGATACCCAACTTCTCTTATCATTCAGTAAAAATATAACAACCACTAAAGCATATTTCTCAGAGGGCATGAAAGGCATCTTGTCTTGGGTGGCGGAAAACTTTCTCCAGCTGAATGCTAGCAAGACGGAAATTTTGCATTTTAGTAAAGCCCAAGTGCTCTGGTCTCTCGAGTGGTGGCCTATAGACTTGGGCGCAGCACCTGCCCCCAAGACATTGATTAAAAATGTGGGTGTTCACCTCGACCAGTCTCTTACTGTGAAAGATCAAGTAGTCGCTACCACTGGCACCTGCTTTCATATGATGAGTCATAATAATAATAATAATAATCCTTTATTGTATAGTTAATGAAAACCATTACAAAGTATAAAACACCACAGTATTTAAAAAGCAAGGAGTTAACACTGCTATGTAAAAAATAGAATTTGTAAAATCAGATATCATTCAAGCTCGAGGATAAACTTGTCAGGAACCCTGACTGAGCCACATTGAAAAGGAGTTCATGTTACAATTTCAAGGCTTTGCCAACAGCCCTCGCTTTTTCTCGAAGTTGGCAATAAGTCTGACTGTTCTGCAAATGAATTGAGGATCCACTGAGCATAGGATTTGTATAATCAAAGACCGACATGTGCGTATACTGTGTTCCTTGAACTTGGCCTTTAGCCAACACCGACGTTCCTGGTTCAGAGCAGGACAAATGCAAATCAAATGGATGAAATCTTGTTTTCCTGCGCCACATAAATCGCATTCCTTACTTTCTTGGGGCCTCCATTTCGGTAGATCTGCACTTGTTATCATATGATGAGTCTTCTGCATAGACTTTTCCCACTCCTTCCACTTTCGGTGCGGAAAAGCCTGGTTCAGGCACTGGTGATCAGCCGCATGGACTACTGTAACACTCTTCTGGCTACTGCTAGCGAGTCTCTCCTAAACAAACTCCAGGTGGTCCAGAGCACAGCGGCCTGACTAGTCCAGAATATGTCAGCCAGAACTGCCTTTGTCCCCCTCTGGCCCTAACTCAGTTGGCTTCCTATACACAAGAGAATTACTTTCAAGATCTGTTGTATAGTACACAAATCACTGAATGGCAGAGAACCTAGTCATCTGACAGAAAAATATATTGCGCACCTGTCGAGCAGATCTTTGCGATCTGGGGAGAAATCTCTTCTCATTATACCCCGTTTTGGGAAAACAAGCTCTTGGGACAAAGCCATTTTTTACCATGTCCCCCTTTACTTGAATCATCTACCCTCTCACCTTCGGATCACGCACGGATCACCTTCCCTTTAGAAAGCTTCTCAAAACTGAGCTTTTCAGAAACTAATACTACCTGCCTGTGATTCACAGTAGTGCGGAGATACCCCTTCTGGGGTGATCAGGCACTTTACAAATTATATTAACATAACATAACCTTGAAGTAAGGAATCCTGGGGTTGAGTCCCAGTTCACTAACAAAAATGTGTGATCGTGGTCAATCTTCCTACATGTGCTGTTAAGGTTAAGCTTCGTGTCTTCCAAATGTAAACAAATTGATAGTATATGATCACTCTATGTAAACTCACACTGAGACCTTAGGCATACTAGAAGTGAATCCGCTTAAGGTGGTATGCTGTGCATACCATCTTACCTACCTGTAGATGAAATGGTGCAGATTGGGGAGGGTCCCAAAGATGCTAGTTAAGACAGTAACTCAGATTTGTTTCTTGGTCTCACTTTAAGCAGGTGTCAGTAAAGACTGCTGACAACTGGAGATCAGTACAGAAGCACAATGGTGCTCGGCTGGGCCTAATCCACTCTTAGGAGGCAGTTGAGAGGGGGAGTATTGAATGAGGAAAAGAAAGGTTAAAGAGGAATAGTGATAAGAAGAGAGAGAGGGGAGATAGAAACAGAAGGGTAAAACTTAGATGTAGCAGGGTAAACTGAGCATAAAGGAAGCCAGACGTGGAAGAGAATGGAAGGGTGCATAGGAATAAAGATCGGGAGAAAAGTTAGGGAAAGCAGGGTTTTGGGAAAGATGCATGAAGGAATGGCCACTGTCTGCAACAAATTTTCATTGATTATATAAAGTATGCAACCAACATGCTAAGGATGGTTGTGAGTTAGAATACTGTAATATTTAATGTGCTTCTATGAGCCTTGTCATTGCGAATAAGAGATTCTCGAACTAGCCCCAAGTCAGCACAATGCCACAGAAAACAGGATGACTAGCAACCCTGTGCTGTTGTGTTTGGCTTAACCTATGCTCCAGAACGGAACCACAAAGGAGAGCATAGCAAAGAAACACACTCAAACACCTTAAACATACCGATTTCAAAGTGGAATACTCTGCTACAACAGTTTCCATTGAATTAAGGCTGAAAAGGAATGATTCAGAGCAAAATAAAAAGCTGAAATATTGCTGCAAAATGTTCATTTAAGTGCTGCAAAAGTTATATTTTAGTGCTGCAAAATTTACAGATCTATACCGCAGTATCCTGGGGGGTGTAGAGAGCCACTCGGGCTCTCCCCGACAATGTTGCAAACACAACATGCATCCATACACCCCTCGGGGCGGGCTCGCTCTGAGGGAATAAATAAACGGGCGGAAGACCGCTCGTGGTCTTCCGGCCAGTGAGTAATTGCTGCCTCCTGCGTATTTATCGCCAGCGCGATTAAAGCCTAGTTCCACCTGGGCCCCGCCGCGCTACATTGGCAACAAGGCCGGTCGCACCACACGTGTGCCCACCTACCTGCTGTGTCCCGGTCGGGGAGCGCGCGTTGCCCACCCGCGACTGCCCTGCTCCCGTGGTGGCTCCGCGACATGGAAAGGAGCTGCAGTGCCCACCCGCGTCGCTCTGTGCCTGCTGACGCCCGCTGCCTGATGTGGCTGTCCAGTGCTGCCAGCTCGAGCCCGCCCACGGCCTCCCTGCCCAACGGGAGCGCTTTTGGCTGGCGGGGCTCGCTGGCGGCGCGCTGAATATTGGTGAGTATCTGCTGCCCCGCCCTGCAAGCTGCCCAGCCCACGCGGTGGCGTCCGAGCCTGCCTCACCCCCCTGCAACAGCCCGTGTGAGGCCCAGCTCCCAGCATCTGCCTCTTCCCTGCACCAGGCCCGTGTGAGGCCAGCTACCAGCGTGTGCCCCGTGTCTGCAGTGAGGCCCCGAGGTCGGGCTGCCCCTTCCACTACCTGCGCTTGTTTGTCCGCCTGAAAAAAAAAGAAAAGAGGATAAGAGCCCTGAGGAAGTTACAGGCTGCTTAGCTGCAGGACAATCATCAAGTATTGTCGCATTCCAGCGCTCAGAGGCCGGTGAAGTTGCTGCAGGTGGCCCAGGGGGCTGACAACTAGAAATAGCTGGAAAGTGTAGCGGTAGTAGAAAGGAGGAACACCTGGGGAGACCAGTGGTGGGTAGGTGCCCGCCCCCCGTTGCCCCGACGCCTGCGAAGAGGGTGCAAGTGACGCTACCACGCTGCACTGATATCAAGCCCACGTGCCTGAAGCACACCCTTACACTGTGCGCCGAAATGCAGGCCGCACCCATGCGCTCTCACGCACTCACGCCCAGGCACCATGAGCAACACCGCACCAGGGGCGGCAACGGCCCCTCAGCAAGATGGAGGGCGTAATCAAGCAGGCACTGCGAATCCTCCACCACCGGTGCACACACACACTGCGTTGGAACCGTTACCCTCGTTCAGCGAAGCCGCGGACCCTGTGCCGGCCGAGCCGAGGTGGAAGGCCTGGGTCGGGTGGCTAAACCACTACTTTAAAGGGACCAGGGAGACCGACGGGACCGTCCAGAGGTCACTCCTCATCTACTATGGCGGAGCAGAGATCTATGACTTATTCGAGACACTCCCGAACACCGGGACGGACGACGACTACGAGGCGGCAGTCGCCGCGCTCAACAAGCACTTTGATCCGCAACTCAATCACGACTTTGAGAAGTTCAAATTCAAGAGGGCATGGCAAACCGAGTCAGAATCCGTCGACATGTTCTACGCGTGGCTGCGCCGGCTGGCCAGCACGTGCCCCTTCACTGAACCAAAGAACGAGATCAGAGACCAGATCATCCTGGGATGCCGCTCGAAACTCTTAAGGAAGCTCATCCTCCGCCAACCGGGGATCTCCGTGTATGAGATCCTGATCCTAGCTCGATCGAACGAGCTATTGGACGCCAGAGCGGAGGAGATGGAGGCGGCCCTACACACCCCAGTTGCCGCATCGCCGTCGCCCAAGCTCCCGCTGGTCAATGAGGAAAAGGTGGACGCTATCCAGAGAAGACCTCAGATGGCTCGCCAACCACTGAAGTCGACGCCAGGGAGCCTGTGTGGGTATTGCGGAGAGGACCACCCTGCCACGGCTACGTGTGGGGCAAAAGGGAACACGTGTTCCCGCTGCAGAAGGTTAAACCACTATGCCAAGGTGTGCCGCGGGGGAAGATTCCGATCTGCGGTGTCCAGAACCAGAAGTGTGTCACAGCGCATACGACAAATCTCCCTGGATAATACATCACCACCGTCCGACGATCACCCCCAGGAGAGGCGCTCCATGTACGAAGACGATGATGAGGTGTTCGTCGTGTCGTATGTCAGTCGGTCGGGGACCAGGAGAAGACCACCTCCTATGTGCTCCATCTCCATCGAAGGCACTGTTGTGCAAGCCCTCATTGACACTGGGGCATCGGTCAATGTAATGGATTCTGATCAATATGAGAGACTGTCGCCGAGGCCTCCCCTCACACCGTCCAGTGCAAGAATCTACACATATGGAGGGACAGACCCACTACCGCTGCGGGGTGTCATTCAAACCACCATCGTGAGTGGCACCTACTCCACGGAGGCTTAATTCCATGTGACCGAGGCGAAGAAGGGGACTGTGCTCAGCTGTCATACCCCGGAGGACCTCGGAATTGTCTTCTTCGAAAACCAGGTGCACGAGTCCCATGCGTAAGCCCTGTTGAAGGAATTCCTGCTGCTCTTCCAAGGCTTAGGAAAACTGAAAGGCAAAAAGTTCTGACTCCACATCGACACCTTCGTGCGGCCAGTGGCCCTACGGCACCGGCGTGTGCCCTTCAACTTACGCCCACAGGTGGAGGAGGAGCTCCGAAAGCTAGAAGAACTGGGAGTAATAGAGAAAGTGTCCGGGCCCACGCCCTGGGTGTCTCCGCTGGTCGTGGCGCCCAAGCAACCAGGAGCGATTCGACTCTGTGTCGAAATGAGGTTACCAAACACGGCGGTGAAACGAGAGCGGCACATCACCCCCCGGATGGACGACATCATAGCCGACCTGAATGGCGCAAAATGGTTCTTTAAGCTAGACCTCAATGCGGGGTATCATCAGTTGGAGTTGGAGCCGGAAAGCCGGTACATTACCACCCTCTCAACGCACGTGGGTCTGCGCAGGTACCAGAGGCTCAGCTTTGGCGTATCCTCAGCGGCCGAAGTATTCCAAAACGCCATCCGGGAAGTGCTGTCAGGGCTGCGGGGAGTGATTAACCTTAGCGACGACATCCTGGTGTACTCGGACACGCTTGAGTAGCACAACTTGCACCTGAGGGCCACGCTGAAGCGGCTGGAAGACTGCGGACTGACCTTGCACAAGTCGAAATGCTTCTTCTTCCAGGAAAGCATTGATTTCTTCGGTTACACCTTCACTAGCGAGGGACTCCGGGTGGATCCAAAGAAGGCCGAGGCCATCCGTGCAGCTAGCACCCCACGAAACCCCACGGAGGTGAGAAGTTTCCTTGGCATGGCCACGTACTGTGGTGCCTTATCCCCAACTTTGCAGCTATGACAGAGCCTCTACGGGCACTCACGCACCAGGACCACAAGTGGGAATGGTCTCTTCCTGCCAACAAGGCCTTCCAGGACATCAAGGCAAGCCTGCTTGACAAGACCGTGATGGCCTACTTCCATCCACAGCGCAAGACAGAACTGGTCGTTGACGCTAGCCTGGTGGGCTTAAGGGCAGTACTCCTGAAAGAACCTGGCCCTGAAGTGTGGAAGCCTGTTGCCTATGCCAGCAAAGCCCTGACTGATACTGAGACACAGTACGCCCAGATTGAGCGAGAGGCGTTGGCCATTAAGTGGGCCTGCCAGCATTTTCATTTGTATCTGTGTGGCCAGGAGTTCAGCGTCGTGACTGACCACAAGCCGTTGCTCCCGCTATTTGTGGGATCGTCCCGGTTGGCGCCCCAGAGGATTGAACGGTGGGCCTTGCAGCTGCAAGGATACAATTTCAAAGTCATCTTCCGCCCCGGGGCGCATAACCCGACAGACTACCTGTCCCGACAGACTACCTGTCCCGACATCCGGACTCGTCTGTGCCAGCCAGCCCTCCTGCTGACGACTGCAACGCGGAAGCGTTTGTCCACATGGTGTTGCAGGTGGCATGCCCCAAGGCCATGACACTGAAGGAGATTGGCCAAGCCACCCAGGAAGACGCAACTCTGTCTCGGGTCCGGGGAGCCCTGGAGAACAGCAGCTGGGCTCACTTTATGGCCGGAGCTCGAACCCTCCGGCTGGAGGTCGGCCATGCGCGTCAATAATTGTGGCAGGTTCGGAATGAACTAAGTGTGGGAGAAGAAGGAGTTATCCTGAGGGGACATCTCATTGTGGTCCCCGAGAGCCTACAGAAGAGGATCCTCGCGTTGGCCCATGTTGGACATCAGGGAATGGCCAAGACCAAGGCAAGGTTGAGAAACAAGGTCTGGTTCCCGGTGATGGACTCCATGGTGGAGGAGATGGTGCATTTGTGCCACGCATGCACAATCACCGGTGGAGACCCAGCTCCAGCGCCGGTGATCACGGAAGGACCGTGCAGTACCCCGTGGACGGGGAACATCCTTTACAACGCAACTTTTACCATGCAGTGCCTTTACGACGCAACTTTTACAATGCAAACCATTACAACGCATTGCGCTGGGGGGCGCTCTAGGATAGGGAATGTGTTTAATGTACTATCCAACACCTTCCCTAGTATCCATGGGGACTGGAGTTGGAATAGTAAATTAAACAATTCACTATCCAGCGCCTAAAAGCACTATGCGTTGTAATGGTATGCGTTGTAAAAACAGCGTTGTAAAAGCATGCGATGTAAAATCATGCGTTGTAATGTCATACATCCCCCGTGGACACATCTGAGTGTGGATTTTGGAAGCTTCCCCGACGGTCGTCACATGCTGGTCATAGTCGACTCGTTCTCGAAGTTTTCCGCCGTCGAAGTCATCACGTCGACAGCCTTCCCTCAGGTAAAGAAGGTTATGGATCGCGTCTTCGCCATGATGGGGCTGCCAGAAGAAAGCAAGTCTGACAATAGACCCCCCTTTCAGGGTCGAGAGTTCCAGAATTATCTTGCGAATCTAACAGTGCGACACCGGAAGATCACCCCGCTGTGGCCCCAGGCGAATGGGGAGGTGGAGAGATTAATGAGAACAATAAACCGTGCGCTCCGCATTGCCGTAGACAGTGGGGAAGATCCTGAGGCAGCCCTTGATCAATTCCTCGGCGCATATCGGCAAACTCCCCACAGAACCACTAAGTGCGCCCCTGCCCATCTCCTGTTCAAGAAAGCTCCCCGAGACAGTATCCCGTCGGATCCTGAGGTGCCGGGTTTTTAGGAACCCGGTGGTGCCAGGGGATAACACCCGAAGACCTCTGAGTTCTCCCTTGTTCCGGACCACAGAAACAATGAGTCTTCTAGTCGCAGTCAGAGATCAAGTTTTATTGGTAGCTACCAAGTAACACGTGTCCTAGAAGCACGACAAACACGGGTCATGTATTCTCAGGAGACTATTCGTGTTCGTTTTTACAGAACCAGCCTTCTCCTTTTATACAGAAATAATGGCTTCGAGCAAGAATTCTTGAGTTTATGATATGGCTATAAACATATTTCTGCAATAATACAAAGTGCGGAGTCATGTAAGCAAGCCCACATTTTAGATGTCCAGTTCGTGATAGATTACCCAGCAAGATCCGGGACTCCCATCAGATATCGATGAAACACCAATAAAGGCAGGTACCACCCAGTCATAAAACTGGCCATAAACAAGGAATATGGACAGGTGCATGTTTGTAGAAAGCATGTTCTGTATGGGGTGAATGGTTTGTGGAATGTTATGCATTGATGCTATCGTATTCGGCCACTGGGTGAGGAGCTGCCCAAACAGGTTTGGCTTAAGGCCATGGAGTCAGTTGGGACAGGTCAGGGGGAAGTCAGGGAAGGTGGACGTGTCCCTTTGGATCAAGCTCGACCTTTAATTGACTTAACATGAGGGCAAGACGTAAGATGGATGCCGTTCACAAAATGGAGTCTAAGGGATTGGGACGGAAACTACGATTTAGGGGTGTTGGCAACCCTCGATTGTGACGCAAATACATAGGAATGATGTCTTAATCGTTATCGATTCATGGACACCAAAATCGTCATGGTACGTTGATATTTTGTGACACGGGTATTGGACCTCGGTATTGGGATAACAACAGGGTCCAGATTTTCAGAACCACAGACCCTCCTTTTGCCCTTATGTAAGGCAATAACTCATGTTAATCCGAGTCCAAATCTGTATGAAGGAATTCGTGGAGATGCTGCTGTAACATCATTCTGTTGCTCAGTTCGTCCCTTGACACAGGCTTCCGTACACATGAAGTAGCACAGACGCCACAGAGTGCAGGAGCGCACTGTACACACAGGCAGAACATAAACAGAAGTGTTAAGATCATCCCAATGAAGATCAGTGCTTTCCATCCCCAGGCAGCGATCAGTCCCCAGAACCACCCTAGCAAGGACCAATCCCCTTTCTCAACGTGAAGGGAACCAGATAGTTCATGTAGTTTAGAGATGGCCTGGTATACTGTCGGCGCATTATCAGGGATGAATATGCAACAACTGGATTGGATGACTCTACACACACCACCACGATCGGCGAGTATGATATCAAGGGCAATTCGGTTCTGAAGGGTCATAAGTCGATCTGACTGAAGCTCGGTTGTCAAATTGCCAAGTGCTCCGGCCGTTGTAGTCACGGCGGATTCAACTATCCTTGCTAACTGGCGAATATTCCTGCTGTTCACCATAGGCCCCCAAAATGGCAGAAAACCTTTTGCGAAGTCAGCGAATTCCTGACCCGCGGTGTCGTCTTTACTCACGACACCTCTAGCTGTCCTTGTCCGATGGTAATCTGCTCGGGCCGTGTAGGTGGGAGGCAGCAGAAATTAGATGAAACACGTGCCTGAGAAGTCAGGGGGTAACCATGTATAGGCTTGGTCGTGGCAGACGAAATACGTGCCTTTGGCTGCTAAGAGTATAGGGGAAGTTCGGGAGGCGAACACATATGTTTCTGTGAAAATGCTCTTTCCTAACTGTGCTGTGGGATCCCTACCAATACCTTGTAAACATAAGTGACCTCGGTGGGGCACTATCCAAACTGGGCGGGATTTCTTTGCTGCTTGGCTCTTGATCAGGTAAGCGCCATGTTTGGTTACGTTCCAACGAGTGTATGGAGTCAGTTCATCTTTGGGGATAGTCAGATATGTGTCGATATCCCTACTCATATTTCTTATCCCTGCTATTAGTGCCTTGTTACTGGAATCGCTCTCAGTGGAACGGGTCGGGTATGGTTCTAGGGCGAATAGGAACATGGTCTGAAAAGCCCACAGAGAACCATAATAACTAAATGGCAGGATGAAGTATGGGATACCCTTATCAGTTGTGTGCGGCATGAGTCCGCATATCCAACAGTTTGATGTGTTCATAATAGACTGGTGTTGGTGTAGGAGTTGGATGAAAGAGTTATTTACAAATTTGAGTCTTCTGGCAGACTCGTGTTCAGGTAGAGGGTGAAAAGAGTGTGGGGAGAGAGTGGGAGGAGGCGTTGGCAGAGTGTCATTTGAGGATAGGGAAACTCGAAATACGAATAGAGCATAACCAATCAAAAGCATCACAGTGCTACAAAGCATTAGAACACATATTATTAAAAATCTTCTCTTGGACAGTATAGTACACAATTGTTTTTCAAAGTTTGTAGGTTTGACAGGTCTCTCTACCCTTGGAAACTCCATCCTCTACTTGCTGCCCGCGGTGGTAGGTTGATTCTGCCAGGGAGTGCGCTCCGTTCAGTCCGGGGTGACTCCCTCGGACCAACCAGAACCGTGGACCTAAAACTTCCTTGGTTGCACTCCCTACACTTCAACCGCGACCCTAGCAGCGGAACCGGATGGCGGTTCGAAAATCAAAAATGAGCTAGTTCCCTGGGACGAGAGAGCTGAAAGATCAAAAATAGTTCTTGGGGGGAAAAAGGGAAATCACATTAGATCAAGTTTTATTAGTCTCTGGGGCTAGATCTCAGGTCGTACCGTCGCTTCTCAGGTACGGTGTGGTCTTTAAACAATGTCTCAGGTTCGGTAGTGTCCAACTGCATAGACGGTGACACAAGTCCTTGCAAAATACGATCACTCTCCTTTTCGGTACCAGTCTCTTTTAAACGTGCATCGCTGAAAGGGATGAAACGAGGTACGGATTCAGTCTCGGAGTCGGCAAGTCCTTTATCGACCCACCGGTCGTATGGAAGGGGCAGAGGGACCCGTTTGCAATGGGTCCCATGCACCCAGTTCTTTTTGCCGTCCACCCGAACAGCTGACCTCGTGGAAAGAAGCACCAAATACGGTCCGGTCCACCTCGGCTGTCCGTTGCTGGTGCGCTGGAAGTTCCGCACCAAGACCCACGTGCCGGGTTTGATTGTATGACCTGGATCGTCAGAGGCTGGCGGAGAGGAACTGTGAACCTGTTGGTGTAAAACACGCAATTTAGCTGTCAATTCGCACAAATAATCAAGCAGTACGGTGTGTTCTATGTCACTGAGTTTCTTTGGTCTTGGCACGCCCCAGACGTTGGCTGGGCGGCCAAACACTATCTCGTGGGGGCTAAGACCTAATCTGGAATGGACAGTCATCCTAGTTGACAAGAGTGCTAGGGGCAAGGCGTCAGGCCATTTAAGACCCGTACTGGCTTGGATCTTGGCTAGCTTGAGTTTCAATGTGCCATTGTAGCACTCTACTAATCCAGCTGATTGGGGGTGATTTGCAGCGTGCAATTTCTGGTGTATGCCTAGACACTCACACACTCTCTTCATCACTCGTCCTATGAATTCACTTCCATTATCACTCCAGACAATTCTAGGCATACCGAATCTCGGGAAGAACTCTTTGACAAGAGCTTTGGCAGTTGTCAACGCGGTATTGTCTTTAAGGGGGTACGCTTCCACCCACCTTGAAAAGGCGCAAACAACAACAAGCACATACTTTAGATTGTTGCACCTCTCCATGTGGATGAAATCGAGCTGCAAAACCTCGAACGGATACGTAGGAGGCGCAAAATGATCAGCTGGAGTTGGAGTTCCTTTACCGGGATTGTGTTTTAGGCATATCATACAGTGTCTGACCACATTTTCTGCATATTTTGGGATATTGCTATTCTGCCATACTGGGGCCAATAGCTTACATATTCCTTTCGAACTGATGTGTGCCATGCCGTGAGCCATTGTTACTACTGCAAGTACGTATGCATTAGGTAGTAGCCATCGCTGGTGTTCCGATAATTCGACCCAACAACCATTCGCATCCAATCTACCCTTACTTTCTCTCCACTCATTCAACTCATTCTCAGTTGCCTCAGCTTGTATAGATTTCACGCTTTCAATGGTGTCCTCACACATTCCCATATCAGCAATACATCTAGCGGGACCCGCTACATACATTCGACTCATCGTGTTCCTTGCGGTCTCTTTCGCAACCCCGTCTGCAAATGCATTCCCGCGGCCAACATCATCTTGAATTTTCTTGTGTGCACTGCATTTTATAATGGCAACTTGTAGTGGCATGGTCAGTGATTCAAGGAGCTCATTAACTAGCTGACCATGTTGTATCTTTGCACCATGTGATGTAAGGAAGCCACGTTCACGCCATAATCTCCCAAAACTGTGAGCCACGCCAAAGGCGTATTGGCTGTCAGTGTACACATTCACTCGCTTTCCTTTTGCTAACACGCATGCTCTGGTAAGTGCAATAATTTCCGCAGCTTGTGCAGAGTTGTGGGAAATACGTGCGGTCTCTATAATGGTGTGTAATGTTGTTACGGCATATGCGGCAGTCGTATCACCATTCGGTAACTTGAAACATGAACCATCAACCCATAAAGTATTGTTGCATTCAGGAAGGGGAGTGTCCTGTAAGTCTACTCTCCCTTTTGTCTCTTCTTCTGTCTTGAAGCAGCAGTAATGTTTATCAATCTTGTCTGTGTCTGTTTCTGTCGGGATGGGTAATAGTGCAGCAGGGTTGAGTGTATCACACCTCTTTATGTGTATGTGACTTGCTAGCAGTGTAAGTTCGTAACTGGATAGTCGAGCGCTAGTAAGGTGTTGTGTCTTTGTCCTGTTTAGTAAAATGTCTACTGCATGTGGAACCATAACAATCAGAGTATTATTCATGACTAATCCAGCAGACTGTCGAATGCAGACAGCTGCTGCGGCGGTGGCTCTCAGACAACTTGGTAGTGCCTTAGCCACAGGATCTAGAGTTGCCGAAAAATACGCGCATGGGCGCTGTTTGTCCCCAAAGTGTTGTGTTAAGACTGATAATGCACAGCCTTCCTTCTCATGGACATATAATGTGAAAGGCTTACTGTAGTTGGGGTTTCCCAACACAGGAGCCGAACACAATGCATCACGCAACTTGTGGAAACTTGTCTGACAATCTTCAGACCAGGGCATAGGATTGGGCGTATCTTTACGGAGTAGTGCCAGCAAGGGTTTAGCTAGTAGTGAGAAATTCGGTATCCATTGTCTACAGTACGATGTAATGCCCAAAAAGGCTCGAACTTCTCTCTGTGTCCTTGGGGCACTCAGTTCTGCAATTGCCTGTATTCTTTCTGGTGTCAGTCTCCTTCCCTCCTTCGACAAGATGTGACCTAAGTAGGTTACTTCTTGTCGGCAAAATTGCAGTTTGGAAAGGGATACTTTATGCTTCATGTCACATAAGTGACGTAATAATGACAATGTAGCTCGCTTGCAAATTTCCTTAGTGTCTGCGGCGATCAGCAGATCGTCGACATACTGAATCAGAGTCGAACCATCTGGTAGAATAATCGTGTCCAGTTGTGTTTTCAGGGCCTGACTGAATATTGATGGGCTTTCGCAGTAGCCTTGAGGAGCGCACTTGAAGCGGAAGCTTCGTCCTCCTAAATTGAAGCCGAAAATGTCTCTACTCTCCTCAGCAATCGGGATGCTGAAGAAAGCATTCTTCAGGTCAATCACCGAGAACCAATTTGCTGAAGCTGGAACCATTGTCAATAAAGCAGTAATGTCGGGGACGACTGGAAACTGAGGAATAACTACCTTGTTCACTTCTCTGAGGTCGATCACGAACCTGTATGCAGGCGGTTGTGAATGATCAGTGCATTTTAAGACGGGCAAAACCGGACTGTTACAGACATTTCCTGTCGTTTCTTCGATGACGTCTTTATCAATCAAATCATAAACAATTTTCAACAATGCTTTTTCGCATTCGCTAGATATTTTGTATTGGGGAATACGTGGCAACCTAACGTCGGCTTTCAAAGTTATGACATATGGTGTTATCTCCAAACGACCTACATCATTAGAACCATTAGCCCAAAGTATATCAGGAAGTGACAATAATTCAGTTGGAATATTTTCCTTTGACAAATACATCGAAGAAATGACCTTCTTACCTAAAGTAAGTTGTACTCCCGAGGGAGAACAGTACAAGGTCGCATATAACCTTTTTAGTAAATCCAAACCTAACAAATTTTCACCACAACCTGTTGTCAAAATGAGGGGTGCTTCTAATTCGCATGGGCCAACAGAAAGCGATATAGGACTAGAGATCGGGTTTCTAACAGGGGCGCCAGAGAAACCTACTGAGACATTCATTTCGCCAGACAAAGGTGCGCCAGGAAGTTTCGAGTGCATAATAGAACTTTTTGTAGCACCAGTATCCAGCAGAAATGGCTCTGACACTCCTGAGGTAATCACCTCGACATAAGGTCCATTCTGATCTACCGGAACTGAAACAACTCCCTCTCTTTGTCCATGGCTGTCCTAGCAATCATTACCCTCATTCTCGTGTTCGGCGTAATAGTCGTCAGCATAGTACTGAGCTGACTTAGACGATGAATTATTCTGTTGGTCAAAGCTATTCATGGACTTCTGAGGTGGAAAAGAAGTTGTATTCTGAGTGAAATTTCCGCGGCCTCTACCTCTAGGGGCATGCTGAACACCTCTTCCCCTTACACCTTGAGCACCGTTTAAACGTCGCGCAAGAGCCGGACAATTACCTTTAAAATGACCCTCTTCCTTGCAATACGCACATTGATTCGGGCCATATGTAGGACGCTGATGGGAAAACTCGTTACCTTGCGCGTTCCTCGAATACTGCTGTCGTGGTTGATAGTCGGGCTGACTAGCCGTGCGAGGCGGATAGGCCTGCTGGAGGAGAACCTTAGTTTTCAAATCTTTCGTCTTTTTATCTGCCTTGTCTAGCTCGTCCCTACGCCTATTTTCATAGTACTGGGCCGTAGCTAAAATCTGCGCTGACGTAGAGACAGCCCAAGCACTCTCAGAGTCTTTTAGTTTATTACATAGTTCAGGGAGCAAATTATGTACGAACTTGTCCACAAACAATCTTTGGCCACCCTCGGTAGCCATATCTTGACCACTGTGGTCGGTGAATGTTTCCTCAAATCTTGTGAAAAGTCAGACACATTCTCATCTTTCTTTTGTTTACATGCTGATAGCTTGTCCCAATTTACGCGTACTTCAGGCATTATTGTCTTCATGTACGCTATAATTCTACCGGGAAGTTCGGCTATTAACGGCTCAGGTTTAAAACCACCGATTTGTCTAGCATCTGTAGTCGCAATGTTCGCCCACGAGTCACCTAGTTCCTGATCGTGATCCGTATGACGTATCTTGCTCCATAAAGGATGTGGAACAACGTTTCCAAATAACATGTCTACATCCGCTAAATTCATTATACATGAGCTTGCAGTTTGCGATAACTCCTTATAATACCCAGTGGGGTTCTTACGAGGGTCAGGTAGTGACTGCTTGAGTGCTAATACTTCCGATCTTTTCCATGGGACATGTACCCATACACGCTGGAAATGGGGCAGAATTGGTGGATTAGCATTCGCATCACCTTCCCTCCAAACTGGAGGAACCTCTCTCATTGGGTACTGTCTCGCTCTTTTCCTACTAGACGTACCACATTCAGACGATGACCCAGAGTTACCACCTGTACTTCGATATGATAATAATACCTCAACTGCTTTGTCGACATCGGGACCTACAATCATGCCTTTCCCAAATTTAAATCGTACATTACACAACTCTCGAGCGTTGCTCTCTTGACCATTATCTTCCAAATCCTCACACAGAAAAACACACATCTGTTCAAAAACATATCTTTGCGTCGGTTCATCCCATTGACGGAAAACGTTCATGACGGACTCTACATCATATCTCGCTGTATCCATAGCCCAATTCCGTGCTAACTTATTCAGGCATTCCCTCTCTTGATAATCAGGCATTTGGCTTCATCTTTGTCCCGTATTAGGGGTCGTTTTAGGTGACCGAAACAGTGGTGAAGGAATGTTAGTAACAATGCTGGCCATTTTATGCCAGACGAAAGGTGAAAGCGGAGGAATAACTGGTGGCAGAACAGAGTCACGCAAAGCAGAAACAGAAGCGTTCGCAGAACTAGTATCAGAAGAAATAGAAGGTGCGGTAGGCGAAGTTGTAGAAGGAACAGTAGGATAAGTAGATGTGATTGGTGAGCCTTGAGGAGGCTGCACTAGAGAAATAGAAGCCAGCTGAAGAGTAGCTGGTGAGTGCTGTAGAGGAGCTGGTATAACAGCTACCAGAGGTGCAACTAAAGGTTGCGGAGGTGCTGTGGCATTTTGCGCATAGGGTGGTGGCGAACTTAGCAAATGAGCCATTAATGGATCTTTCTCACGCTCTTTTACTGTCTCTTGCTGAAGAGATGGTAAAACAGGATAGCATTTATCTATTGCCATTTTACGTTGCCTGTGCAACTGCTCACTTATTCGATCCTTTTCGTTGTCTTTAAATTTTATCGCGGCTTGCATTACTGAAATACCTCTTTCCCTCTTATTCTTCTTTTCTAATTTAATTTCCTTCTGTTTGGCCTCTTTACGCCATAAGCGGAAAGAGTCAAACATCGCCGGTCGGGCTTTCTTCTTGAACAGTTTGACCTCTAGGTTATCTAAAACTTCTGAGTTGAAACTACCATATTGGGGCCATTTTAAAACACCATCCTTATGGGTGTATTTTATCCACACTTCATTATATGTGATAGGACCTACGCCATGTTTTACGTAGAGCTCATACGATGGAGTTCCAATTGGAGGAACCGGACAAGAATCCTCTAATCGGGAGTCCTTATTATAACCAAGACAAAACAAGTTTCCAAGTCTGCTAAAACCAGGCATCTTCGCTCACTAGTCTAGCTTCAAACTTCAAAGGTTTATCTATTACGATATTTCTCGTGAAAACACGAGTCCTTCGGCTTTGGGGCTTGCAAGTGCCAAATCAAGTCGTATCTCAAGGATACCAAAAACTAAGGACAAACTAAGGACTGGGAGACGCTCCACTTATACTTAACTGAAGTATTTGAAGATCGGTGACGTCGCTAGAAGACTCGTCTATCGTTTCGCTCTACCAAGGATCACTGGGTCCAAAACAAGGCGATAGTCAGGGCAGCAGTCCTTCGTAGCCGTCGGGACGCGGGGAACCTCGCAGCAAAGACCTTCGGAACCACGTCGACATACAGGGGTCGCTGAAGTGGCTGGCCGTCCTCCGGAATTTTCACACGAAGCTCCTCACGAACATCTGGCTTGGACCGTCGCCGCTTGATATCGCCCCGAGTTGGGCACCAACTGAGGTGCCGGGTTTTTAGGAACCCGGTGGTGCCAGGGGATAACACCCGAAGACCTCTGAGTTCTCCCTTGTTCCGGACCACAGAAACAATGAGTCTTCTAGTCGCAGTCAGAGATCAAGTTTTATTGGTAGCTACCAAGTAACACGTGTCCTAGAAGCACGACAAACACGGGTCATGTATTCTCAGGAGACTATTCGTGTTCGTTTTTACAGAACCAGCCTTCTCCTTTTATACAGAAATAATGGCTTCGAGCAAGAATTCTTGAGTTTATGATATGGCTATAAACATATTTCTGCAATAATACAAAGTGCGGAGTCATGTAAGCAAGCCCACATTTTAGATGTCCAGTTCGTGATAGATTACCCAGCAAGATCCGGGACTCCCATCAGATATCGATGAAACACCAATAAAGGCAGGTACCACCCAGTCATAAAACTGGCCATAAACAAGGAATATGGACAGGTGCATGTTTGTAGAAAGCATGTTCTGTATGGGGTGAATGGTTTGTGGAATGTTATGCATTGATGCTATCGTATTCGGCCACTGGGCGAGGAGCTGCCCAAACAGGTTTGGCTTAAGGCCATGGAGTCAGTTGGGACAGGTCAGGGGGAAGTCAGGGAAGGTGGACGTGTCCCTTTGGATCAAGCTCGACCTTTAATTGACTTAACATGAGGGCAAGACGTAAGATGGATGCCGTTCACAAAATGGAGTCTAAGGGATTGGGACGGAAACTATGATTTAGGGGTGTTGGCAACCCTCGATTGTGACGCAAATACATAGGAATGATGTCCTAATCGTTATCGGTTCATGGACACCAAAATCGTCATGGTACGTTGATATTTTGTGACACGGGTATTGGACCTCGGTATTGGGATAACAACAGGGTCCAGATTTTCAGAACCACAATCCGACGTGGGTGCCCGTGGCACGCAATGATGAAGCCGTCCAGGTGAGGAGAGAGACCACGAACCGGAAGGCAAGTGAGGCTCGTGGAGCCCAGGAGCCGAAGCTCAAGGTTGGAGACCTGGTGGTGATCAAAGACCGACACCTCAGGTGGAAATTTCGTACCCCCTATGAGCCGGAGGTATGGGTTGTGGTGCCGATTCAAGGGACTATTGTGACCACCAGGAAGGGTCAGCAATTAGTCACTCACAATGTGTCCAGCTTCAAGAAAACAACGGAGGCGGAGGAGGTCCCTGAAGTCTCCGCGGATAAGGACAATGGCGCCGAATACATCCCTCTCTTGGTCGCTCACTGGGAGGAGACCGTCATTGGAGTTGTCCTGGCCGTCTGGTCAAAGAACTGGGGACAGTCCCCGATTGACCGGGCAGAACGAGGATGGCGAGTCGGCTGATGGAACCCCGGCTGGGGTCGCAACATCTCCCTGTGGCCGAAGCGAGCGGTACAGCCTCCAGCCAAACCCTGGCCCGAGTCAACGGTTCAGAGACTTTGTTTGTGCATCACCCTGAACTGGGCGAGGTTGGTGATACCGGACTAAAAGAAAGGAGGGATGTAGAGAGCCACTCGGGCTCTCCCCGACAATGTTGCAAACACAACATGCATCCATTCACCCCTCGGGACGGGCTCGCTCCGAGGGTATAAATAAACGGGCGGAAGACCGCTCGTGGTCTTCCGGCCAGTGAGTAATTGCTGCCTCCTGCGTATTCATTGCCAGCGCGATTAAGGCCTAGTTCCACCTGGGCCCCGCCGCGCTACAGGGGGGTCTGCCTATTTATTGTACACTTCTTCACTCCCATTGTCCATTTTGCTGTTTTCATCCCCACCCACGACCCTCCCGCCATAAAAAGAAAAACACTATGGTGAGGCCAATGCTGTCCATGTCATAGCGCTTTATTTATACACTTTAGACAAGCTGCACAGCCACACTGCTGCATAACATGGCTAACCGTCAAAGTAAATCGCTCCCCGCATGGGCTAGACGTGAATGCTTGTTTTTGTCCGTCCCTGTTCTCATGCCTCATCTACCCGAACTGTGGCTCTTTAGTGCTCTGCTGTTCCTATATAGTCACCTGAGACCCTAGGTTCTTAAGGGACGTGCGGGGTTGCAGCACGAATCCGTTCCCTTTTCAAGGTCCTTACAACATTATTGAGTCTGACAGAAAAAAATAAATACTGTTTTCGTGAGCTAACTATTTTAATACTTGCAAATGCCTCTTGTGGCCACTAGATGTCAACCCATGCACAGATGTCACCAGGAAGCTTTAAGATGATAACGTTTATTTTTGGTCAGAGTTGCCAGACGTTATTAAAAATTATATTTACATTGTAAAAGTGATGTTAATAACTTTTTTGTTTTCTTTCGCACTTGCTTTGTAACGTGAGTAGTGCAACGTGACGAACAAGAGGCACAACAGTTAATTTGTTTCAGTGCAAATTTGTACAGGCATTGATTTTATGGCACATGAACATACCCAACGAAGGGTGGTGCTGCCCACAATCTACATAGATCTATAAAATGTTCTGATGTTATTGCCCTAAAAAGAGTTTACTGACTTAGCAAGAAAGGGAATAATGTGAATTTAAATCAAGAGAGATGATGTGCTTTGTTGAAGTAAATGAAGCTGGAAACCCCAAATGGAACTTCAACTGTGGATACTTGTTCCCTGCTCTGACTGGTATTGTTGTAGTTTTGTGTCGAGTAGTAAAGTTCCACTATAAACACCGTAGGATTAAAATCTAGAACAATTTTAGTGTTCACTATTCGCTCAATTTCCGAAATGGATATCTCATTGAGCTAAAAGTAATTGATCGAACAAAATTAAGCAGGCATAAATGTCTTTTTGTTGCCCGAGAAGAATGGTTGCACATTCTACACCTTCCCAGTGACCAGTGTTGAGAAGCCTTTGTGACTATAAGATATGAATGAATAATTTTTCACATGCAATTTTTGAAAATGTGTATAGGAACAGTTTAATTTAGAATTACATTAAAGGTTCCATCCAGGAGGGAAAAAATAAAACAGTTGCACTTTATTCAGCCCTGCGAACTGCCAACCAAGCTTGGCTTTCTAAGATGTTGCTTTGTTTGAGGATGTAGTTTGGCATCTTTTGTGACATTGTTCACTGAAAGAACCTTTTAATATGTAGAACCATTATATCATCAGTATGGAACATCCAAGAACAGCCAAGGCAGTAACACTTACTGGACTGTCTTAAGATTCCAGCACGCATTGGAGCTGGATTCCAGCCTGGCCAAGGAATGATCCTCAGGGACCCAAGAAAGGGCCATAGAAAAGCATTGGTAAGCTACCGGAGTGCAGTCACTAGGATTCAACCGCCACCATATACTGGGAGAGGGGAGAGGGAGGATGTGCTCTTGTTTGACACTCAGTGAATCTAATCAGACTGAAATAGAAAGAGAAAAATTAACACCAAGAAGGTACAGCAATGGATGCTGTTCATTTTGGAGTGCATATGGGGCACCTTGGTGAGGCAGTGGTACTGTGGCCAAAATGTACATATCCACAGGGTTCACAAGTCCAGGCATAAGCTTTTGCAGGGCCCGTGGGCAAATCATACTTGTGGTGCCCCTTAATACCTCTCCGGACTACATCACCCCAACTCTCTATTGGCTGCAATCTTCACAACATACCCCATGTACATATGTACATACCTTGCCTAAAGTCTGTGGAATATTGTGCATTGTTAAAGACAACAAGTAAGAGGAAAGGGGGCTAGGTTGAGGAGGGTTAATATATTGTGATTAGTGTTCTTTAAAGAGGTGAGTCTTTAACTCTTACTTAAATTGGAGCAGTGTTGGGGTGGTCCTGATGGGCACGGGGACGTTGTTCCCTATCCTGGGTGCATAGATGGAAAAGGCCTGCTGTCTTGTTTTGTGTTTTTTACACTTCATAGTCTGCAGTCCAATAGTGTCATGGCTGCAGGTGTGCCGAGATCCATCAGAGATGGAGAGCTTGTCTGCAAGAAAAGTGAGAGTGCTGTGTAGTGATTTAAATAGATACACTAGAGAAATATTTACTTGACAAGTTGAGTATTTATTATATATATGAAAAGAGCTTGCGGGGAGTAACAGGTGACCGACAGCGTCAACGGAGGTCAACTGTCAGTCGCGTCTGGGGCGCTGACGTCATTTAAATACATTGACAACATTCCACAGCTGGCGCGTGCCATGCGGCCAATAGCGTGAAGGCAACAATAACAAAGACTAGAACTACAACATCTCCCTTTCTAAAAGAAGTGTTAACTCACATCATACTCTTTGAACCTGCTGGGCAACTTAGCAATTCTACCAGATCTGGTACATGTACCTTGCCAACCTCTGTGCACACGGACCTCGTTGGGCGATCCTGATGCTACTGATGAAGTTACATTTTTGTTCACATTGTCAATGACATTGTCATGCACATTACATTCTTTGTTACAAAGTGATTCATTCACAAGATCACAAGAATCATTGCAATTGCGACTAATGTTATTTTCACCTTCACCACGGAAGTCACTAATTGCCATGGCTCTGTCTGACTGGGTGGTGGATTGATATTCTTCATCACACTTGTACGTATTTAACCAAGAGTACTCATCATTGGAGTCCCTTTCATTATGCTGACCCTTGTGCCAAACTTCAGCCTGGTGTTTGTTAATCCTAATTACATCACTTCTTTTACGCCACCCAGAATCTTTGAGGCGTACAGCACTTTCAGAGACCTCAACAACCTCTTCAGGGGCAAAGAATTTAGACTCGCCTTTAACCTGATGACCTGGCTTGGTGGCTAATGCCCAATCTCCCTTAAAGAACTCCTTGTTGATAGCCCTATGTACTTTGTCGTGATATTGTTTGGATTTCAATTGACAATCAGTTATTCTCTTCCTAACCAGTAATTGGTCATCATCAATCGTGATGGAAGAAGGCAACCCATTCCCTGACAACAAAAACTTGGGAGCAATGTCATTGTCACATCTCCTTCCTCTCATCAAAAAGAATGGGGAAAAACCTGTGACACTATTGTGTGTGACATTATACGTGAAAACTCTATCCCTTATGAAGTTCTTGACTGGTATATTTGAGGCCAAAGCAAGTTGTATACCTTCCTTGAGAAACCTGTTGACACGTTCAATTTGTCCATTAGACTTAGGTGAGTACAATGGAGTCTTCTCCTGGCTGATACCATGTGAGTTGAAGAAATCTGTGATCTTGCTCGAAGTCAGTTGTTTTCCATTGTCCGATACAATGATGCGTGGACTTCCCTTGATGTCAAAACATGCGCGTAGAAACTCGATGACTGTGTCCGAATCAATGGTGCTCACAAACCTATAGTATATCCATTTCGAATAGTAGTCACTGACTGCAATTATGAATCTGGAATCCTGACCAAGCAGTTGGAACAGTCCTGCCATATCAATCGCAATCTTAAACCAAGCAGAGTTCGGGTTGGATACCAACTGCATTTCATGTGTTCTTATTTTCCACCGTTTGTCTGATTTGGTGCAAACCTCACATCTTTCAACAAATAAGTTCACATCGAGGTCCATGCCGGGCCACCAGTAGTGTTCTTTTAAAAGTCTTTTAGTCATGGTGGCTCCCAAATGAGTCTTATGCGCTATGTCCATAACCCTGTTTCTAACGCTGGGGGGTGGAACAAGCAAATCACCTCTTCTGATACATCCTTTAAAAACATTTTATTCGTTAGCCACATGCAAAAATGTTCTTAGGTCAGATGAAAGATTACGTATGGGGGGCCATGAAGAAAACATGTACTTTTTGACTTTAGACAAAACTGCATCCTTACTCATAGCCTCTGCCCATTCTTCAACAGAAATGGTCACATTAGGCTGTTGTATAATATTTATATTAGACACCACACATTCTGTATCCTCAGCTACTTGGGTATCAATATTACCAGTAGGTAAGCGGGAAAGGAAATCCGCTCTGACATTGCACTTGCCTGAAACATGTTTTATAGAAAAGTTATATTCTTGTAATTTGGCCAACAATCTCACCAACCTTGAAGAAGCTCTCCCATTACCCCTGCCGTAACCATCAAACAAATAAATAAGGGGTTTATGGTCTGTGATTAGTTGGAATTCCTTGCCCCATACATACATCTTCAGTTTTTCCACTGCCCAGACACATGCTAACGCCTCCCTTTCTATGGTGCTGTAATTCTTCTCAGTATCGTTCAAACTTCTGGAAATGAATGCTACCGTGTGGGTATGCTTACCTACTTTTTGTGTGAAAACAGCACCAATTCCCACCGAACTTGCGTCCACTGTAATGACATTAGAACCACAAGAATCAAAAGGCTTCAAAGTGGGTGCCTTAACAATAGCATCTTTTACCTCTTTAAAAGCCACATCGTGCTGCTCCTCCCAAACAAAACTCTGTCCCTTGCGTAACAGAACCCTTAACGGTTCTACCATTCTCGCATAATTCTCAATGAACCTTGAGTAGTATTCACTCAGACCTAAGAATGACCTAAGTGCGTCCTTTCCGTCGGGATTGGGTGCATCGGTTATTGCTTGTATTAGATTCAACTTGGGTTTGATTCCATCTGCACTAATTACATGACCCAAATATTCAATTTCAGTTTTCAAAAAATTACATTTGTCTCTTGAGACTGTCATACATCTCGCTTGTAACTTGCATAACACCATATCCAAAATTTCATTGTGCTTACTTTCAGAATCAGCGTGAATAAATATGTCATCTTGGAACTTCTGCACACCTTTAATTCCGCTGAACATGTTCTCCATTAGCTTCTGAAAAACACTGCCAGAAGATGCCAAACCGAAAGGTAGACAAACATACCTGAATGCTCCCAGGGGAGTAATGAAGGTTGTTAACAATTTGGATTGTTCATCCAGCTTAACCTGGTGGTATGCCGATTTAAGATCTATTAGGGAAAAATATTTGGAACCTGAGGTATTAGCTAATATCTCCTGAATCCTGGGTAGTGGAAAACAATCCACCAATATATTCTTATTCAATGATCTTAAATCGGCACACAAACGGTACTCGCCATTTTTCTTCTTAATAAGAACAATACCTGAAACCCATTCTGCTGAATCAGCAGGTTTAATTACCTTTTCTTTAACCAGCTTTTCCAAAAGAATGCGCAACTCCTCCTTAACAGACAAGGGTAAAGGTCTCACCTTGTGTTTGACCGGAGACGCATCTTTTTTAAGAACAATATTGTGCACAAATCCCTTTACACAACCTATTCGATCTTCAAATAACGATTTGTACTTACTCAAAATTGTAGATAAATCATTAATTGACTCTGAGGGAATATCACTTTTAGACTCTGAGGGAACAGAAATAAGAGAAATGAAACCTTCATCTAAAACAATGGGATCTTCGGATCCTGGTTTGAGAATTATCTTTAGTTTGGCAAGATCTCTCCACCCTACAATATCTCTACCTCGTTCTGCCACGTAGATTTTGGTTTCAATGCATCGACCTTTTATGTTCAATATATCAATGAAATATCCATACATGTTTATATCTTGCTCTCCAAATGCTTTGGGGTTAACGTCTGGAGGCAATAAATCAGTATTGGGCCAGTACTTCAAAAACAATTTATCCGAAACAATGGTGATGGGTGACCCTGAATCTGCCATGATATTGAGCTCAACATCACCTACATGAGCTATTCCTATAGGACCCTTAATGCTATTGTCACTATCACCTAACGCTAAAATAATATTCGAGCACATATTTTCATCAATGTTTTCCACTACGTTGACTTTAGCTTTTTTCATTCTTTTATGCCCAAAATTCCCACAAACACTAGCAAAGTGCCCTACCTTCTGGCATCTTGTACATCTCTTCCCAATAGCTGGACAATTCAAGGAATCTGCTTTGTGAACCACATCTATAACCAATAAAATTTGAAGAATTAACATTTGAATTTGACTTATAAGATCGGCCAACACCGTATTCTTTTTTCTTTCTGTCATTAACATATGAAATATTAGCATTAGCTCACACATTAGACTTGGCCAATTCTCTTCTGCCTTCCAATGACCGTTCAATACCTTTAGCAATGTCTATTACCTCAGACAAAGTGGGATTTTTACATGCTAATAAACGCTCTTGAATTTAGATTTCGTAGCAGTGGAAAACAAATTGATCACGCAAGTACACGTCAACCATGTCTCCGAAACCACATTTGGCAGCCAACACCCTTAAACCGCCAATATATTCTTCCACATTTTCTGACTCAGATTGCTTCCTCATCGCGAATCGATGTCTGCCCACCATTATATTCTCTTCCTCATCAAACTGTCTCTCTAGTCTTTTTATAGCTTCCTGGAACTCATCAAGAGGAATAAATTGTCCTGGTGCAGGTTCATATTCTGGAAGACTATAAAACATTTCTTGGCCGGCCACACCCAGGAGTCCATACAAAATAGCTTTTTTACGTTCGGGCTCAAATCTTTTGCCATTTATTGCAACCAGATAGTTGTCAAACGCCCTGTACCAGTTCTTCCGCAACATGACTGGTTTACCTGGTGTTTCAAGGAAATGAGCTGGTGCACAGAAATTAATTTCATTTGCCATCTTAAATCTATCTTCTTCAACCTCTTTTTTTATAAATAGCTCAATTTTGATAGAGTTTGAAAGACTGAACCTGAAATATAACTATTAAAGTACTTTCAAAATTTATACGCAAACGCTTTGGTAGTTCAGTAAAAAGGGCTTTAGCACCACAAATTTTTACTTTCTTTTAAATACCTGCACTTCGATTCCACTCTGCTTACTGTTCAGATGCGCTTTCGTGAGGAAAATACTCGGAGGAACTCCGAGAGAAATCCCCGATTCAAAATGGCGGCACGCTCTTTCTCGAGTGCGATGACGCACTCACGCTGTCTCTTCGCGTCCCGCTGTGGAAGAAATGCGCACAGCTAAGAGTGACGTGTTAACGTCAGCTCAATGTTGACTGTTGACAGTTGGTGCTGTCAACGGTTTCCTCAAGGGCAGCGACAACTCCTCTGAAACGCTGAAATACACGGCAAGAACTCTTTTAGATCACGAAAATTGCCACCACAAAAAGCAAACATCCACACTTGCCTGAATAATAATTCCTGACGGCTGTTCTCACAAACGAGCTTCTTTACGCCGACCTTTCCTCACTTCCCATAACGTTAGCACTGACGAACGAAGTACTAGCAGACTTCCGCAGGAAATCTCGGATAATAATGAAATACAGGAATTAAGAAAAATTACAACTCTTGTGAAATAAAGAGAAGTATTAACTTGCATCAAGTGAAATAATAGGCTCCCGAAGAAATCTCCTCCACAAGCTCCGACGAATACTTCGTCCCGACCCTCGTCGCCAATTTGTAGTGATTTAAATAGATACACTAGAGAAATATTTACTTGACAAGTTGAGTATTTATTATACATATGAAAAGAGCTTGCGGGGAGTAACAGGTGACCGACAGCGAAAACGGAGGTCAACTGTCGCGTCTGGGGCGCTGACGTCATTTAAATACATTGACAACAATCCAAGCTGGCGCGTGCCATGCGGCCAATAGCGTGAAGGCAACAATAACAAAGACTAGAACTACAACATGCTGGTTGTGATAGCTTAGTAAATGATGCAGCTGGTTTTCAAGATGGTGCAGGCAAGAGTAGTCAATTAAGTTTCAACAAAATGTGGGTGATTTGATCATATTTCTTCAGGCCCTGGATAATACATACTTCAGCATACAGGATGCCCCAAGGGGTGTCACTCTGGCGTCTTGGAGGCCATGGAATAGGGACAGAGTGCTTGAACAGCATTTCCTAAGTTGCTTGCAGGAAGAAATGGTTTCACTTCTTTAGAAGGGAGAACTGGTACCAGGGTGTGTTTTGGTTGGCAATGCATTCCTTAAGGGTGAGTTTGCTGTCCAGAGTGTATCCAAGTGACTAAGGCTTCAGTGAAAGTTAGGGCTAAGAGTCATCAAGGTTAATGTCATTGAGCCCTCTTTGCCTGGATTTTGTTTATTGTTCTTGGCAAATAACAGAAATTCTGTCTTGATTTGGTTGAGCTTCAGGTAGGTGATCGGTATCCAGGTCTGGAAGATATGCAAGCAGTGTTTGAGTTGTGAGATGGCAGAAGCAGAGAGACTTTCAAGGAGACCCCACTTACTGTCTGCACGGTGATTCAGGCACACTGCCTTCTAATTCATTTTCCCTACGCTCATTGCAATCTGCACAGTATGTTTTATCTCCAACCCAAATGATGATGTATGATTACTTAATTCAAAAGCTTTTTCTGCTTGGATCTCGGTGGGAGGAGGACATATATAGCTCTTCAAATGGTCCTTGATTTTGAACAGATTTAATATATCAAAATATATAATAATCCAAGCACTGAAATATGATACTTCATATTTTAGAAGAAAAACATATATTATCTTTAGTCTGACCCTCTCCATGTTCCCTACACTTATTCCATTCAATGCCGGGGTTCGGCAGCATTGGCCTGAGTTTTTTTTTTAAATCGGAGAAGATCAAAGTACATTAACATGCAACTATATACCATAAAGGGTCCCAAACCAGAGCTATTGCCTGCATAGGTGCTGGAAGTTGAGGTGTAGGGGGTTCTGCAGCACCCCCTAAATAACCATGCTGGAATTTAGAAGGTGATTGAGCAATAAAGTGGTCTTAAAATTTTGTTTTTGTCTTGTCATATTTGCTGTGCGTTCAAGGACAGAGGACAAATATCAGGCTAGGTCTTCTGACAAATTGCTGCTTATTCTTTTAACATGCAAATTGGTGTTGACTTTTCTTTTTTTCGGTCTGGAAGGTGAAAGGATTAACAATGTGGATTATGTGACAATCTTGCTGGGTTATAGGGAACATGAAAGGAAAGGCTGTAGGATGTCAATTCTAACACCCAACATAATTTAAATACCTGTAAATGAACTGTGCAAATATTTTAAAATATATATCGGCCATTAGGCGAGCACATATAAGGGTCATTTTTTTATATAATTCTCGATTGTGATCGAAATAAAAACATTTCAACAGGATCAAAACAAATCACAAGACTTTTCTTGGTGATGTCCAAATGATAAATATTTACTGAAACCTGATTTCCACATACTATCATTTTTACACTAAATAGTTTATCTCTAAAACTGCATGTCTGTGCAAATTTAGTAGCCATTTCGATGGAAAATGTGGTGTTTGTAAATGGCAGTCCGCCACCACAACATGCTTTAGTAATATATTTGCAAAATTGTGCTCCAAAATACAATACAATACTAGACTCGTACCACTCTCCTACTGAATGGATGTGGCTGATCTGCTACAATTGTTCTTTGGGTGAAGCTTGGATTTTTCACAATCTCTAGTGATGTAACATTGCTGGCAGTGCCTCCAATCTGAAAATTGTTCCAGCACCACTGATCACCAATCAAGTGCTCTCCTCCAATCCTCTCAACCAAAGCTAAATGAGTTTGAGCACAGACAGTCCCCCTAATCTCTGTAACCAGCACACCCTTAATAATGTATGAATATAGTGGGTACACCTAATATTAATTTTTGTGAGTTAAGTTCTCAGATTGAACTCAACATGCACCATTACTTCAATATGATTAATTGCCTCAGTATTTTACTAGTATAAAGGCATCAAATGTATATATAATTTATTTTGCACAAATGTCATAAAGTAAAATAAATGTAAGAACCCAGTTTGTGTCGCTCATCTAATACCTGTCAGGAATCAGCAATGGTAGGATACAAGGGCTTTGACAGAATAATAGTTGGTGTATCGACTATATAGACGGGCAGAAATGAGTGTAGTCCTGAGTAATGAGATTGGTCTACAGTCCCGTCTGATGATAATGAACCACCCCTTGAATGAGCAGATCTGTGTGTGGGGGTTGAAATATTGTACTACCTGGGCAGGTAGCTTGGGGGAATAAAAGCATGTATTGTACAACGGCTTCCCCTCTTAGGATCTCCTCCTGTTTGAATTACTGAGCTTGATACCTTGCATGGCTAGATACTATACTCCACAGAGATGCAGATGATTGAGCGACATGCCTGAGGGGAGGCAGTGGGATAGGAGTTGCATAGGGGAAAGGGGGGGGGGGGTTGTCATTTTATTGTTTGCTGAGATTTTTGTGTGTTAGTATTGGAACGGACTATTGAGATGTCGATACCCCGACATGGAGATGTAGGGCATGGCTCACCTGCGGACTCTGATCTGACCGCCAAATACTGTTACCCTTCTGTGAGAGGGCCATGCAGGGCGAGAATCCGAAACTGACAATGTGTGACCAGCAACTATCATTGTCAATAATTGTTGTCAACATCATGATGAATGTTCTGACGTCCCATTGTATTGCTCCTAATTATTTGAAACTACTGAATAAAATCTGTTCACAAAAAAAAGAGATTGGTCTACAGCAATCACGGTGGATGGTTGTTTGTAGTTACTACCTGAGGTCATCACAAACTCCTCTTTCAGACATTTAATGTGATCATCCCTGCAGGTCTGACTATTTGTCTTCATCATCAAACAGTCAGAACCCAGAAGAGGAAAGACCAACCTTTGCAGGCCACAAAATGATCACATGGCTAAATAAACCTACTGAACTCTCCTTAGAACGTGTATATCTTCCATTACTCACAAGCCAGCAGCCATATTCTATCTCACTTGAGGCAACGCATGCGCTGTCGCTTGCTGAACATTTTGTTTACTTACAGGCGTCTTAGAGCCTGCCCCTTGCCTACTATTGGTTGACTTCATCCTCACTCTCATTTCCTTGTTTCTCGTTGGTCAGTGTATGCCTGCTTCACTTTCTCTTTGTGTATTTGTCCCACGGTCCAAGTACTACTTCCTTGCCCAGAGTACTTCCACTGTTCGTGCTTCTGGAGTTACTTTTTTATTTTAGTTGCAGCACAAATCAAGAGTGCATGCATTTGCAGGACATCTCCCCTGTCCTGCATTGTTGCTTGCCCACTCCTGTGCTGTTACTTGCACCCACCCCCTCTTGCATTGTTGTTTGCCTCGTTATCACTTGCCCTGTTGTTATTGTTTGCCTGTCCCACCCATGTTGCTGCTTTCTATGTCTATCTTGCCTCCTTCCATGTTGCTTCTTGCCCTGTCCTTGATACACCCCTCCTGCATTGTTATATGCTGAGTCATTGTCGCTTGCCCCATCCCTCTCTTCACATCCTGTACTATTGCTTGCCCCATCCCTCCTGCCCCATGCTATTGCTTGCCCTTAGCACTTGCCCCTCTCCTGTGGTGTTGCTTGCCCCAGAGTCTTTGCTTAACCCATTCATCCTCATGCCTCCCATGTTGTTGCTTGCCTTGTCCCTCCCACTCACTTCCTGCATTGTTGCTTGCCCCGTCATTGTTGCTTGCCCCGTTGTTGCTTGTCCAGTCCCCCTCACATGCTGTTGTATGCCCAATCCCTCCTGCCCCTCTTCTAAGTTGTTGTTTGCCCCACCTTCTCCTGAATTGTAGCTTGCCTATTCGCTGTTACATGCCTTTCGCTCCTGCCCCCTCCTTCATTGTTGCTTGAACTTCCTGTGTTGTTGTTTGCCCTTTCCCTCACACCATACAACACTGTTGCTTGCCATGTCTGTTAGACTTAGCCGTTTCTGGAGGGTCATCCCAAAACCTTTTGCTTTCACCCTCCTGGTTTCTGAACCCATTTCTATTGGTCTTTATGACTCTGTGCACTTTACCACTGCTAATCAGTGCTAAAGTGCTTGTGCTCTCTCTCCCCTCTAAACATGGTAGAATTGGCTTACACCCAATTGGCATATGTAATTTACTTGCAAGCCCCTAGTAAAGTGGCACTATATGTGCCAAGGGCCTGTAAATTAAATGCTAATGGTGGCCTGCAGCACAATTTGTACCTCTCAGCTAAGTATCACTTTAAACATGTCTCAGGCCTGCCATTGCAGCCTATGTGTGCAGTTTTCAACTGCCATTTCCACCTGGCAAAATAACGTTTTGCCAGGCCCAACCCTTACTTGTGAATACATATAACTTACCCCTAGGTTAGACCCGAAACAGCCCAGAGGGCAGAGTGCAATGTATATAAAAAGTTGGGCATGTAATTTTAAGTTTTACATGTCCTGGTAGAGAAAAACACTTACATTTGTTTTTCACTACTGCAAGGTCTGCTTCTCCCGTAGGACAATGTTAGACAGCGACCCGGAGGGTCGGCCGACTACTGGGGGAGAGGCCTCCGATGAGGGCCGTCTCCGGCGATCGTACAGACAAGTCACTTCCCTCCCCACAGATAGACACCACACAAGGATAAGATCAACACTCTTTATATAGGGTTCTTGCGGCAAGGTTATCAGCGGTACAGGAGATTCAGGACTCGAGGGTCCTCTCAATTCTAGTCTCTGTAGGGAAAGGGGGTAGCGGGACAGTCTTGGTACCGGATCGGTACAGGGGGTGGCAGGAGGGGAGCTCACAATCCTCGAGCTTAGGAGTCTACAAGGTCGGGCCGCGGCAGCGCCAGCAGACCAAGATGATGTTTCACGTTGCAGAGGGCCGCGGCAGCGCCAGCAGGCCAAGATGATGGTTCACGTTGCAGAGGGCCGCGGCAGCGCCAGCAGGCCAAGATGATGGTTCACGTTGCAGAGGGCCGCGGCAGCGCCAGCAGGCCAAGATGATGGTTCACGTTGCAGAGGGCCGCGGCAGCGCCAGCAGGTCAAGATGAGGGTTCACGTTGCAGAGGGCCGCGGCAGCGCCAGCAGGCCAAGAGGAGGGTTCACGTTGCAGAGGGCCGCGGCAGCGCCAGCAGGCCAAGATGATGGTTTTACGAGGCGGAGGGCCGCGGCAGCGCCAGCAGGCTAAGACGAGGGGTTCACAGGGCAGGGCTGTGGCAGCGCCAGCAGTCCGTCAAGGATGAGTTCTTCTCGGTGTCTCTCGACTCCAGGATACAACTGTCTTCCTGGTCTGGGGCTGCCCCAGTTATAGGTCTAGTCCCCTTTGATGTCCGGACCCTCGCGCCTGGGGGTCGGGAGGTCCGGAATCAGGGAGTCCCGACACCCAGCAGGGGGGGTGGAGCCAGCCCCCAGGGAGGCCGGGGGTGATCGACACCTGGCGGAGGAGAGCCGTTGACGCCTCCTTCTTTCATCGACCTGCCAAGTGGTCTCTTTACCTCCTGTGTGGAGGTTGGTGCCTCGATGTCGGGGCCTGGCCAGGCCCAGGGTTGGGGGTCGAGTCGAGGCCACGTGGCCTCGGGCTGTAGTGCCCAAAGATGGCTGCCGGGCCGGGGCCATGGTGCTGACGGGGACCAGGGCCAGCCGGTACGGGAGGGTTCAGGAGCTGGAGTCCCGTTATGGACGGGTTGTGGGTTACCTCGGGGGGTTGCCGGGGTGGCTCTTGCTGGTGATTCAGGGAGAGCCGGGGTCCGGGCCCTGTTATGCGGGGGGGGGAACGGCCCGGCTACGAGGCCTGTCCAACATGCGTCCCCCCCAGCTGAAGGCAGGGAGAGTCAGCCATCCTCTTGGGGACTCTCCTCGTCGAGGCGTAAAAAGCGTGACAGGCCGTCAGCGTTGGCGTGGTCCTGGCCTGGACGATGTTCCACAGTGAAGTCCATCCCCTGTAGGGAGATGGACCAGCGCAACAGTTTCGGGTTTTCCCCCCGCATCTGCATCAGCCATTGCAGGGGTCGGTGGTCTGTCTGCACCCGAAAGGTGGTGCCGAAGAGGTAGGGCCGGAGCTTCTTGAGGGCCCATACTACGGCGAAGGCCTCCCTCTCGATGGTGCTCCAGCGCTGTTCCCGGGCCAGCAGGCGTCGGCTGATGAATGCCACTGGCTGATCGACTCCCTCGGTGTTGAGTTGGGAGAGGACGGCCCCCACGCCACGATCGGAGGCGTCCATCTGTACGATGAATTCCCGGCCGTAGTCGGGAGCTTGGAGCACGGGGGCAGTGCACATGGCGGCCTTCAGCTTCTCGAAGGCCGATTGGCAGTCCGGAGTCCAGTTGACTGTTTTGGGGTTCTTCTTGGATGTGAGCTCCGTGAGGGGCCCCACGATGCTGCCATAGTCCTTCACAAACCGCCGGTAGTACCCGGTGAGTCCCAGGAAGGCCCGGACCTCGGTTTGGGTCGTAGGGGGTTGCCAGGCCTGGATGGCCGCGATCTTGGGCTGGAGGGGGGCCACCAGACCGCTTCCCACTTGGTGTCCTAGGTAGGTCACGGACCCTTGGCCAACCTGACATTTGCTGGCCTTGAGGGTGAGCCCGGCCTGCTGGAGGACGTGTAGAACTTCCCGCAGGTGGCGGAGGTGGTCGGTCCAGTGGTGACTGTACACAGCGATGTCGTCCAGGTAGGCGGCGCTGAATTCTTCGAGGCCCGCCAGTACCTGGTTCACGAGTCGTTGAAAGGTTGCCGGAGCGTTTTTCATGCCGAATGGCATCACCTTGAAGTGGTAGAGACCGTCCGGGGTAGAGAAGGCGGATCGTTCTTGGGCCCTGGGGGTGAGGCCGATTTGCCAGTAGCCCGCTGTTAAATCGAAGATGCTCAGGTAGCGGGCGGCCCCCATACGGTCAATTAGCTCATCTGCCCGGGGGATGGGGTGAGCGTCGGTCCTGGTAACGGCATTCAGTCCCCGGTAGTCCACACAGAACCGGAGCTCAGGGGCAATGCCCGGGGCGGCGGCCTTGGGGACCAGGACGACTGGGCTGGCCCAGGGGCTGTCAGAAGGTTCGATCACTCCCAGTGCCAGCATCTTGGACACCTCGGTCTGGATGCAGGCGCGCACCCGATCTGGTACGCGGTACGCCCTGTGGCAAATAGGGGGGCTGTCCCCGGTGTCCACATCGTGAAGGCACCAGGGGGTGACGCCAGGGGTGAGAGAGAACAAGGCCATTAATGTTGACCCACTGGCGGTACTTCTGCGTGTTGGCGGGAAGGGGGGCCCGAGGGATCAGGTCTCGTTCCCCGGGGCAAACCAGGGACATGGCGGCCGGTTCCCACTCGGGCTGGTCGGTTTCGTACTCTTCCTGGTCTTCTGGGGTTTGCTCTTCCCCCAGGGCTGCAGCAGCGACCTGGCGGGGTATAGTGTTCGGGTTCTTTGGGCAGTTGGGATCATTGGCGTAGTGGCCGGGTCGCTGGCATCGGTGGCAAGTAATGTTGGCTCGGAAGCCTGGTCGCATCGGGGGGTTTCCCCTGCCGGCCGGGGGCGGGGGGTTGCTTGCGGGAGTTACCGGGCCGGTGTCCCTCCCCCGACCCTGGCCTCCTCCTCCACGGGGGCGATGGGGCCCTTGGGCAGTTCTGTTTGGTTCACTGGGTCCGTTTCGGCCAACTCGGGTGCTTTCCCATCGGTCCGCTTCGGCGGCGAGTTGCCGAGGTTCCGTTAGTTTACTGTCCATTAGGTGCTGCCTGAGTTCGATGAAGCAGTTGTTAGAAAGGTGCTCCCAAACAATAAGGTCAAAGAGCTGCTCGTAGGTGGTCACGTTGCTGCCCTTGATCCACCCCTCGAAGGCCCGGCTAAAGAAGTTCACGTACTCCACCCAAGTTGTACCCGGGATCCGTTTGCAGTCGCGGAACCGCTGGCGGTACATCTCGGGTGTGAGGCCGTATCGAGTGAGGAGGGCGGCTTTCATGTGGTCGTAGGATGTCATCAGATGGTCCGGGAGTAGCAGCAGGGCGTCTCGCCCTTCGTTGACAAACCTCCCCCATAACCCGGCTCCCCAGTCGCTCCGGGGAATCCGGTGGGAGGTCATGGCTACCTCGTACGCTTTAAACCATTGCTGGATATCATCGTTCTTGTAGTACTCTCTGACGACATCTTTGGGTATGTGGACCTTGGGGTCTGTAGGGCCAGGAGTGTTCGTGCGCTCGGGGACCCCGAGCTCCTTGTTCTGCTTCCGAATCTCTAGTTCTTTGAGGTTGCGCTCATGTTCGTAGGCTAGCTTTTTCTCTTCTAGTTCTCTCTGCCTTTGTTTCTCTTCTCGCTCCTCTCGGAGCCGTAAGTGTTCCAACGTTATTTTTTGTTCCGCCAATTTGAGCTCTCCATCTAAGCGAAGTCGTGCCAGTTCCAATTCATGGAGCCTGCTTTTTTCCCGTTCCCGGACCTCTTCTGGGGAGAGACCCGATCTTCTTTCTTCCGTCGGTGTGGGGCTTGTTTCGGGTGTCTCGTGGCTTCGTGTTTGGGGTACGGTCGTACCCGTCTCCGCCCAAGATTCCAGGGCTCGTTTGAAGTCCTCTTTCGTGCTCAGTCCTGTGGTTGAAATGCCTAATTCTATGCAGAATTGTTTCAGTTCCCTGTGGTTGTATTCTTCTAGCTTTTCCATCTGGAATTTTTCCGTTGTTCCGCTCTCTTTTGTTGTCATGGTGGTTGTGTGTCGTGGGGCGAGTGACCCTCTGTACGATTATGCGTAGGTTCGGATCGCGCCGCTGGCCACCAATGTTAGACAGCGACCCGGAGGGTCGGCCGACTACTGGGGGAGAGGCCTCCGATGAGGGCCGTCTCCGGCGATCGTACAGACAAGTCACTTCCCTCCCCACAGATAGACACCACACAAGGATGAGATCAACACTCTTTATATAGGGTTCTTGCGGCAAGGTTATCAGCGGTACAGGAGATTCAGGACTCGAGGGTCCTCTCAATTCTAGTCTCTGTAGGGAAAGGGGGTAGCGGGACAGTCTTGGTACCGGATCGGTACAGGGGGTGGCAGGAGGGGAGCTCACAATCCTCGAGCTTAGGAGTCTACAAGGTCGGGCCGCGGCAGCGCCAGCAGACCAAGATGATGTTTCACGTTGCAGAGGGCCGCGGCAGCGCCAGCAGGCCAAGATGATGGTTCACGTTGCAGAGGGCCGCGGCAGCGCCAGCAGGCCAAGATGATGGTTCACGTTGCAGAGGGCAGCGGCAGCGCCAGCAGGCCAAGATGATGGTTCACGTTGCAGAGGGCCGCGGCAGCGCCAGCAGGCCAAGATGAGGGTTCACGTTGCAGAGGGCCGCGGCAGCGCCAGCAGGCCAAGATGAGGGTTCACGTTGCAGAGGGCCGCGGCAGCGCCAGCAGGCCAAGATGATGGTTTCACGAGGCGGAGGGCCGCGGCAGCGCCAGCAGGCTAAGACGAGGGGTTCACAGGGCAGGGCTGTGGCAGCGCCAGCAGTCCGTCAAGGATGAGTTCTTCTCGGTGTCTCTCGACTCCAGGATACAACTGTCTTCCTGGTCTGGGGCTGCCCCAGTTATAGGTCTAGTCCCCTTTGATGTCCGGACCCTCGCGCCTGGGGGTCGGGAGGTCCGGGATCAGGGAGTCCCGACACCCAGCAGGGGGGTGGAGCCAGCCCCCAGGGAGGCCGGGGGTGATCGACACCTGGCGGAGGAGAGCCGTTGACGCCTCCTTCTTTCATCGACCTGCCAAGTGGTCTCTTTACCTCCTGTGTGGAGGTTGGTGCCTCGATGTCGGGGCCTGGCCAGGCCCAGGGTTGGGGGTCGAGTCGAGGCCACGTGGCCTCGGGCTGTAGTGCCCAAAGATGGCTGCCGGGCCGGGGCCATGGTGCTGACGGGGACCAGGGCCAGCCGGTACGGGAGGGTTCAGGAGCTGGAGTCCCGTTATGGATGGGTTGTGGGTTACCTCGGGGGGTTGCCGGGGTGGCTCTTGCTGGTGATTCAGGGAGAGCCGGGGTCCGGGCCCTGTTATGCGGGGGGGGGGGGAACGGCCCGGCTACGAGGCCTGTCCAACAGACAACATTAGAGTTGATTCATTACATTTCATAAGCTATAACTTCCAAATAGGAACAGGTAAACATTTCATGTTTGGTGTCTTTGGAATTTTAAGAAGAAATCCTCTTTTATAGTGAAGTCAGATTTTCGATTACAGTTCTGAAAATGCCACTTTTAGGAAGTTTCTATTTTCCTGCCTTCGCTATTTAGTGCCTGCAGCCTGTCTCCGGGTCACATGACTGGGTGTAACTCACAGTTGGGCTTGGCATAGTCCTCTTAGACAGCCACACACAAAAAAGAGCTAAGATGTGCCTGGATTGGCCATCACTAGCAGGATGGGGGGGCTGAGTAGAGCCCTACTTTCCCGTGAATAGGCTGAGTCCTGCCTGCAGGCTGCATACCCCTTGTACTTCGTCTGGAGCAAGGGCAGAGGATGAAGAAAACTACTGCACTTCAAAGGAAAACCTCTAGAAACTTTTCTCACTTCAAAGGAGTCACCAGGTATTAATATTGTGCCTCACACACAAACATTTCAATGCACTTCTGGATTTGTGATTACTGTCGAGAAGAAAGACTGCTGTGCTTCTGGACTGCTGCTCTGCTGCACTACTGTGTTGCAGGACTGCTGCATTGCTGTATTGCTGCCCTGCTTCTTGCTGCCTCCTCCACCACAAACAGGGCTCTTTGCGCTGGACTGAGAAGGCAACTTTTCAGAGGAACTAACCGGCCCCTGTATTCAACCCATCCTGCATCGCAGTCTGCCTGAACTTGTGACTTTGTTCCGATCTTGGCACAACCAGATAGCGGTGAGTGACACTTTGTGCTTTTGGGCGCTATTGTCAAGGCTCCAGGTTCTTCGCGGAATCAGGCTGAATCTTATTGGGGTCCATCTCTCAACAGTCCCAAGTCCGGATGGAAAAAAATCCTCTCAGATTAGTGAGATGGTCAAGCAAGGGAAGGAAAGGGTAGGAACAGCAGGGAGGGAGATCTAGCAGTAAACAAAGAGATAAACAAGTATTATTGAGGTACACAATTCTCAATATCTATCTCTACCAAGCAGTTATGTGAGCCACACCATAGCTATATTAAGATTTACAACTACCTGTACAGAAAAATAAGGTGGGCTGTGTTGGAAAGGAAGATCGGAGAGGGGATGCACCGGGTATTAGCCCCAATCTAATGCAATGAAATAATGCGTTTGTTTTCATATAAAACACAAGAAAGCATTCTCATTCTAGAAATCTCCTCCACATCTTGTTTGTACTCTTACCTGTAAAAGCCTCAGGCTTGTCCCTTACTAAACGATATCTGTTTAGCCCAGGATCCCCCCAACAGATCTCCCCATGAAACAAAAGATAACACAGGGCTGGTTTACTGTGTGTTCCAAGGATGAGAACATCAATAGGAAACGTACTGGATGGAATGACTCATAAGGTTAAAAGTATGTAACACACTATTGCTTCATAATGCGAACTATGCTTCATCCGAACCAACTGGTTGATAGTACAAAGGTTTAGTGTTCAAAGTTTGTCCTCACAGTTACTCTCACAGTGAGGAGAAAGGCATTCTGCTAATAAATTCCAGGAAACCAAAGGTCTTTCTCCCGCAAGAGACCGCTTTAGAAGAGCCTGTCTCGCCAACAGGAGAAAGGAGGTAATAGCAGGCAATGCAAACTCGTCCTTCTCTCCGCAAGAGACCGCCGTAGTAACGCGCGTCTCACCAACGGGAGAAGGAAGGGAAAAGCTGGCTGCCTCCCACAAGAGATTGATTCGGAATCGCGTGTCTCACCACGCACCTCATATTCCAAATTATGGTCCACCCACAAAGAGACAGGACGCTTCAGCACAGGACAGCGGGAAGGTTTCAACAGCAAAACATGGAAAACAGGATGGATACGAAAATGCCCAGGTAAACACAATTTCACCGCTACCTGCCCCACCATTTGCAACACTCTGTAAGGACCTATGTATTTAGGGTTAAAAAAACTATGTTTCTTGAATCGAATTTAGCGGGTGGAAAGCCAGACCAAATTACCCTTCTTGTATTTTGGAGCAGTTCTCCTGTGCCTATCGGCCTGTCTTTTGTACAAAACCTTGGCATGTTTAAGATGGTGAGAGGTGTCAAGTAGTGTCTGTCTAATGTGCGTCAACCTCTGCTGAACTTCAGGGAGTTTCAGGGAACGACTGGGGGAAACAAACAGGAAAAAACGAGGGTGAAACCCATAGGAACTGTAGAAGGGTGAATGGTGCATGGAACTATGAAGTGCAATATTATGGGCGATCTCTGCTATCCACAACCAATCCACCCAGGCCTCTGTGTTAGTGTCTACATAACATCGCAGGAATTGTCTCAACCTTTCCGTCTGAGCATCAGTTTGCGGATGAAAACTGGTGCACAGAGCAGATGATATGTTCAACCTTGCACACCAAACTCTCCAAAACTTCGCAGTGAACTGAGATCCCCTGTCTGAAACTATGGTATGAGGAAGCCCATGTAACCTAACCACATGAACTAGTAACAGGTTAGCTAACTGCCCGGCGGTTGGAAGCTGTTTACAGGCGATAAAGTGTCCCATCTTTGTCAAATAGTCTACAACCACAATTATGACTGTATGCCCTTTATTCTTAGGTAACCCAACAATGAAAGCAACTGACCATTGTTCCCAGGGGTTGTCTGGAGTGGGCATGGGTTGCAGAAGGCCTTGCGTCTTTTGGTTAATTGTCTTCATCTGAGCACAAACGCCACACTCTTGCACCCAAAGAAGTGTATCCCCACGGAGAGACGGCCACCAAAACTGTCTGAGGGTGTTTGCAATGGTTTATCGAACCCCACCATGTCCTGCATAAGGAAGAGTATGGCACCAGTGAAAAGCTTGTCTTCTAACCTCTTTGGTAGGTAACAACACCTGATTTCCTTTCATGGGTACCCCCTGCAACATGTTCCATTCAGGATGGTGTTTGAGTCAGTCTCTCCAATAGAAGGTACTGATTCCTATCCTGATTTTGTGAAGAAAATTGTTGGTTTGAGTTATACACACCACCTGATCTGGCGAAATGATGGCCCGTGCAGGATTTGAAATGTCTTCCATCTGGGTATCTTGTCTGGTTAAAGCAAATGCTTTCTTGTTGTCTTTTCCGGGCCTGAAGGTGATGATTACGTTATATTCGGAGAAGAACATCATCCACCTGAGTTGTCGAGCAGTAAGTTGTCTAGCCGATTTCATAAACTGCAGGTTGCGGTGATCAGTATAGACTGTGACGAGATGTTTAGCTCCTTGTATCCAATGTCTCCATTCAGAAAAGGCAATCTTGATAGCCATCAGTTCCTTTTCTGCGAAGGTGTAGTTTTTCTCTGAGCTATTCAATTTACGAGACATAAAGGCCACCGGGTGCATATGTTCTGTAGTAGAATGTCTTTGTGATAATACAGCCCCTACAGTTCCATCAGAGGCGTCCGCTTCAATGATGAAGAGCAAGTCAGAGTTTGCATGAGCCAGAACTAGTGCAGAAGAAAAAGCTGTCTTCAAAGAATCAAAAGCTTTCTGTGCTTCTTCATCCCACTGGAAAGGAACATTTTTCCGCAACAGACGTGTGACAGGTGCTACCAGGGCTGAGAAATGGTGTATAAAGCGCCTGTAAAAGTTAACGAACCCCAAAAAGCATTGTATGTCCCTCACTGTTTTGGGAACGGGCCACTCCGAAATGGCGGTGCCCGTTCGTTCTGCCATGATCTGGCCAGCTGGGGTAAGCATTACTCCCAGAAATTCAACGGTCGTAACGTGGAATTCGCACTTGCTTATTTTGCAAAAAAAGTGGTTCTTTTGTAAAGCGTGCAGTACAATCCAAACATGATCCTGATGTTCTGTGGTCATTGCCTAAAAAATAAGAATGTCGTCAATATACACGACTACAAATCTTTCGAGGTATTCTCTAAGAACATCGTTCAAGAAGAATTGGAAGGGCGCAGGGGCATTGCAGAGGCAGAAGGGCATAACAAGATATTCATAAAGCCCGAATCTGGCCTTGAATGCGGTCTTCCATTCGTCTCCGCCGCGCATTCGGACTAAGTGGTAGGCCCCTCGAAGATCAAGTTTAGTGTATATCGTGGCCCCCTTTACTTGTTCCAACAAATCCGAGACAAGGGGAAGAGGGTATTGATTCTTTACTGAGATGGCATTCAGTGCTCTAAAGTCCATCCATGTTAGGAGCTCCCCGTTCGCCTTTGGAATAAAAAAAAGAGGGGAGGCTGCAGGTGACCTTGAAGAACGAATAAACCCCAAAGAAAGATATTTATCCAGATACTGTCTTAAGTGTTGGTTCTCGGGCTCGGTCAAGGCGAAACTTCTGCTGCAAGGGACTACAGCTCCGGGTTTGAGATCGATCTGGCAGTCGTATATCCGGTGTGGTGGCAATTCCTCAGCCATGCTATCACTAAACACCTGAGTACATTCTTGATAGCATTCTGGTAGGGTCACCTCTTTTTCTGCAGCTGTGGCAATATGATATCGCCCAGATAAAGCCTTGGATGGCACAATGATGGGGTACAGGCAGTGGGTAGAACAGTATTCTGACTCCATTATCAACTTCAAGGAGGACCATTCCACCGTGGGGTCATGCTGCTGAAGCCAAGGCAATCCCAGTATGGTTCCATATTAAGGAGCATGAATGACATTGAATGAAAAGAACTCGCAATGATTATCCTGGTACCATACTGCCAATTCCTTTGTGCAAAAATGAATAGGACCAGATTCCAACAGTTTACCATCCACAGCAAAAACTTCTTCCGAGAGGTCTTTCTTGATTAACTCAACTCCCAGTCGGAGGGCCTCGTCTTCACCCATGAAGCAACCCGTAGCCCCAGAATCCCCCATCACATGGAACGGAATCTTGTCTTCTCCTACTACCAGTTTCATTTCAATAAAGAAATGTTCAGACCTCGTATTAATTTCGTTATTGACTGAAGGGATTTATTTTCTGCTAATTAATTCCAGGAAACCAAAGGTCTTTCTCCCGCAAGAGACCGCTTTAGAAGAGCCCGTCTCGCCAATAGGAGAAAGGAGGTAATGGCAGGCAATGCAAACTCGTCCTTCGCTCCGCAAGAGACCGCCGTAGTAACGCACGTCTCACCAACGGGAGAAGGAATGGAAAAGCTGGCTGCCTCTACCTTCTCCCCGCAAGAGATCACTTCGGAAACGGGCCTCTCACCAACGGGAGAAGGAAGGCTGGGAAAAAGGCTTGCAATGATCCAAGATCCATTGAAGGGGTACAAAACAGGTCAAACAGAGTTGTGCTTCTGCACCCTTATCATCTGGACAATTGGCAGCGCTCGGCAGGAATAATCGGCGTCCTCGTCCGGGCGCCATCTTCCCATATACTCTGCATATGACATACGCAAAAGGCGTGTTGACGTTAGTGCGTCTTTGGGCAACGTGCGCATGGTATGATGGGAAACGTAGTTTTCCGTTCCCCGTGACGCTCTGAGGCATGCCGCGTAATCTTTCCAGATGCTCACTGACAGCTATTTGCACCTTAATCTGTAAAATTGCATATCTACGGTTCTACTGATTGGAGTTTTGTGGTTTTGGTCTAGTTTTATCTATTAAAACCTACTCTATTCTTGTAATCTTTTCTGGGATTCTGTTTGCGTTGTACTTTCACTTCATTACGTTTAAAGTGCTGCATAAATACTTTACACGTTGCATACTTTAAACCTGACTGCTCTGTTGCCAAGCTATGACAAGGTTGAGCACAGGTTAATTTTGGGGTTATTTGTGCCTCACCCTGATAAGCATTGCAGTTGCTGCTTGAGTAGGGTTTCACCCCCTCAACCAGTAGCCCAGTTTCTTACTATTTCCCTCCTGCCCTCCTCCTACATTCTAGCTTGCCCTGTCCCTCCCGCCCCACTCCTGCATTGTTGCTTGTCCTGTCCCATCCACCCCTCTCACATTGTTACTTGCCCTGACCTCCCGCCCCCTCCTGCATTGTTGCTTGCCCAGTCCCTACCAACCACCCCTCATCTCTCTCCTGTGTTGATGTTTACCCCATCCCTGCCGTTCATTCCTATGTTGTTGCTTGCCTCCTCCCACCACGCTCTCCACCATCCTGTGTTGTAAATATCTCCCCCTCCCATGCTGTTGGCTGCACTCTCCCATCCCACCGTGTCATAGTGGTAATTTTCTAACAATTTTGTACCATCCTGCAAGGTAGACGAGACCAATTGCCTCTGACAATGCTTATTATTTTTCATCCACGGTGGCTTTCCGGTGAATAAAGTAAATATATATTTCAAAGTCTTAGGTCACATTGTAAAACTTACAATACTGGCGACGTTCTGCGCAAGGGGCAGCGTTGGTCATCTCCCCTACTGTACTCTCTCCAATGATGCAGCACGAAAACAGGACAAAGTGAACTGCGGCATTGCCCATGAAAGATTTACTCACGAGGAATCCTGATATAAAAGCGACTGACAGGAGCACTACTTCCCGGTTCTTGTTAGGGTTGTGGTGAGTGCTGTGGAGGCGAAAAAGAACGGAAGGCTACAGCTTACAGAACTATATCAAGAAGTATAATACCTGTATGGGCAGAGGTGGCCAGGAACTGAGTGAATAGCTGTGGAAGTGCACAACCATATGCAGGCTAGCGGTCTGGCTCTGCTGATTCTATGACTGTCGTGAAGCAAATCTGTAAGCCTGCCTGTCATCGGCTTCACCTGTCCAGGTCCTTTGGTCGATTAAACAAAGTGTTTGTGGGGAGGCCTTAGTGGATACACAACTGTGGGCCAGGGCTCCAATGATGCGTGGTATCCTATCTGCGTTCCTTTAAAGGTGTGAAGCATCGGGCAGCAGTGTGTGGGCCTCAGTTCCGTGTGTTCCGCCGTCATCACTTCTCATACCTGAGGAGACAGCGGGCACCAGCGGTAATCTTTGCGCCACAGAAGAGACCTTACACTCACCTCTGAGGAGACTGAGGGAGGCAACGGCAGACCTTGTGCCACAGGGGCTGGCATCTCCTTCGGGTACGCTGTGAGTGTTATTCTCCCTTCCCTCGATTCTGAGCAGCAGCAGTGTCTTCTCAGAAATCAATCCTGTCAGCTGAGGCAGCGTTGGAGCAGGCGCCGTGTGGAGACACTTTCCCTCTAAATGCACAGTTCGTCTCATACAGCCGTCTGGTGGGCAGTGTTGGTACTACGTGCAGGAAGTATAGAGGCACACAAACAGAATATTAACTCCTGTGTGTCCGTGTACATGGACAATTTTCTATTCTTTTACATTATTTAAACGTGGTTCCACCCCAGTCCTTCAGGAGGCAAGGGGCACGTTGTTACCTTTGTGGTGAGCAAAGTGACTAGTCTTATATCCTGTTCATTTACTTTCCCTTTTGATGCCCTTATCCATTGCTACCTTTTGTCATAGGAGACATTTCTCCTCTGTAGCCCCTGTTCTTTGCATTTCTTTTCGCACAGGGTGTCATCCAGTTTTCTATTCTTTTACATTACCCTTCCCCTCATTTCTGTTCCACCATGGTGGCAGCTGCCAGCATGACCCAGCCACCTCCATTTTTAAATGAAGTAGGGGAACCGGAGATCTGCTGGAAAGAATGGGTAAAACTCTTTGAGTCATACTTAATTGCCATAGGGGGGAGCGGTTCACAGCTACTCGCAAGCAGCACAAACTACTCCGCAATCTGGGTGTTCAAGGACGCAAAATCTATGAAACATTGCCAGAACCAGAAAATCAGAATGGCGAAGCAGTGGGACTGATGGATGATTTCGAAACCACGATGATGAAACTTGAATCTCACTTTGGGGACAAAATAAATGTGGTATTAGAACGACATACATTTTTTAGCAGGTCCCAAGGGAAACAGGAGTCAGTCACTAACTACATTGTGGCACTGCGAGGTCTCACCCAACTGTGTGAGTTTGGAAACTTAACTGATTCTCTAATTAGAGATCAACTAGTATGTTGTACTAACAACTTGCGCATACAGGAGAAATTGCTTGCTAAGAACCCATGTCTACGTGAAGCTGTCAGCATAGCTAAATCAGTAGAACATACGGCAAAGTGCATAAAAGAAATGAAGATCACGACGGAAGTAGTGGCCAGAGTCCAAGTGGAGGCAGAAGTTAGCAAAATGAATAAGGTAATAAATAAGAGTACTTCACATAAACCTCCCAGCAGTGAGAGAAATTACAAGTGTTACAGATGCGGCAGCGGAAACCATCTGGCTAATAATGTCCATTGTCCAGCCAGGAGTGTCACGTGCAAGAAATGCTACAGGATGGGACACTTTGCCAGATTGTGCAGAGACGGGGAACTTCATCATGGAGAGTACATGAGCACGGAAGACATCTTGAGCAAAGAAGTTAAGTGTGTGATACCAAGTGAGAGGAAGTACATGTTTCAGCTCAAAGAAGAGACCGGAACCATAAACATGATATATCCCAAGTGTGAAGTCCAACTAAACAGCAAATGTGTCATCATGTATGCTGACTCATGCTCTCCTTTTACCTTGTTAAACTACAAAGACTATGAAGGTATTAGCAAGTTGGAGAACAAATCTTTGCAGGCAGCGGATATCTCCCCAATGGGATACAACAAACAGCTGATTGCCCTCTTGGGAATGGAAGTGATGCAGATCGAAATCAAGGGGAGGATCACTGTAGGCAAAATTGACATTGTGGCGGCAGGATCCAACTTGTTAGGGATAATCCTCAACCCCAATAAAGAATAACCAGTAATGCTGACCGATCAGAGCTTATCTGAAGCCAAAATATGTGATGAGTTCCCTACATTGTTCCAAGACAGATAGGGCCTCCTATGTGACTACCAGCACAAGATCAACCTCAAGGCTAATGCTAAACCAGTGGTACACAAATTGCGCCAGGTACCGCACCTAATGAGGAAACCCTTAGAGAAGGAACTGAAAAGGTTGTGCAATTTAGGGGTCATACAGCCAATAGACATGTCAGAATGGTTGACGCCTGTCGTAATAGCAGCCAAAGCCAGTGAGGAGGGCATCCGTTTATGTGCGGACTTACGCAGCTTAAACGATAACATCTGGGTGGAAAGGTATCCACTTCCCAACATAAATGAAATGCTCAGCACAATGGGTCCGGCCAGATTCTTTAGTGTCATCGATCTGTCGATGGCCTACCACCAGGTTGACCTGCACCCTGATTCAAGGCCCTTAACTGCTTTTATAATACCCCAAGGAGCATTTATGTTCAAAAGAATGCCTTTTGGCCTGGCTTCCACTTCGGCGGTATTCCAGAAAATCATAAACCAAGTCTTAAGAGGAGTGGACCAAACAATGTGCTTCCAGGATGACATTCTAGTGTACTGTAGAAGATCATGACCGCACCCTGCGACTGGTGTTCACAAAACTAATGGACGCGGGATTGACTGTGCAGAAGTCTAAATGCCAAATCCGGGTGACTTCTGTCGACTACCTAGGCCATTCAATTTCGGACCAGGGCTTTAGACCAAGGAACAATATACTTAAAGCGGTAAAAGATGCCCCTTACCCGCAGAGTAAGGATGAACTCAAGTAATTCCTGGGGTTGATGGAGTACATGGCGAAGTTCGTCAAAGATTTTGCTTCCAAATGCGATCCCTTGCGTGAACTGCTAAAGAAGAACAGAGACTTTGAATGGCTGGACCAGCACAGGATCACCTTAGAAAAGCTGAAGGAAGAAGTGTTGCAGTCACCAGCTTTAGGCTCATTTGACCCCACAAGGAAAACTATACTTACCACTGATGCATCTAGAAATGGTCTAGGAGCCACCTTGTCACAACGAGACGGGAAGGAGGAAAGAATAATCGCATTTGCATCCAGGAGTCTGTCCAAAGCAGAAAGCAATTACTCTGTAATCGAGAAAGAGGCACTGGGTGTTTACTGGGCAGTGAAGCATCTCAAGTTTTTTCTATGGGGAATGAACTTTACTATCCGCACTGACCATAAGCCACTTACATTTATTTTTACAGTAAAGGGAACTGAGAACTGTACGCCGAGGATTGGTAAATGGATCCTAGGACTAGACAACTACAATTTCAAAGTAGAATATGTTCCAGGGGCCGAGAACAAGATACCGGACTACCTATCAAGGGCATCGTTTGAGAGTGAACAGGCCGAGGAAATGTTAGACAGCCCCATCATGGTGGTGGATGAGCCAGCACTGACGGAGGAAGAATGGGTAAAAGGAACATAGGAAGATGAAAACATGTAAAAAATCAAAGAGCTCATCACTGAAGGATGGCCCAGCAAATGCTGCAACCTCCAAGATCATATCAAGGTCTTTTGGGAAGTACGCCACAAACTAAGCATCATAGGAAACTGGGTCTACAGACAGAACAGGATCGTACCACCAAGCAACCTCCGGAACAAGATTGTGGAACTAGCTCATGAAGGGCACTTAGGACGCAGCCTCACCAAGCAAAAAGTGAGGGAGAAGTTCTGGTTCCCCAGAATGGATGCAATGGTGGAGCAGTTAGTCAAAGATTGCATTAGCTGTGCCAGGAGCGACAAAAGCAAATCTCTAAGGAAAGCACCCTTATCACCAGTGGAAGTACCCTCCAAACCATGGAGCAAACTCGCTAAGGACATCATAGGGCCCAGGGATAGTCTGGGAGTCCAAAAGATGTTCATGCTAGTTCTAGTTGACTACACTTCGCATTGGGTCTCTTACAAATTTCTCCATCACACAAACACAAGTGTGGTCCTCGAATGTCTGAAAGATGTCTTTGCAAAAGAAGGCATACCATCATCCCTAGTCACGGACAATGGGGTACAGTTTACGTCACAGCTCATGATTGACTTTCTAAAAAAGTTGAACATCAAGCACGAAAGGACAGCCCCTTATTGCCCTAAGGCCAATGGGTTAGTAGAAAGGACGAATAGGCTCATCAAAGAACACTTTCAGCTAGCCACCATGAATGGGTGGGAAATAGAATCCTCCCTGCTGGATTGTTTATGGGCATACCACACCACCCCATATCTAGTAACAGGTGTTTCCCTTTTTGTGTCCCTCAGAAGGAGAGAACCCTGTACCAAACTCAACCCTGGGTGGTTGGAGGGGGGGGTGGCATCTAACCACATTCCTGAAATAGCTAGAGAGAGGGTAAAACGGCACCAGGAGAAATATAAAAGCTGGCATGATAAAAAGAATGGTGTAAAATCCCCTGGGTGGAGCGTTGGGGAGATGGTGCAAGTGAAAAGGAGTGTGCAGGGGTCACAAAATGTGAGCAAGTTCTATCCTCCCTGTAGGATAGCCAAAGTATTCAAAAATGTAGTTCGCCTGGAGAATGGACAATATTGGAGCAGTGACCGAGTTACAAAATGTAATGTGTTTTCAGATGATGGAGAGTTGGATGATCAATAAACCAGACTTGTTAATCTCCTTGCAGTTTTCTTTTAACCCCTTCGGGGCTAATGACGAGCTGGGCTCGTCATCGCGCTTACCTGTCCTGCGCGGATGACAAGGCCAGCTCGTCATCAGCCCCACCCTCGGGGGAAGCGCTGGCGCTCCCCCCGAGGCTCTCTGATCTTCGGTTTTGCAATGGGGGCGGCAGCGGAAGAGCTTCCGCTGCCGCCCCCGCCCCCCCCCCCATGGTAATCCCTGATGACGTCAGCGCGCACAGCGCGCGCTGACATCATCAGGGATTCCCAGCGCTCAGGAAGCCATTTGCTTCCTGACCGCGCTGGAAGAAGGTAGGTTTCTCGAGGCTGGCGGGGGTTTGGGGGCAGCGAAGAGGCATCAGGGGAGAGGAAAGAGATTTTCCTTTCCCCTGATGTCTCTTTGCAGGGCATTTCTGCCTCACGATCGCGCACAGCGTCGCGATTGTGCGGCGGAAATGCCCCCACTAGACACCAGGGATATACTTTTAGTTTTTAGGAAGTGACCCCTTGGGCAAGGGTCGCTTCCAGGCGGGCTGGCAATATGTTTTCGTTTTTCTGCCCCCCCTGGGGGGAAATCGGCCCGTTTTTTCGGCCGTTTTGCCCCCGGGGGGGGCAGAAATTCCCCACTAGCACCAGGGATATTGATTTTAGCCAAGATGGCGGCCATTGATTTTGTTTACGTTTTTCTGTCCCCCCTGGGGGCAAATCGGCCCGTTTTTTTTTGCCGTTTTGCCCCCAGGGGGGACAGAAAATGCCCACTAGACACCAGGGATGTAATTTTAGTTTTTAGGAAGCGACCCCTTGGGCAAGGGTCGCTTCCAGGCGGGGTCTGAGTATGTTTTCGTTTTTCTGCCCCCCCCTGGGGGGAAATCGGCCCGTTTTTCGGCCGTTTTGCCCCCAGGGGGGGCAGAAATTACCCACTAGAACCAGGGATTTTTGTTGGGGCAATGTGTTTGTTTTGGAAAGCGACCCCTTGGGTAAGGGTCGCTTCCAGGTGGACATGATTGTGTTTTTGTTTTTCTGTCCACCCTGGGGGCAAATCGGCCTGTTTTTTTTGCCGTTTTGCCCCCAGGGGGGGCGGAAAATGCCCACTAACACAAAGTTTTTAGGAAGCGACCCCTTGGGCATGTTTGCTGGTGGTGTGTGTGGGGAGTGGTACTTGGCTGGATGGTGTGCGTGGAGCGGTGCTTGGCTGGCGGTGTGTGTGGAGTGGTACTTGGCTGTCGGTGTGCGCTGAGTGGTGTTTGGCTGGCGGTGTGCGTGGAGGGGTACTTGGCTATCTATGCATGGAGTGGTGCTTGGCTGGCGGTGTGTGTGGAGTGGCGCTTGGCTGGTGGTGTGTGTAGAGTGGTACTTGGCTGTCTGTGCACGGAGTGGTGCTTGGCTGGCGGTGTGTGTGGAGTGGCGCTTGGCTGGTGGTGTGCGTGGAGTGCTACTTTGCTGTCTGTGCACGGAGTGCTGCTTGGCTGGTGGTGTGTGTGGAGTGGCGCTTGGCTGGTGGTGTGCGTGGAGTGCTACTTTGCTGTCTGTGCACGGAGTGCTGCTTGGCTGGCGGTGTGTGTGGAGTGGCGCTTGGCTGGTGGTGTGCGTGGAGTGCTACTTTGCTGTCTGTGCACGGAGTGCTGCTTGGCTGGCGGTGTGTGTGGAGTGGCGCTTGGCTGGTGGTGTGCGTGGAGTGCTACTTTGCTGTCTGTGCACGGAGTGCTGCTTGGCTGGCGGTGTGTGTGGAGTGGCGCTTGGCTGGTGGTGTGCGTGGAGTGCTACTTTGCTGTCTGTGCACGGAGTGCTGCTTGGCTGGCGGTGTGTGTGGAGTGGCGCTTGGCTGGTGGTGTGCGTGGAGTGCTACTTTGCTGTCTGTGCACGGAGTGCTGCTTGGCTGGCGGTGTGTGTGGAGTGGCGCTTGGCTGTTAGTGTGCGTGGAGTGCTACTTTGCTGTCTGTGCACGGAGTGCTGCTTGGCTGGCGGTGTGTGTGGAGTGGCGCTTGGCTGGTGGTGTGCGTGGAGTGCTACTTTGCTGTCTGTGCACGGAGTGCTGCTTGGCTGGCGGTGTGTGTGGAGTGGTGCTTGGCTGGTGGTGTGCGTGGAGTGCTACTTTGCTGTCTGTGCACGGAGTGCTGCTTGGCTGGCGGTGTGTGTGGAGTGGCGCTTGGCTGGTGGTGTGCGTGGAGTGCTACTTTGCTGTCTGTGCACGGAGTGCTGCTTGGCTGGCGGTGTGTGTGGAGTGGCGCTTGGCTGGTGGTGTGCGTGGAGTGCTACTTTGCTGTCTGTGCACGGAGTGCTGCTTGGCTGGCGGTGTGTGTGGAGTGGCGCTTGGCTGGTGGTGTGCGTGGAGTGCTACTTTGCTGTGTGCACGGAGTGCTGCTTGGCTGGCGGTGTGTGTGGAGTGCTGCTTGGCTGGCGGTGTGTGTGGAGTGGCGCTTGGCTGGTGGTGTGCGTGGAGTGCAACTTTGCTGTCTGTGCACGGAGTGCTGCTTGGCTGGCAGTGTGTGTGGAGTGGCGCTTGGCTGGTGGTGTGCGTGGAGTGCTACTTTGCTGTCTGTGCACGGAGTGCTGCTTGGCTGGCGGTGTGTGTGGAGTGGCGCTTGGCTGGTGGTGTGCGTGGAGTGCTACTTTGCTGTCTGTGCACGGAGTGCTGCTTGGCTGGCGGTGTGTGTGGAGTGGCGCTTGGCTGGTGGTGTGCGTGGAGTGCTACTTTGCTGTCTGTGCACGGAGTGCTGCTTGGCTGGCGGTGTGTGTGGAGTGGCACTTGGCTGGTGGTGTGCGTGGAGTGCTACTTTGCTGTCTGCACGGAGTGCTGCTTGGCTGGCGGTGTGTGTGGAGTGCTGCTTGGCTGGCGGTGTGTGTGGAGTGGCGCTTGGCTGGTGGTGTGCGTGGAGTGCTACTTTGCTGTCTGTGCACGGAGTGCTGCTTGGCTGGCGGTGTGTGTGGAGTGGCGCTTGGCTGGTGGTGTGCGTGGAGTGCTACTTTGCTGTCTGTGCACGGAGTGCTGCTTAGCTGGAGGTGTGTGTTGAGTGACGCTTGGCTGGTGGTGTGCTAGGAGTGCTACTTTGCTGTCTGTGCACGGAGTGCTGCTTGGCTGGCGGTGTGTGTGGAGTGGCGCTTGGCTGGTGGTGTGCTGGAGTGCTACTTTGCTGTCTGTGCACGGAGTGCTGCTTGGCTGGCGGTGTGTGTGGAGTGGCGCTTGGCTGGTGGTGTGCGTGGAGTGCTACTTTGCTGTCTGCACGGAGTGCTGCTTGGCTGGCGGTGTGTGTGGAGTGCTGCTTGGCTGGCGGTGTGTGTGGAGTGGCGCTTGGCTGGTGGTGTGCGTGGAGTGCTACTTTGCTGTCTGTGCACGGAGTGCTGCTTGGCTGGCGGTGTGTGTGGAGTGGCGCTTGGCTGGTGGTGTGCGTGGAGTGCTACTTTGCTGTCTGTGCACGGAGTGCTGCTTGGCTGGCGGTGTGTGTGGAGTGGCGCTTGGCTGGTGGTGTGCGTGGAGTGCTACTTTGCTGTCTGTGCACGGAGTGCTGCTTGGCTGGCGGTGTGTGTGGAGTGGCGCTTGGCTGGTGGTGTGCGTGGAGTGCTACTTTGCTGTCTGTGCACGGAGTGCTGCTTGGCTGGCGGTGTGTGTGGAGTGGCGCTTGGCTGGTGGTGTGCGTGGAGTGCTACTTTGCTGTCTGTGCACGGAGTGCTGCTTGTCTGGCGGTGTGTGTGGAGTGGCGCTTGGCTGGTGGTGTGCTGGAGTGCTACTTTGCTGTCTGTGCACGGAGTGCTGCTTGGCTGGCGGTGTGTGTGGAGTGGTGTTTGGCTGGCGGTGTGTGGGGAGTGGTGTTTGGCTGGCGGTGTGTGGGGAGTGGTACTTGGCTGGATGGTGTGCGTGGAGTGGTACTTGGCTGTCGGTGTGCGCTGAGTGGGGTTTGGCTGGCGGTGTGCATGGTCTGGTGCTTGGATGGTGGTGTGGGTGGACTGGAACTCTGCTGGCGGTGTGTGAGTAGTTACTTTCTGTTGGTCACTACACACACTGCTAGTTGAGTGACAGTCTACGCAGTCCATCATTTTCTGTAGTTGCTATGTCAGATATCTGGGCGTGTGAAAGTGATGGGCGGCTGGCGGTGTGAATGTTTTGTATGTGTCACACGTACAAAAGGTGTATGAATGTCCTTACTGCCCCTGTGTGATATGGGTACTGGTAGTAGCAAAAGACTGACTGGCACCAAAGTGGTCAGGCACTTTAAAAAAATTCAAAAAATTATCCAGTGTCTTGATGTTAAACCTCATCTAATCTCATTTGGTCTAAGCCCTAATTGATGGCCCATCTGGCCGAATTTTAATTTGGGGGGCAAATTTGTGTGTTGTTTTTTTAATTGTTATATTGTTTGTGAAATGTGGTAGTAATTTTTTTTTTCTTCTCTATTTTTGTCTTGTTCCAGGCTTTTGCTGTTTGGATTGTTGTAGGTTGCGTGTCTGTTTGCAGCTTGTGTAGTTGCTTGTGCTTGGTAAGGGAATGTATTTTGTACTACTTCTCCTTGATGTTTGTCTTTTTGAAAAAGGTTGTACTTCTAGCAGTTTGTGTGGCTCTGTGTTTTTTTTTCCAGCATTAGTGTTTGATGTGCACTTTGTTTTCTAATGTCATTTCTTTTTTTCTTTCTAGTGGGATTTCATTTCTTTTCGCTGTGTCTCAACAGAGTAGGTGCTGGTGAGTGTAGCTATATTTTGTAAGAGTTAAATTGTTTTGGATTGTATTTATCTTTTAGTGAAAGCCTTACCTTGTTTACTTCTTACTTTGCACAGTGTAGGTTGTTGTTCACTTGTGTGTGCAGTCTTCTTGCTTTGTAAGGATAATGGCTAGTCGCAGGATTACTGCTCAGCAGGTTCTTGGTTTGCTTTTTGAGTCTTCCTCGGACCATGGTTCAGAGTCTGAGTCCGATTCGGACTCCCAGGAAGCGGCAGAAGATTCAGGCAGTGAGTTTTCTCTTCGCATGGAATCATCATCATCGGATGATGACTCTTCTTCTAGTGCTGATGAAGGGCCTATGGTACAGGAGGACATTGTGTTGCCGGTAGTGGGCCAAGAGGCACCTGTGCTGCTGCCTAGGGCCGCAAGGTTTCCTTTCTTTTTACGTCGGCAAGAGGCATGTGGGCTGGAGCCTGCACCCAAAAGGCTTCACATTGCTGTGGTGCGCAAAGGGGCATCTGGTGCTTTTCGTCTTCCTGCTGGTGTAGTGCAGCAAGGGGCATCTGGGGCTGTTAGGCTTCCCATTGGTGTAGAGCGGCAAGAGGCATCTGGGCCTGCTGGGTTTCCCGGTGGTGTAGTGCAGCAAGAAGCATCTCAGGCTGCTGGGCTTCCCGTTGGTGTAGTGCAGGAAGAGCCCTCTGGGGATGCTACGTCTTCTGTTGGTGTTGTGCAGCCAGAAGTATCTGTGGCTGTTAGGCTTCCCGTTGGAGAACAGCAGCAAGATGTTTCGGTGCTGCAGGCTGGGGTGGCTGCTCCCCCCGTTGATAGGGATGGCCTCTGGGTTCCCCCTGGCTTGGTGCAGCCGGCATTGCCAGAGTTCACTGGTGTTCCTGGGTGTAGAGTGAATACAGAGAATTTTCTGCCAATTAATTTTTTTCAGTTGTTTTTTGACGATGTGTTTTTGCAAGAGATTGTTGAGCAAACCAATTTATATGCAGAACAATATTTGAGGGCCAACAGTGCCAGCCTTAAGCCCTATTGTAGAGCAATCCGGTGGACTCCCACCAATGTTGAAGAGATGAAGAAGTTTCTGGGATTAACTTTTTTGATGGGCTTGATAAGGAAGTCATCAATTACTTCATATTGGTCCACTAGTCCCTTGATGGTAACAGCTATATTTCCAGCAGTCATAAGTCGTGATCGGTATACGCTTCTTCTTCGGATGATGCATTTTGCTGATAATAGATTAGCGTTGTCACGCGATCACCCTGATTGTGACCGTTTGTTTAAAATTCGGCCTGTCCTTGATCACTTTGTTGATCGTTTTTCTGAGATTTTTGTCCCTGGTAAAGAAATTGCAGTGGATGAGTCTTTGGTGTTGTTCAAGGGCCGCTTGGTTTTTAGGCAATACATTCCTAGTAAGAGGTCACGCTATGGAATCAAACTGTATATGCTGTGTGACAGTGAGACTGGATATGTCTACAATTTCAGGGTGTACACTGGTAAGGAGTCCCGCATTAACCCTCCTGGTTGTCCTTCTACTTTTGGAGTAACTGAGAAAATTGTGTGGGAACTAGGTAGAGGATTATTTAACAAAGGCCATCATTTATATGTAGATAACTTCTACACTGGTGTGCAGTTGTTCAAGGAGTTGGCCAAAGTGGGCACTGTTGCTTGTGGCACAATGCGCAGTAACCGTAAAGGTTTCCCAAAGGAACTTGTTTGCAAAAGGCTTGTGCGGGGACAGTCTACGGCATTGCGATGTGGGGAGCTTTTAGCTGTGAAGTATTCAGACAAGAGAGATGTGTACATGCTGACTACTATCCACGATGAAAGTACTGTACCTGTGCCTGTTTGGGGTCAGGGTGCTGAAGTGCGCAAACCTGTGTGCATTCTAGCTTACAATAAGTTCATGGGTGGTGTTGACAGAGTAGATCAGAGGTTGGAACCTTATGCTGCTCTTCGAAAGGCTTACGTTTGGTACAAGAAGTTGGCTATCCATCTGTTCCACTTGGCATCATTTAATGCTTTCGTTGTGTACCAGAAGTCTTGTCCTGGGACGAAGATGACTTTTCTTAAGTTTCAGGAGTCTATAATAGGCAGCCTTGTACTTGTGCAGCAGGCAAGTGTTCCTAGATTTGGAGTGGTGGAGGAAGTGGCTAGATTGCAAGATCGCCACTTTCCTGAATCTATTCCTTCCACTACTGCTAGAGACTTTCCGACTAGAAGATGCAGAGTCTGTTGGCGAAGAGGCGTGCGGAAGGAGTCTCGTATATACTGTCCTGACTGTCCTTCTAAGCCTGCATTGTGTATGTCAGCTTGTTTTAAATCGTACCACACGCAAAAGAACTATTGGGAGTTTGAATGAGCTGTAAAGTGAATTGCCTGGTCTGCATTCTGTAAAACATTTTTAGTTTGTTTCAAGGATTGGCATTAGTGCAAAGTTTTTATTTTAAGAATTTGTGTTACCTGATTTGTAGGTATTTCCATTTGTTTAGTGTTATTTTCAAAAAAAGAATTCTAAATGTGTTTGTGGTTTGTGCCGGCTGGTGCTTGGCTGGCGGTGTGTGTGGAGTTGCGCTTGGCTGGTGGTGTGCGTGGAGTGGTACTTGGCTGTCTGTGCACGGAGTGGTGTTTGGCTGATGGTGTGTGTGGAGTGGTGCTTGGCTGGCGGTGTGTGTGGAGTGGTGCTTCGCTGTCTGTGCACGGAGTGGTGCTTTGCTGGCGGTGTGTGTGGAGTGGCGCTTGGCTGGTGGTGTTCGTGGAGTGGTACTTGGCTGTCTGTGCATGGAGTGGTGCTTGGCTGGCGGTGTGTGTGGAGTGGTGCTTGGCTGGCGGTGTGTGTGGAGTGGTGCTTGGCTGGCGGTGTGTGTGGAGTGGTGCTTTGCTGGCGGTGTGTGTGGAGTGGCGCTTGGCTGGTGGTGTTCGTGGAGTGGTGCTTGGCTGTCTGTGCATGGAGTGGTGCTTGGCTGGCGGTGTGTGTGGAGTGGTGCTTGGCTGGCGGTGTGTGTGGAGTGGTGCTTGGCTGGCGGTGTGTGTGGAGTGGTGCTTGGCTGGCGGTGTGTGTGGAGTGGTGCTTGGCTGGCGGTGTGTGTGGAGTGGTGCTTGGCTGGCGGTGTGTGTGGAGTGCTGCTTGGCTGGCGGTGTGTGTGGAGTGCTGCTTGGCTGGCGGTGTGTGTGGAGTGGTGCTTGGCTGGCAGTGTGTGTGGAATGGTGCTTGGCTGGCAGTGTGTGTGGAGTGGCGCTTGGCTGGTGGTGTTTGTGGAGTGGTACTTGGCTGGAGGGTGTGCGTGGAGCGGTGTTTAGCTGTATGTGCACGGAGTGGTGCTTGGCTGGCGGTGTGCGTGGAGAGGCGCTTGGCTGGTGGTGTGCGCTGAGTGTTTGGCTGGCGGTGTGCATGGTCTGGTGCTTGGCTGGTGGTGTGGGTGGACTGGCGCTCGGCTGGCGGTGTGTGAGTAGTTACTTTCTGTTGGTCACTGCACACACTGCTTGTTGAGTGACACTCCACGCAGTCCATCAATTTGTGTAGTTCCAGTGTCAGAAATGTGGGCGTGTGAAAGTGATGGGCCCTTGAATGGCGCTGTTTGCTGGTGTGAGTGTTGAAATGTGATGGGTCCGCGGCTGGCGTTGTGAATGTTTTGAATGTGTCACACGTACGAAAGGTGTATGAATGGCCTGTAAAGAGGTTGGTGCCTTGACGTGGCTTTACAGCTCACGAGCTGTGAGTCAGTGGTTCAGTTTATCATACTTGCAATTATACACAGTGTATTTCATTTTTGTGAAATTACTTGCGTATACAATTGTATGTACTGAATCATCACTCACCCTCGTGCCAAATCCAACCAGTATGTGTGTGTGCTTGCGGATTAGATGGGTGTGCAGTAATAATTGTTTTTTTTTCTCTTTCTGCATTAGGGTGTACCTTGTCCCTTATTGTGATTGTTGTAATGTGTTGCTTTTATTCCAGATGGTGTCAGTGGTCTTGTTTGTATCAGGTATGAAAGGTGCGTGAATGGCCTGTAAAACGGTTGGTGCCTTGTCGTGGCTTTACAGCTCACGAGTTGCGAGTCACTGGTTCGGTTTTTATGCATTTATTTATTGACAGAGCATTTCATTTTTTTGAAATATCTTGTTAATAAAATTTTATATACTGAACCATCACTCGCCCTCGTGCCAAATCCAACCTGTATGTGTGTGTCTTTGAGGAATAGATAGCCGTGCTTGAATGTTTGACTTTTGAGTAACTCTGTTAAGGTGAGGTACCCTTTTACTCGGGAGAACAAGGGGAACGCTGGGTGGTAGGACATTTTTGCCGGCACGGCGATCCCACGGCAAAATTTTTGGAAAAGTGCTATTTTTACCTAATTAAGGTTTGCAAGAAGTTCTGGGTAGGAGAATTCATGTCCACCAGCTTTTGCAAGAGGGGTTACCCGGGTTTTTGGCCCCGTGCGAGACAGCCATCTATGGAAACCTACCAAACCCACACATTTCTGAAAAGTAGACACCCGGGGGCTTCCAAGGAGGTATGGCTTGCGTGGATCCTCCAACGTTCCTTTACCCAGAATCCCTTGCAAACCTCATTTTTTGCTTGGAAAAAATCAGTTTTTTCACACGTTTTAGTGTGGGCAAGCGTGGCATCACTGGGCTCACACAAATTACCTCCCACCCAGCGTTCCCCAAGGTCTCCCGATAAAAATGGTACCTCACTTGCGTGGTTAGGCATAGCGGCTGCTTTAGGAAAAGGCCCAATTCATACTGTGGAGACGAAAACATTACCTTTAGCCAAATAATCTTATTTTTTGAGGGGGTCACCTGAGCTTTTGGCCCGGGGCTTGGCAGGCATCTTTGGAAACTACCAAACCCAAACAGTTCTGAGAACTAGACACCCGGGGGAGTCCAGGGTGGTATGGCATGCGTGGGTCCCCCAATGTTTTCCTACCCAGAAACCCCTGCAAACCTGAAATTTTGGTCCAAAAACCCACTTTTCCATACTTTTTTGGGTGGGATCTCGCTGCCGGAACAAATGTCCTACCACCCAGCGTTTCCGTTGTTCTCCCGAGTAAAATGATACCTCACTTGTGTGGGTGGGCCAAAGGCAAGTGACTTAGGCTGGGGTGCTTAATTTGTAAAACGTAAATGTGAGTAAAAACTCATTTTTGGGGTGTTCTGCTTTGGGGCACCCACACAAGTGAGGTATCCTTTTACTCGGGAGAACAAGGGGAACGCAGGGTGGTATGACTTTTTTGCCGGCACGGCGATCCCACGGCAAAAAGTTTGGAAAAGGGCAATTTTTACCTAATTTTAAGGTTTGCAGAGAGTTCTGGGTAGGAAAACATTGGGGGACCCATGCATGCCATACCTCCCTGGACTCCCCCAGGTGTCTAGTTTTCAGAACTGTTTGGGTTTGCTACTTTGCAAAGAATACCACCGAGCCCCGGGCCACAAATTCAGATCCCCCCCCCCCCAAAAATCAAGGTAGTTTTGCAATAAGGTAATGTAAATTCACCACCGTACGATTTGAACCGTTTCCTGTTGCAGCCACTATGTCTACCCACGCAAGTGAGGTACCTTTTTTTCGGGAGACCTGGGGGCACGCTGGGTGAGTGGAAATTTGTTGATCCACGCAGATTCCAGAACTTTCCACCACAGAAATGTGAGGAAAATGTGTTTTTTTGGTCAAATTTTTATGTTTTCAAGGGATTCTGGGTAACAAAACCTGGGGGTAGGCAGACGAGTCACCCCATCCTGAATTCCCCTGGGTGTCTAGTTTTCAAAAATGTATAGGTTTGCTAGGTTTCCTTAGGTGCTGGCAGAGCTACGGCGCAAAAACAAAAGGTAGTCTTTTTGTCCGAATCGTGCAAAATTTCACTGGGAAATTGAGGTGCGACCATGCTGCGTTTTGCGCTGTTTCATGTCGCAGCCACTATGCCTACCCATGCAAGTGAGGTACCATTTTTTTGGGGAGACCTGGGGGCACGCTGGGTGGGTGGAAATTTGTTGATCCACGCAGATTCCAGAACTTTCCACCACAGAAATGTGAGGAAAATGTGTTTTTTGGTCAAATTTTTATGTTTTCAAGGGATTCTGGGTAACAAATCCTGGGGGTAGGCAGACGAGTCACCCCATCCTGAATTCCCCTGGGTGTCTAGTTTTAAAAAATGTATAGGTTTGCTAGGTTTCCTTAGGTGCTGGCAGAGCTACGGCGCAAAAACAAAAGGTAGTCTTTTTGTCCGAATCGTGCAAAATTTCACTGGGAAATTGAGGTGCGACCATGCTGCGTTTTGCGCTGTTTCATGTCGCAGCCACTATGCCTACCCACGCAAGTGAGGTACCATTTTTTTCGGGAGACCTGGGGGCACGCTGGGTGGGTGGAAATTTGTTGATCCACGCAGATTCCAGAACTTTCCACCACAGAAATGTGAGGAAAATGTGTTTTTTTGGTCACATTTTTATGTTTGTAAGGGATTCTGGGTAACAAAACCTGGGGGTAGGCAGACGAGTCACCCCATCCTGAATTGCCCTGGGTGTGTAGTTTTCAGAAATGTATAGGTTTGCTAGGTTTCCCTAGGTGCTGGCAGAGCTACGGCACAAAAACAAAAGGTAGTCTTTTTGTCCGAATCGTGCAAAATTTCACTGGGAAATTGAGGTGCGACCATGCTGCGTTTTGCGCTGTTTCATGTCGCAGCCACTATGCCTACCCACGCAAGTGGGGTACCATTTTTTTTGGGAGACCTGGGGGCACACTGGGTGGATGGAAATTTGTTGATCCACGCAGATTCCAGAACTTTCCACCACAGAAATGTGAGGAAAATGTGTTTTTTTGGTCAAATTTTTTTGTTTGAAAGGGATTCTGGGTAACAAAACCTGGGGGTAGGCAGACGAGTCACCCCATCCTAAATTGCCCTGGGTGTCTAGTTTTCAGAAATGTATAGGTTTGCTAGGTTTCCCTAGGTGCTGGCTGAGCTACGGCGCAAAAACAAAAGGTAGTCTTTTTGTCCGAATTGTGCTAAATTTCACTGGGAAATTGAGGTGAGACCATGCTGCGTTTTGCGCTGTTTCATGTCGCAGCCACTATGCCTACCCACGCAAGTGAGGTACCATTTTTTTCGGGAGACCTGGGGGCACGCTGGGTGGGTGGAAATTTGTTGATCCACGCAGATTCCAGAACTTTCCACCACAGAAATGTGAGGAAAATGTGTTTTTTTGGTCAAATTTTTATGTTTGTAAGGGATTCTGGGTAACAAAACCTGGGGGTAGGCAGACGAGTCACCCCATCCTGAATTGCCCTGGGTGTCTAGTTTTCAGAAATGTATAGGTTTGCTAGGTTTCCCTAGGTGCTGGCAGAGCTACGGCGCAAAAACAAAAGGTAGTCTTTTTGTCCGAATCGTGCTAAATTTCACTGGGAAATTGAGGTGCGACCATGCTGCGTTTTGCGCGGTTTCATGTCGCAGCCACTATGCCTACCCATGCAAGTGAGGTACCATTTTTTTCGGGAGACCTGGGGGCACGCTGGGTGGGTGGAAATTTGTTGATCCACGCAGATTCCAGAACTTTCCACCACAGAAATGTGAGGAAAATGTGTTTTTTTGGTCACATTATTATGTTTGTACGGGATTCTGGGTAACAAATCCTGGGGGTAGGCAAACGAGTCACCCCATCCTGAATTGCCCTGGGTGTCTAGTTTTCAGAAATGTATAGGTTTGCTAGGTTTCCCTAGGTGCTGGCAGAGCTACGGCGTAAAAACAAAAGGTAGTCTTTTTGTCCGAATCGTGCTAAATTTCACTGGGAAATTGAGGTGCGACCATGCTGCGTTTTGCGCTGTTTCATGTCGCAGCCACTATGCCTACCCACGCAAGTGAGGTACCATTTTTTTCAGGAGACCTGGGGGCACACTGGGTGCATGGAAATTTGTTGATCCACGCAGATTCCAGAACTTTCCACCACAGAAATGTGAGGAAAATGTGTTTTTTTGGTCAAATTGTTTTGTTTGAAAGGGATTCTGGGTAACAAAACCTGGGGGTAGGCAGACGAGTCACCCCATCCTGAATTGCCCTGGGTGTCTAGTTTTCAGAAATGTATAGGTTTGCTAGTTTTCCCTAGGTGCTGGCAGAGCTACGGCATAAAAACAAAAGGTAGTCTTTTTGTCCGAATCGTGCTAAATTTCACTGGGAAATTGAGGTGCAACCATGCTGCGTTTTGCGCGGTTTCATGTCGCACCTACTATGCCTACCCACGCAAGTGAGGTACCATTTTTTTCGGGAGACCTGGGGGCACGCTGGGTGGGTGGAAATTTGTTGATCCACGCAGATTCCAGAACTTTCCACCACAGAAATGTGAGGAAAATGTGTTTTTTGGGTCAAATATTTATGTTTGTAAGGGATTCTGGGTAACAAAACCTGGGGGTAGGCAGACGAGTCACCCCATCCTGAATTGCCCTGGGTGTCTAGTTTTCATAAATGTATAGGTTTGCTAGGTTTCCCTAGGTGCTGGCAGAGCTACGGCGCAAAAACAAAAGGTAGTCTTTTTGTCCGAATCGTGCTAAATTTCACTGGGAAATTGAGGTGCGACCATGCTGCGTTTTGCGCTGTTTCATGTCGCAGCCACTATGCCTACCCACGCAAGTGAGGTACCATTTTTTTTGGGAGACCTGGGGGCACACTGGATGGATGGAAATTTGTTGATCCACGCAGATTCCAGAACTTTCCACCACAGAAATGTGAGGAAAATGTGTTTTTTTGGTCAAATGTTTTTGTTTGAAAGGGATTCTGGGTAACAAAACCTGGGGGTAGGCAGACGAGTCACCCCATCCTGAATTGCCCTGGGTGTCTAGTTTTCAGAAATGTATAGGTTTGCTAGGTTTCCCTAGGTGCTGGCAGAGCTACGGCGCAAAAACAAAAGGTAGTCTTTTTGTCCGAATCGTGCAAAATTTCACTGGGAAATTGAGGTGCGACCATGCTGCGTTTTGCGCTGTTTCATGTCGCAGCCACTATGCCTACCCATGCAAGTGGGGTACCATTTTTTTCGGGAGACCTGGGGGCACACTGGGTGGATGGAAATTTGTTGATCCACGCAGATTCCAGAACTTTCCACCACAGAAATGTGAGGAAAATGTGTTTGTTTGGTCAAATTTTTTTGTTTGAAAGGGATTCTGGGTAACAAAACCTGGGGGTAGGCAGACGAGTCACCCCATCCTGAATTGCCCTGGGTGTCTAGTTTTCAGAAATGTATAGTTTTGCTAGGTTTCCCTAGGTGCTGGCAGAGCTACGGCGCAAAAACAAAAGGTAGTCTTTTTGTCCGAATCGTGCAAAATTTCACTGGGAAATTGAGGTGCGACCATGCTGCGTTTTGCGCTGTTTCATGTCGCAGCCACTATGCCTACCCACGCAAGTGAGGTACCATTTTTTTCGGGAGACCTAGGGGCACGCTGGGTGGGTGGAAATTTGTTGATCCACGCAGATTCCAGAACTTTCCACCACAGAAATGTGAGGAAAATGTGTTTTTTTGGTCAAATATTTATGTTTGCAAGGGATTCTGGGTAACAAAACCTGGGGGTAGGCAGACGAGTCACCCCATCCTGAATTGCCCTGGGTGTCTAGTTTTCACAAATGTATAGGTTTGCTAGGTTTCCCTAGGTGCTGGTTGAGCTACGGCTCAAAAACAAAAGGTAGTCTCTTTGTCCAAAGAGCTTAAGATTTCACTGGGAAATTGAGGAGCGACCACGTTGCATTTTGTGCCGTTTCCCGTCGTAGGCACAAGGCCGACCCACACAAGTGAGGTACCATTTTTTTCGGGAGACCTGGGGGCACGCTGGGTGGGTGGAAATTTGTTGATCCACGCAGATTCCAGAACTTTCCACCACAGAAATGTGAGGAAAATGTGTTTTTTTTGTCAAAATCTGAGCTTTGCAAGGGATTCTGGGTAACAAAACCTGGTGGTAGGCAGTCGAGTCATCCCATCCTGAATTCCCCTGGGTGTCTACTTTTCAAAAATGTATAGGTTTGCTAGGTTTCCCTAGGTGCCGGAAGAACTAGGGTGCAAAAACTACAGGTAGGCACTTTGCCAAAAAAGGGTCAATTTGTAACTGCAAAATTTAGGTGTGACCACGTTGCATTTTGCGCCGTTTCCTGTCGCAGGCACAAGGCCGACCCACACAAGTGAGGTACCGTTTTTATCGGGACACTTGGGGTAATTCAGATTTGTAAATCAACTGTTATTACCAATTGAGCTTTCTTGCATTTCTCCCTTTGAATGAAAGATATTGTGTAGAAAAAAAAACTTTATGAAAAATGACCAATAATTCTCATGCTAGTATGAGTATTCCCAACTTTGAAAATGTGCAATTATATACTGTTTCTGAACTCTATAATTTGTACCCAATTCATACATACATAGGTGTCTTTCATACAGATTATTCCATGTGTACATTTTCCAAGACAAAGTGCACTATACCCAGTAAATAAAAAAATACCATTGCAAGTTGCTGCTCAGTTTTTGGATCTGGGTTCGTCGGGTTCTTGGTGAAACTACAAGTCCCATATATCCCCACAACCAGGAAGGTCTAACGGATGTAACGGTATATTGCTTTCCAAGAGCTGTCAAAATTAGAGAAAGTTATAGGTGAAAACGTTGAGACAAAAGGCCGTTGTTTTCAACAAATTTTCAAATATTCCAATATCTAACTGTTAGTTTCTATAACGAAACCTTCATGGATTTAGACAAATGACCCCTTTCTGAATTCAGAATTTTGTCTATTTTTCGGAAATGTAAAGCTTTCCAGGATCCATTATTGCTTTCAAACTCATTTCTACCATTAACTGGAAGGAGGTGGAAAGCTCTAAAAATAGCAAAAATAGGCTATGTCCCAGAAAAATGCCAAAACTGAGTGAAAAATGTCGGTTCTCTGACAAAAGTCTGTCATTCCATGAAAGCTGAGAAAATGGAGATTTCAGCCCCACAAACCCTTTTGTGATACCATTTTCAGGGAAACACCCAGAGGCTTTCATTTGCAGCCCGTTTTTCCCATTTTTCTGAAAAAAACAAAAAAAACACTATATTTTGGTTAATTTCTGGGACCCCTCCAAGGGAATCCACAAACCCTGGGCGCCTTTAGAATCCCCATGATGTTGGAAGAAAAGGACGCAAATTTGGCGCGGATCCCTTATGTGGTCAAAAAGTTACAAGGGCCTAAGCGCGCACTACCCCAAAACACCAAAAAAAGCCTTAGCACAGGAGGGGGAAAAGGCCTAGCAGCGAAGGGGTTAAACTTACAATGTATACATCATCACCATCCTGATCTATTCATGAAACATGACTGAACACGGATACCATGTTAGGTCTGTTTTGCAACAACTTTAAAAACATGTTCTTTTTGTCAGTTTGGATAAATGCATGTTCCATAACCAGTCTGTTGCGTTCTTCAGATATATCTTGTCCCAGAGGGTGCGACCATGGACAGAAAAAAGGTCCAGGCATTCTAGAATGGCCAGCACCAACCATGGTAAAGGAAGTACAGCACTTCCTGGGTTTTCAAACTCTTACATATGACTTATTACCCATTTGTCTTGCATTGTACACGCTCTTACAAAAGAAGATGTGATCCCAGGAGGCCAATGATGCCTTTAAATTACTTAAGGAGAAATCAACCACAGCCCCAGTACTCAGACATGCGGAGCCCCACGCAGTCTACCTTTGTGGAGGTGCATGCCTCCCAGTTGGCTGTGGGAGCTGTTTTATCACAATGCAACAACACAACAGATGCACCCCGTTTCCTTTTCTTCCCAAAAATGATTGCCAGCAGAACAGAATTATACACTTGCCGAATGAGAATTGTTGGCAATCACCCTATGCTTTGAGGAATGGCAACACTACCTATTAGGGGCCCAGCATCTCGTCATCATATACACCAACTGTTAGACCTGGCACCATTGGCGTGGGTCTCCCTTCAATTTTTTGCTGTAGCCTCATGTGTTTTTGCTGGTTATAGATGCTCTGGGCACTGTGCCACTGCTATTCAGTGCCACAGTGCAAGTGCTCCCTATGGTAAATTGATGTATGGATTAGTGACTCCATGATTGGCTGGTTTGGTTTACTTGCCAGACCCTAGTACAGTGCACTGCGTGTGCCCAGGGCTTGTAAATCTAATGCTGCTGGTGGGCTTGCAGCACTGGTTGTGCCACCCACAGAAGTAGCCTGTAAAGTGTGTCTCAGGTCTGCCATCAAAGAGCCTGTATGCAGTCTGGTACTGCCATGTTGACTGGCAAGTGCAACCACTCGCCAGTCCCTAAACCTTCCCTTTTCTGCATATTAGTCACCCCTATGGTAGGCCTAAGGGCAGGGTGCATTGTAGATAAAAGGTAGGACATGCCCTGATGTGTGTGGCATGTCCTGATAGTGAATTGCAGCCATTTCCGTTTTTCACTATTGCAAGGCTACCTGTCCCCCAAAGGCCAGAATGGGCAGTTGATTATAACATTTTATAATCCTAACTGACTCAGGGAACTAGGTAGAAATTCGAGTTTAGTATGCCTGAACTAAGAATGATAAAATACATCCTTTAGTGACGTTGGTTTAACATTCTATGTTTGAAAATAGCACTTTTAGAAAGTAGGTATTTTCTTGTCTAAATGTCCAAGCCTGCCTCTGCTAGGTTGTGTATTCCTTATCTGGAGTCTGAGTGACAGGGGCTGGGGGATTCCAGGAGACAGGGTGAGTCAGCACAGTGCTGAATAGAGCTATCTGCATGTAGATGGGAGGGAGGAGTTGCACATGGGACCTGAATAGGGCTGTGCCTGCCTTCCACAATGCTGGCTCCACCTCCTGTGGTGCGTCTGATGTCCGTGACCCACACTGTCAAAGGAAAGGAGGAGTCTTGTCAACAAAGTGCTCCAGGACTACACAGAACTGGTTTGGACTGGGCACAGAACCCTCTGCCTTCAGAGTACAAAGGATTTGCTAATATAAATATAGGGACCCAGAACTTTAGATCACTTTTGGGAAACCAAAAGAACCTTTGCTGAGGAGAGGAACCAGAGAGAAACTGAAGGAGGAGACTATCCCTAAGCTGAGTGCTGTTTGGGGGATTGGCCTGCAGTGGTTGCCTGACTGCCAAAGAAAGGAGAAAGGAACTTTGTGCTACTTTCATCAACTTGTAAAGGATCTCCAAGGGCTTGGAAATTGAGCTTGGCTCTGGCTGAAGTCTCAGGGATAACAGACTTCACCAAACAGCTCCCCTGAATTCTCTCGCTGGGAATTTGAAGTGCCTACTGTTGTGCTGGGCCTTCCGAGAGACTGCGTGTCGCAGGGAGCTGGAAGCACGACTCACGGAGAAGAAGCATGAAGCCGCCGCAGCCGTTGTCTTCGCATCACTGAAGAAGAGTGCCGCCGCTGTCGCATCGCATCACCAAAGCATCTTGCATCACCAGAGAAGAGTGTCGCCGTCGCAGCAGATGCCGTTGCATCACTGGAGAAGCGTGTCCAAGCCGCTGTCATCACATCACTGAAGAAGGGTGTCGCCGCTGTTGCATCGCATCGCCTAAGCGCCTCGCATCACCGGAGTAGAGTGTCGCCGTCGCAGCAGATGCGTTCGCATCACCGGAGAAGAGTGTCGCAGGGCTGTTGCCACGCAGAAGATTCATTGAGTCACCGCATGACCATCGGGCATGCATGGATCGCCTCATTGTTGTCGCATCAAGAAGAAAACACCATTTTGTATCATTGGATCAGATCGTCATTGCATCACGGCACTGCGGGTTGCATCGCCAAGGAAGCTCAGTAAGAAACCGGCGCATCACCTCCCCACACGGAGAAGAACTGATGCCTCACCGTCCCCTACGTAGCAGTAGGGAACCGACGCATCACGTTCTTGCGTGTAAGGAACCGACGCACCACCTTCCCTGCAACTCTTTCGTTGTATAGCGTTCCGCATCCAAAGGTACATTGAACATATAGTGTTGAATTTATCATCTAAAGTGAACTAAGATAATTCTATCATTCTAAAGTACAGTATTGTGGATTTTTGTCGTTTGTGATCTTGTGTTAAGTCTATATAAAAATACTTATTTTTGTACTACAACTTGTGTGGTGTCCATCTGTAGGGTTGTCACTGTATTACTGTACGTGTTCACAAATGCTTAACACACTGCCTCTGAGATAAGCCTGCCTGTTCATGCCAAGCTACCAAGGGGGTGAGCAGGGGTCATTTTAGGATTGTACCCTGTTACCCTGACTAGATGCAAGGGTGCCTATTTGGTCAAAGGTATCTACCTCTGCCAACTAGAGACCCCCAAATCTAACACCAACCATAAGAATCTCCAAATCCTCAGGTCTTTAAAAGCATTGACCCCTAGAAAAATAAGGTTAGTTATTATTTCTTAGCGAATTTCATTTAGTTATCACCTACCTACCAGGCACACAACAGATTAAGGCCAATCTACTATAAAGATGGGGTTACAAAAATTAGAATGCTCTAGGAAAGACACCACAGAACACTGTGAACTCAAAGCACGTCATAGGGCTCTGCAATCTTGAATCTTTCTTGGATAAAGTCAGGCGGAGTATAAGTCAAGAAGAAATAAATGCTTGGGTGACTGAAAAGGATAACCATGTAACACCTTATATGTCCCCATGAAAGAATTAAGACAGGAAGATGTAACCTGATGTCATGATACTCCATTAGCAGGTCATCCAGGAATCCAAAAGACTTTAGCAAACTGTTAGCGATGGTTTTTGTGGCCCACATTGTCCAAGGATGTGCATGACTATGTTCAGACCTGCCCAGTATATTCTCAAAACAATGCATTCCATTCCGTTCCATCAGGATATTTACTTACCCTGCCAGTGCTTCCACATTCTTGGCATACCATAAGCATGGACTTTATTACTGACCTCCCCGACTCCAATTGATATTTGGGTGGTAGTGAATCGTTTTTCCAAGATGGCTCACATTATTGCCCTAAAAGAAATACCCACTGCCAAGACCCTCGCCATGTTGTTTATTCGTGTACTTACATGGACTCCCTTCGGTCATCATGTCCAATAGGGGCCCACAATTCATTTCCCACTTCTGGTGCAGTCTTTGCACATCATTGGACATTTAGCCTGTCTTATTTGCCTATCACCCACAAATTGATGGGCCGACGGAACGGGTAAAACAGGTTTTAGAACAGATACTGCAATGTCTATTGACCGCTACTCCTAAGGATTGGGAATCCCTGTTACCTTTCACTGAATTTGCCTACAATAACCCACAGCATTCAGCTATTGGGGATTCCTTTTCTGTTGTTTGACAATAATGCATCCTCGTCTGTGGCCCAAAAATGTTGTTATGTACGCTGAAGATGTACCTGCCATACAAGACTTTGGAAAGCATCTGCCTGATTCACAACAGCAGGTGCTATTACATTTACATCAGGCTAAGTTGAGTATGGAAAAGTATGCTAACAGACATCGACAAAAACAGCCAGACTATAAGTTTGGAGATCAAGTTTGGCTGTCTACTAAACTCCTACGATTACAAGGGCCATCTAAGCTATAACCCCAATATGTGGGTTCCTTTTCTATCAAATGAATCCCTCCCAGTAGCTGTAAAATGGCAGTTGCCAGAAGATCTACCCATTCATCCAGTGTTTCATGTGACCCTATTGACGCCCTATTGTGCCCAGACCTGTCCTGCTCCCCCTCCCTGACCGATTACCCTGGACGGTCATTTGGAATTCGAAGTACTAAGAATCCTTGACTTAAAGCAAGAGAATAGACGCTTGTTTTACTTGATAGCTTGGGAAGAGTATGGTCCTAAAGAGCAGTCTTGGGACCCAGCTAGCATTGTTCATGCCCCTCGCCTAGTTTTTTTCTTCCATGACCATTACCCAGACAAACCACGACCTGTAGGACGTTCCTTGCGAGAGGAAAGTGTCACAGCCCTCTCTTGTGCCCTCTGTGTAGTCGACCTAGCACACAGGGCTCATGCCGGTTTACCCCTATGGTGTTTTATGGCCCACTATGATATCATGACTGATGTCCTCCCTCAGGACCCTCATGGCTGATGTGTCCCCAGCATCCCTCATGGCTAGTGTTCCCCCAGCTCCCTTGTGACCGATGCTTCCACAGTACCCATCATTTCCATTTTTTTTCTCATATATTTTTATTGACTTTTTTGTTACATTTCGACTTGTGGTATACATTGTGTACATCAGAATGTTATGATTATGTTGTGTGGGCTAGTCTGGTTCAGTCACCCTGTGGAGCAATACATTTACTTACTTTACAACAGAAATGAGCCCAATTCCATGCTGACAGCAGCAACCAAGAATTAAGTGTGACAGCAAACAATTATTGTCAGAATGAGAAGGAAAACAATTATCAGATAATACAATCAACTCTCCTCATTTCCCAACAACCCGCCCCCCTACATATTAAAAAGTAATATCGGAAATAGTACATGGCAACACCGCAGCGGTTCACTGCAACCCTTAAATGGCATGAACAATAGGCATCATGACCGGGGTACATCAGTTTGATCAGCAAGGGCATGCATAGTATTCAGTCTGGTCAAATAACTATTCCATTGTTCCATAAGATTACACCTCTCATCTTGAGCTCTGGTATCCGCCTGTCCGAGACTTCCGCATTTGCCCAGCGGATCACTTCCTTCTGCCATGCGACCACTTGAGGAGCGGTTGCATCCCTCCAGGACAAGGCTATACGTCTTTTTGCTAACACCAATGCCAGTGCTTGGAATCCCCTCAATTATTTCGTTCATTTTGTTACTACCCCAGGATGCAGACGACATAACGCAGGGTTATGTGGTAAAATAGATGCAGTAACATCAGATATAAAGGAGAGTACCATTTGCAAAAGCCCACTATTACCGCACATGACAACACCATGTGGATAAAATCAGCCTTAACCTGCAAGCATCTGGGACATGTCGCCGTAGTGCCTGGGAACATTTTCGCAATTCTGTCTGGAGAGAGGTACGTGTGATGCATATAGTTGAATTGCGTGAATCGGAATCATGCATTTCGTGTGGTTGTTCTAACTGACCCCAGGCATACCCGCCATGTGGTGTGGTTTCTGCAAGGCTCCCTATATGTGTGAGATAGCCAGTCTTGAACCCATTAGTTTTAACATCAATTCCAATGGGCCAGCCACCCACACACGATTCCCGTCTAACTTCCACATTTTCCCTACTACTCCTCTCAGCACGGAGTATAAAAGAAACTGCCTGGGCCTAGTTTGCTCCCCTCCATCAGGTCCTCAAAAGTGCAACATCTGCTATCTACTATTACATCTGCCCAGGTCTCCTGCCCAGCTTGGTCTAAGATTCTACTTGATAAAACTCACTTAGCTTTCTGCACAGTGAGAGTGCCCAGAGGGGAGGCTAGGTGCATAGGGTGTCACTCGTGCACCGTGTAGTATGTATTTCTTCCAGGTCCAACGTTCAATATTGTGCTAGAGAAAGGACCGTGTGAGGGAGAGAGCAGGAACAACTCAAATAGTGAGGTGCCCCCCCCCCCTTCCCACAAGGCAAGACCCACTAGATGATGTTCTGGGTCGGCCGCGTCTTGCAGCCAACGGATTGGCCACTGAAGTTGAGCCGCAGCATAATAAAGCTCATAATTGGGAGCACCCAATCTTTCAGTGTAGCATATAAAGTATCAAATGTAACTCTATATCTCTTAGTTGTCTATATGATTGAAGCCAACAAACTTTGGAGGTCTAAAAAGAATGAACCCCTCAATATCACTGGCAGTGCTGTAAATATGTAAAGGAGTTGTGGAAAGGCCAACACTTTAGCAATAGACACTCTGCCCATGGGTGATGGAGGTAGGTGTGTCCAGAAGGGCAGAGACAGATGAATCGAGGTCAATGCGTTCCCCAGATTTCCCTCCACTAGGCGTTTTCAGAGTGGTATATTTGTATACCCAGGTATTTTAATGTGTCATACCTCCATGGCAGCGGAGCGTCTCCCGTGGAGTGGAATGAAAGGTCAGGTGTCTGTAACAAGGGAAATAAACATGAATTACCCCGATTGATCTGCAGTCCGGATATGCAGCCAACACCATAGAAAGCAGCATAACCACTGGCACAATTGTAGTGTCTGCCTTCAAATAAATCAGGGTATCATTTGCATGCATGGAGACTATGTTTGGGTGGTCTCCCACAGAATAGCCCCAGGTGTGCAAGTGTTTGTGGTGCATACAAGCCAGTGGTTCCATAGCCAAGGCAAACAGCATTGGGGACATAGGGAAGCGCTGCCCAGTGCTGTGTTCAGTCCTGAAACTATCAGAGATAATTCTCCTCCTACGTACCCTAGCGACCGGAAGCTCATATAGGACTTGTACCCAATTCACAAAACTCCGGGCCCAGTCCTACCTTTACTAACACCGCTTGTAAATAGGTACAGCCCAAGGTGTTGAATGCTTTTTCTATATCTAGGGAGGCCAACCAACCCTGCGTGTTGGTCCAATGTGCCTAGTGACTGATGAATCAAGGTCAATGGTTTCCCCAGATTTCCCTCCTCTAGCTCGTTTTCAGAGTGGTATATTTGTACACCCAGGTATTTGAATGTGTCGTACCTCAATGGCAGTGGGGCGCCTCCCGTGGAGTGGAATGAAAGGTCAGGTGTCTGTAGCAAGGTAAATAAACATGAATTCCCGCAATTGATCTGCAGCCCAGATATGCAGCCAGAAGCATAGAAAGCGACATAACTACTGGCACAATTGTGGTGTCTGCCTGCAAATAAATCATGGTATCATTCGCATACATAGAAACTATGTTTGCGTGGTCTCCCACAGAATAGCCCCAGGTGCGCAAGTGTTTGTGGTGCATACAAGCCAGTGGTTCCATAGCCAGGGCAAACAGCATGGGCAGCACTGCCTAGTGCTGTGTTCAGTCCTGAAACTATCAGAGATAATTTCCCCCCTGCGCACCCTAGCGTCAGGAAGCTCATATAGGACCTGTATCCATTTACAAAACTCTGAAGCCGGTCCTAGTTTTACTAACACCACTTGTAAATGGGTACAGCCCAGGGTGTTGAATGCTTTTTCTATATCTAGGGAGGCCAACCATCCTTGCATGTTGGTCCAACGTACCCAGTCCATGACCCCAAATACCTGGCGAAGGTTCAAAAACGTGATCCTGCCTGGACTTAACCTGTTCTGATCTGAATGGATCACAGTGTGTATTATCGGTGTGCATCTATTGGCCAATACCTTACTCAGCTCCTTGTATTGAAGTTTGAGCAATGAAAGTGGACGATAAGATGCTACCTCCAGTAAATCTCTTCTGGGTTTTGGAAGTAATGTTATTAAGGCTTCCCGCATACTGTCTGGCAGTCTACCCTGTTCCCTAGCTTTACCATACCTTGAAGAGACAAGGGGTGAGAGAGGTCTGGAACATGGCATAAAACTCTATTGGTAAGCCATCAGTGCTCGTAGTTTTGCTCCTAGATATCTGCTTGATGGCCGACTACATTTCCTCCAGTGTCAGGGGGTCATTCAGTTCCTGTTTCAGGGGTGGATTAAAAGGGGGGTATGTCAAGGGATGTAGGTACACTGCAATGTCGTCTGGATATAAGGCCATAGGTGCTTGGTAGAGCGTCCTGTTGTAAGTTTCAAACTCCTCATTAATGGCCAGTTGGGAGTTCACAACAGTCCCTGCGAGACTGCAAAAGGCACCTATAACTGTATGACGGTGATCAGAGTTAAGTAACCAGGCCAATAAACCACTTGCCTTATCCCCAAGATCATGTTGTCGTTTAGTGTATTCCCTGAAGTCAAAAGCAGATAAGCAGTGGAATGCTTCCCTATGAGCGGATTGGATATCCTGCAAGTTGCCAGACCCCTCCGGGTCTATTTCCCTAGCCTGTTCTGCCGCCCGTAGTCACCCTTCCATCTCAAATACACCGAATTGTGTAGACATACATTCCCCCTTATCATTACTTTGAATGCATTCCATTAAATTCCTTCATGAGTGGCTATACCTTAATTCTCTGTGAAATATCTGTTGATCTGTTCACCCACATGAGTCTGATTCAGCGTATCTGCCAGAGCCTGTGCCTGAAGTCGCCAAGTAGGTATCAGTGGAGGAGTTTGTTCACATTGAAAGGTTACCAGTAATGGGCCATGATTAGAAAGTGTCACAGCCAAGTATTGAGCCCTTTTACAGATGGACATCAATTCTCTGCTAACATGGATCAACGTTATTTGTGTGTGGAGTACTTGTATGTGAGAATAGTGCAAATACTCATGATGGAGTGGATCTAACCATCGCCAAACATCCTCTACCTTTCAATCATTGGCTAAGTGTTGTAACTGCCTAGTGTTAGTGTGAGAGTGTGCCCCCTTGACCGGGGGAGTGGATATATCCAGATCAGGGACACAATTAAAGTATCCATACCACAGCGAAGGTGCCATCGGGGTATGCATGAGTGCAGGTGTAAGTGTGTTAAAGAATGTAGGCTGTCCCACATTTGGGGCATACAATACCACCAATGTGGGAGGCTCAGCGTCCAATTTACCCTCTGCTTTGATATATCAGCCGTCCGGGTCAATTAAGCTGTGTCTCAGGACAAACAAAAACCCCTGAGCCACCCAGAGTAGAACCCCCCTAGCGTAGGATGAGTAAGTGGTACCCAATGTCATGCCTCGCCAACGTTTACGTAGTCTGGCAAGTTCCTCCTTGTTCAAATGGGTCTCCTGAAGGCATGCAAACTCGAAATTGTGTCTCCTTAAGTATGAATAGATACTATGCCGCTTGCCATATTTACCCAAGCCCCTCACATTCCAAGTCAATACAGTGTTATCCCTAGAAACTATAGTAATCATATATGACGGGCTGCCTTTGCCACAAAGCAAAAGTCATAGATTAGGTGGGACAGCAGGAGAGCCGAGCAGCAGAACAAAAAAATACAAACAAACAAAGTACAAACCATTACTAACATTTCCCCGTAACTCCCACACCCTGGCTGCACCCTCAATCGGTCACAGCCACTTAGTGCCATTAATGATTCAGCAGCTACTACAAAGTCTACTCTGTGGTGAGGGTGGTCCAAAGCAATCATACTTAAATCCCCCTGAATCCAATGCCTCACTGAGACAATAATAGCAAAGTCTACTCTTCCTCCTTAGTGAAGATATTCAACTGCAATTATCTACCGTTCTTCAACCGCATCCACCATCATCCACCCGCATAGTAGGTAGGGAGAAGAAACAAGACAGAAAAAAGCTGAAATGATACTCAAGCCACCCACCACCATCATCAGAGTCCCAGCTCTCCTGACCAGATATGGAAGATTGTCCCACTGCCGCCAGTACCTCCGCCCTGCCCTAAGCAGCCTGTGCCTTGGTGAGTCTGGCACATATGTTTCCGCCGGTCTTGGTACCATGTCTTCTGCTTTTTTGTGTCTTCTAATCTCCCCCACTTTTAGAAAGGGGGTGTGCATTTGTGGTCCTCTCCATTATCCAGCCAGGACCACACCTCCTCAGGTGCTGCAAAAAAACATTGTCTCAGTGACTAAGATGACCCGCAGCTTCACCGGGATCAACAGCGCATACTTGAAATTTAAGATGCAGAGACGCTGTTTCACATCACAAAATGTATCTCGTAACTTTCAGACATCCATGGTATAATTCGTAAATATGGTGACCTTACTATTATTCACAGTCCAGGGACCCTTGGCTCTAGCCAATTGCAGTATATTGGCTCTGTCAATAAAATTGAAGAGTCTTGTGACCACCAATCGTGGTGGTGCTCCTGGTACTGGTGGCAGCCAGGCACTCTGTTTACTCTTTCGATCAAAAATAATTCAGAGACCTTTCCTCCAAGGACCTCCTCAGTCAGCCACGTTTCTGAGTACAAATCCATACTTGGTCTCTCCGCCCCCTCCGGAAGACCAACCGTCCTATTGTTGTTTCACCATTAGCGGCCTTCTGAATCATCTGCTCTGGCTCTCAATAGGCCCACTTCTTTCTGTAGTACATCTATCTGTTGTTTATGGTCCATGACTGTAGTGCGAACCGTCTATAGTGCCTGTAATGTGTCCTGCACTCTGTCTTTTAATTTCTGGTGATCATCACTCAGGAGACCTATGTCAATTATTAGGGAGTCTAACTCCGGTTCAATATTGGACTCAAGGCTACTGACTGCTGCCAGAAGTTCTGAAAATTTCTAAGTATGATCTTGCAGGAGGAGCTCCGCTGTGGTTTGAGCAGTTTCAGAGATGATGCGTACCTGCGTACGTCGCCCCCTTTCCTCTGCTGGACCATGGCCATCATATATAGCTGATCACCGGTCTAGCATGGGAGAGGAGAGAGCAGGAGAAATGGCAGTCCCTGCAACATGTCATCAATTATTGTGCTGAAAGCTTCACCCCAACCAAAAGTCTCCTCCCCAGACAGTCTTCAGCAGTACTGGATTCTTTACACCCCTATTAGGTCTCCACTGATTGGGCAGCGAGGGGAACAGCCATTCACTACGTACATTCCTCCAGGCGGATGTCCAGTGTTAACTGCTACATCCACACACCAGCACCAGTGGGACAGCCTCTTCTCACCACATTCACTCCTGCAGTTTGCCGAGTGCAGCCTCGCCCTCTGAGTAGTTCACATGTTCTCCTCTATGGCAGCAGCCGCCGTCCGGGAGCCCAAGTTCCAGTCCTGCCCTCCAATGAGGCCGCAGCCTGCAAGGACCAGGCGAGGGCACAGGTTGCGGTATCCTTTCTCAGTCGGTGTCGCCGATGCAAGTCCACCACGGGTCAGAGCACACTATCGTGTGTCTCTGGTGTGGCGCAGACATTCGCACCCTCTATCAGAGGGTGGTGAAGGAGATGAAGACTGAGAGCTCATGATCAGGCAACCTTACCATCTGCCACCTTGGAACGCCCCCGGCACCTGTAATTTCCATTGCGCTTGTACCCCTGGACGTGTTTCCCACACCCCACGAACCAATGGATTAACTACTCTTGTTGTTTTTAGGGCCTTGGTGTGGTTCTCCATTAAATTCCTGCATGTTTCCCCCAGAATCCCATGAACCAATAGCAAGCCTTGCTCTTGCTGTTACTGGGGCCTTGGTGAAGTTTTCCACTGTGCACGTTTGAGGGAAAACAATACTTAAGTTTCCTGTTATTTGGTTCCAATCAACAAGGTGCAGCTGCCCATTCTGTAGGGTCATAGTGAGTGTACAAACACTTGTTTTCCCCAAGGTTTGGGAACCTTCCAGATGGCCATGTGTCCCACGTGCTGCAGGTGTTCTAGCTACATGCATTGAGCCTTCGAGAGGGTATATAAACCCCACCCAAACCTGAATTGTGGCTTGGCTCTCTCCCTGCAGGATAAGCTTTACTGTTCCCACTTACCTGAAAAATCCTGCCATAACCAAGAAGCGCTCCAGTCTCCTTAGAGTCCATCTGAACCGATGTTTCCTGTGGCATCTGTACCCTCAACATCTCCCTCCTCGCTCGCTACTGCACAGCCACTCCAGAACCCCTGCGTCTCCCTGAGTCAAGGCTTTGAGATCTTCTTCAAACTTCAGACAAGTTGAAGAACTAGGCTAAGTACTTGATATCAGGTTAGTGTCAACTAAACCTCCTACACTAGTAAATGTAAATGTCTTTTCCTTTATTGTCTCTCTGTGATTTACTCCAGCGCTTCTTGTGTGTTTATACTCCGGACCCTCCATGCAACTTTAGCATTAGAATTATATCGTGCAAGGATTAAAGACTTGAATTCCATGTTTCTTTGATGAACAGAGTGCCTAGAGAAAGCTCTTCAGAATCTTTGATCTATGTATGGACCTTGCACCAAAATCTATATTTCAAGTTATTCCTAGGAGTGATGCATTCCAATCTGTGAGTTTTTCTGCTCTCATGTTGAGCTGCTGTTGAAACCTGTAAGTTTGTGTCACTGAAGTTAATGTATTTTCATTGAATGTAGAGACTTGTTAGCATACAAATAGTAACTGCCTCCTCTTGTTATTTCCAGTGCATTGCGTCTTTACAAAAACAGAAGTCCTGGTCCCAGGCACATCTACTTTGCAAAACATAGGTCTTAGAAGTGACAGATCCTGTTACACAGTGTCACAAAGCCGCAGCGCAGATCCAATACCACAAGTCTTTCTTTTGTTATCTAATCCCAACCCCTGTACCCATCAATGACCCCACTTTGTTTAAGGAGTTTCTGTTCCTTGAATGGGCTAGGCCCTGAGAAGGATAGGAGGTCTAGGACTGGCTCCAGTGTCGTCTCTGCGGTTGGGACCAGGTGAGTGCATGACACACAACCATCTGCCGTTTGTAAAAAATGACTGTTTCCTTTTTGCAATTAGCCTAAAACCAAAAAGAAAACCCAAGAATTAAAAAAGGCAAACAAAAATAATTCTAAAATATTGGAGAAAACCCAGTCATACATTTGTATCATTAAGCTTTGTCAAACCAGGATGCTTGTTTCCGGTCCAGGGAAGACATGGCTTGGCAGTTCGGGCTGGACTGTTCCCATGAGGTACAGGGTCAGACTGATTTGCATATGGCCATGTCTGAACTGGGGTGGCTGAGTGAGCTAAAGAATGGTGATGGATTAAACCCAGATCAGTTGACTGGGGGTGAGTGTTTGATTTGCTCAAACGCTCCGTCCATCATCCCCTTTTGTATCGCTTTGTTCGCCCTAAGTGTGGCAGGGTATGCTCAGACGTGAGTCCCTTGCTCACTTGGCCACTGGATTCAAGATAGCCTGGCTGATGAGGATTATGAATCCGAAACCGGTCCCAGGATGCTTGTTTACGGTCCAGGGAAGACATGGCTTGGCAGTTCGGGCTGGACTGTTCCCATGAGGTACAGGGTCAGACTGATTTGCATATGGCCATGTCTGAACTGGGGTGGCTGAGTGAGCTAAAGAATGGTGATGGATTAAACCCAGATCAGTTGACTGGGGGTGGGTGTTTGATTTGCTCAAACGCTCCGTCCATCATCCCCTTTTGTATCGTATTATAAATACAGCAGTGGGACTGCCACAGGGACGCCACAACTGCCGGGGGTCATGGATCCTGTGGCTGTGGCCAGGGCCGGACTGGCTACCGGGCAGTTGTGTGTGCTGCCGAGCTGGGGGCTAATTTCTCTGTGGTGGGGGCTTATTTTGTTGATGGGGACCTGCGTGCGCATTGAAATAAAAAAAGCAAAACGAATTTCGTTTTTCACACGCAGGTCCCTATCAACGAAATCAGCCCCCAGCTCGGCAGCACACACAACTGCCCGGTAGCCAGTCCGGCCCTCGCTGTGGCACAGCGGTCAGAGGCCCTAATATACTGCTGCTGAGTATATTAGGAGCTTCCTCACGCCACAGTTTTCATGGCGTGAGGCTACACGAAAACTGTGGCGGCAAGGAAACAAAGGGGACCCTGCAGGGCCCCCTATTGCCTCAGGCCAGGAGATGCCTGCAGGGGGCTTGTGATGCCCACCTGAGTGCAGTCAACCCCTTTCCTGCCCGGTATGGACTGCACAGTTAATGCGGTGCAGGAACGGGCTTTGATGTTCCCATTACGGTGCCTTTTTAATGGGCATCACCGCAGGAACACCAAAGGACCGCCTGCCAAACCACAAAATAACTCATAATCTGGCTGGCCAGCAGTCGAATTTGGCGATCTTGGAGCGGGGCACTGGCTTGGCGGCCCCCTCGAAGACCACCAAACTTGTAATCTGGCCCTAAGAAACATAGGAGAAATACCGCAGTAACGTTTTACTAACAATGAGCCATCTTCTCCCGGAATTAATAGCAAGCTTAGCTATCAGTCAATTTATTAGATTGGAAAGAAGTAACGCAAATGAAAAATAATTTGTGGAAAAACAACAAATTATTTTTAAAAGATTCCAAGAATTGCAATATTCAATATAAATCCGAGACAAATCTAAATGACCCATAATGCCATTGTGAAGAGACCATTTTTAGGTTTCGACCTGGGGAGGGCACGAAGTGCCCCTCCCAGATCGAAAACGTTTGTCAAGAGTATGGATGTCGGCACCGCCTCTGTCTCTCATTGGCTAGCTCCATAAATGGAGGCTAGCCATTGGGAGACAGAGGCTGTCAATCGCGCTTTCTCTTGAAAACGCGATTCGGGGGCGTTTTGCGGTGTGTTTTTAAGCCCCGCCCCTTTGTCCTGGGCCGCGCTGCGATTGGCTGCCGGCCCGGGACACCCCCGTGACGTCATTCCCGGGCCGCGCTGTGATTGGCTGCCGGCCCGGGACACCCCCGTGACGTCAGCCAATCACAGCACGGCCCGGGACCTGACTTGTTTGTTCTTGGCAGAGCCGTGGAACAGAAAGTGTGCAAGATGGTGAAGTTAACCGCCGAACTCATCGAGGGGGCTGCACAGTATACCAACGCTGTGAGGGACCGTGAATTGGACCTTCGGGGTAAGCATGTCACGGGGACGAGGGACACTTTAAGGTGGATGAAGAGAGTAAGCCGCCTGTAAGGGAGGAAAGGAGAAGCCAGTTAATTGCATTTTGGAAAAGAGTGGCTGTGATTGGAGAGAGGAGTTCAGGGAACAGGTAAACTTCCAGCAGAGACATCTCGAATCTAATTCGAAGGGCTAAAAAACCCTAGAATGAACCAAAGTTTGAGGGCTGAAACGAAGCATTAGATTGCGACATCAACACGAGATGAAAGGGTTGTATATATTGTGGTGTTGTGATGATAGTCCTGAGAGAGAACTTCTTGGGAGTCCCTCGAGAGGGCAACAGGAGTGTGGAATTTGTGTTTTAATCTACTAGTGCTGCGAGCAAACTGCTACCGAAATCTAATTGCCTTGTATAGAAATATATTTGTCCACTTACTTCATAGATCAATTAGAATGCTGGATCAAACCCGTTTTTTCCCCTCTCGTATTGAAACTGTCCAATACTGCGAACACTTAACAATCTGATAATGTGACAGCTATTTCTTCTTACTAATTACTGTAAATATCTGTGTGTGACTTTGGTACATTTTCAGAGGGAATGTTTGTTTTTCACCTTAAAACTCAATTGGTGTAGATAATGTCAACGGAGTTCTGTGTGCTGTTTTGCTAATGCTCAAACCTCTAAAAGGTTACGTGCATATTGTTGCTGTGTGTGCATTGACCCACGTATTTAGGATACCAGGTACAACTTGTGATAAATTATATACAATATCTGCATTGTGTGCATTAACCCACTAATCTTTCGCTCCAGGATTAGATCGTAGTCGAAGGAAAAGGCAATAATAGCTGCTATTGATGCATTTATTTTTAATTTTGTAATTAAAATGTGTATACTGTTAAACCCTTAAACTATAGCATCAGAAGTGATACCCCTGAACAGCTGCAATTTAGTAATAGGCGCTTTTCGTTGGACATCTCAGTAACATTTTAGCTTACAACAAAGATGTCTTTAATAATCTTTTTCATTTTGCTAATCCTCTTTTCAAGCGTTGATTCCTAGGCCTGTGATTGTTCCTTTTATTGCTTTTCTGTTCTAACATACATTTTCTTATTTTCTTTACTCTTCACCTTTTGTTAGTCTGCATTTACTTTTTTCTCCCTACCTAGTCTTTGCCCTCTTCCCATCTTCTCCTAATTCTCGCACGCTCATTGGCAGTGAATTGCTGGTAAAGTAACTAATGGTGCGGAAGGGAGTAGGGTGGGTTGTTGTGTGTGCGTCCCCCCCCCCCCCCAGCTCATCATATCTACAGAGTGTAGATTCCAAGAGGAGTGCCTGAAAGCACAAGTTTGCAGACGCAACCACATTCCTTTCCTGCAGCGACATAGTTTTCCATGAAAAACACACGTTGATGAGAGGAATGCTTGCAATTTGTCTAATCACTGGCAATCAATCTCTTGGGGTAGCATCACAACACATTGTTCTTTTGCCCACCGCGATATGCAAGTCAGTTGTGATCCTGCTCCCAATGGGAACAGTCCATCCTAAACTGCCATGCCGGGTCCTTTCTGAACTGGAAAGCAAACCATCCATGGCCATTTTTAGGTTTCGCCCTGCAAGATCGCGAAGCGATCGTCGCAGCGAAACATATTGTGATTGTTTCTGCTTTCAAGGAGTCAAGGGAGACAGGAGACAAGTGAGGTGCACGCGCAACCTTCCGAACTGGGATCAGGTCGCGCGCGCTTCCTGTCTCCCATGGCTCCTTGGAAGCAGGCACACACACGCCCTCACACACACACATACAGACCCCCCCCACCACCGCGCATACACACACACATAGAGAGCCCCCCCCCAGCTGCCGCCTCGCAAACACACACACACACACACACACACACACAACCCCCAGCAGCCCGCATGCACACATACATACAGAACCCTCCGGCGCTCACACACACATCCCGTACCTCGGCTCGGCGTGTCTTCTCCTCACAGCTAGCGCAGGGACAGCCAACGAGCACGGCGACGGCGTCTCCTGCGCTACACCCATGGTTTTGGTTTCGCGGCCGAACCTTGTTTTTATTATGTTATTGAACGCGGCATCCGCTAGGAACACCGCACTCACTTTATTTATATTTTTTTGCACCACGCTCTGACTTTTTAATAAAAACGGTGTCTTTTGGTAAGAGGGCGCACTCGTTTTGAATGTATGTGCACAACTATAACATGAGGTGGCTGCATCATTAGCACTCCCTTCCCCTCGGGGCTACAGCAAAACAGCCATTAATTAGTGCTGGTGCCAGGGGCTTGTGCTCTAAGAGCGCAGAGCTGCGAAAGTGGCATCTCGGCCACGCTGCCCGCTTCAGGCATTCCTGCGGGTTTTCTTGGGGCTTTCCCGTCTGTCAATGACTCTTCCAAAGGTGTACAAGCTCCAGTTGCATTAGACTAGGACACATTCTTTTTTGGTAAGCATGAGAAGATGAACTGATGTGCCCAAAATCACAGGAGTCTCGACCCCAAGACTCGAACATGATTCCCCAGCTCCGAAGTCGGCAGCTTGGCCGTTCCGCCAGAGACAGCGCGAAGGCCGTGTTTTTGCCTCCATGAAAGGACCAGCCCAGAACCTCTCCTGCCACCCCTCCTAGCTTGTTGTTCCCCGGGGGTTGCTTGGCGACGAGCCTGGTAATCTACAGAGTGCACAATGCTGTACTCTGAAAGTCAATGTGGATGCTTCGCAGACACACCCCCTGAACTTGCTTCCTTTCAGATTTGCGCGTACTATTTTCACGCATGGAGACGGCTCCGTGTTTCCATCAGAATTCAACTGGTAGGCTCTGCGCGTGCACAGACCTCACATTTTTCCGTGAAATGAATTGTACGGTGGCAGCAGAGACATTCTTATTTTTTGAGGAATGTTGAGAAAGGAGCATGGTGGCCTACCACCACCTCTGGTCCCTGTCACCCTGCTGCTACTGTCACAATAGAGCGCAACTTCGCCCCTATAAGTCTCGTTTTGTTAAGCGGTTTTTGCGCAGCACATTGGTCGCCTTGGCCCGTGGGCACAGGGGCTGGATCAGGTTAGCCTGGGGAACGCCCGTCTCCCAGTTTGCACTGGCTCCAAACGTTGACAACACATTTTTGATTTAATGCCCAGTGTTCTATATTGGTATGTTTTGTGGAAAATGCTGCTGTTGGCGAATTACACAAGAGTGCGTACTTACAATATCAACCGTTTCCGACTATCGCAATATCGCTTCCTATCACATAAGTGCCCCAAAATGTGCCATTTGTCTAATTTGATAGCAGCCTGAATGCCCTGCTCATCAGTCAGCAAAAAGTGCCTTCATGTGTTATTTGAAAATGTCTTAAACCGAAAAAGATTCAGGAGGAAGAAAGGGGAAACAGACAGCATCAACACAAGCACCTTTTATAGTGAGATGTATGAATGTATGTATGTGTGTTTATGTGTGTGTGTGTGTAAATGTATGTGTGTGTGTTTGTATGATGGTATGTCTGTGTGTGTAAATGTATGTATGCATTTGTGGAGTCTGTGTTGGTCGCCACATGCTGGATTTCCAGGAAGTCCACCATTCACCTGGCAGGGTTTCCTAGGCAACACCGCCCTGTCTCCTTTTGGCCCCGCCCACCGGGACTGGATCTTTTACTTTTACTTCTCCGTGCCTTATTTCCCCATCTCACAAGTCTTGTCATTTCTTCTTCTCTCTATGCCCCCAACACTTTTTTAGGTTTCGCCTGGGGCACGGAGCGTTAGCTCCGCCCCCAGAGAAATCTCTAGTCTTCAGTAAGGGACTCTTGGAATACGCCCTCTGTTTCATTGGCTAGCTCCATAAATGGAGGCTAGCCATTGGAACAGAGATCTGTCCGTCAAGGCCGGACCAGATTCGGGGGCGTTCCCGAGATTTTTTCCCTCTCCACCCACATCTGTTCGTCATCACGGTGGTGGGTGTGTGTTACGCAGGAAGCGCTTTATCTATACCCCCCTAGCGCTTGGAAGCGCTTTATATTCCTCACAGCGCCTGGCAGCGCTTTTATTCCTATAGCGCTGAGGAGCGCTTCATCTGTTACCGCCGGTGCCCATCCGGCATTGCCCGAGATTGTCCCCGTCGCCGCCCGGCCGAACCGGAAGTCAGGCAGGCCGGGAGCGGGACAGGAGGAAGTGCCAGGAAGTAGGAGGGCGGGAGCCTACCCCGCCTCCCACGAAGCGTCGCGGCTTTCTGGAGCACCGGAGCAGGCAGGAGCCTTCCCTGCGCCCCGGTGCCCTCGCCCCAGAAAGAGTGAGGAGGAGCCTTGGAGGCTCACGAGAAGACCGCCGTCGCCGCCTCTGTCCCTGCCGCCAGCCACCAGCCAGAGGAGAGAGAAGCTGGTAAGTGCTGGGATGGGAGGAGAGTCCGGCGAGCAGTTTCCGAAGGCGAAACAGTTGCATTGTAAATGCAATTCAATACAATACAATTAACGTAACGAGAGATGGACACAATGCTGCATACTGTTTTAATTACACAACTGCTGAAGTTAAAGTTTGCAGAAGTGACGGGAAAGGCCCAGGTGCTGCCAGTAAAATATTCAACTGGGAAATACCCTGGCACGCAGCCATTTCACCACATTGCTCCGGTAGTGCAACCCCGGAAGAAAAATTGGAGTCCCACTTTGTTTTGTATTAATCAAGCGATTCCAAGAAGTGTTTTTCATGCTTGGAATATCAGTAACAAAAATAGTTCTGTTTTGTAAGCATAAAGAAAAATAAAATATAGGAAATTAAGTGATCTTGATTTGAACTTCACGCGGGCGTTTCATTCTGGTTCGACGAGGCAGTCCACTGCCACAACTCGTAACGGAGAGAGAACCGCAGGAGACTGTTAGCGAACCGGAGGTTACTAGGGCACCCATGTTTTCAAGGCACTCCGTGGGTTTTAGCTGAAAGGACGCTCTCTCTGTGGTCGCACTTTCATTTCTTTTCACCTATTGAACTTGTATAGTACTTTTGTCAAAGCGCGAACCCAATATTAATAACACCCGTATAAAACCAATGCAACATAAAGTTACAACTACTGAACAGAAAATATTGGCAAGAAGTGCATGACAGAGGAAATAAAAACAAGCATTTACAATGCAACGGTTTCGCCTTCGGAAACTGCTCGCCGGACTCTCCTCCCGCCCCAGCACTTACCAGCTTCTCTCTCCTCCGGCTGGTGGCTGGCGGCAGGGACAGAGGCGGCGACGGCGGTCTTCTCGGAGGAGAGAGAAGCTGGTAAGTGCTGGGGCGGGAGGAGAGTCCGGCGAGCAGTTTCCGAAGGCGAAACCGTTGCATTGTAAATGCTTGTTTATAATTGAAGTAAACCAAAGAAAAAGAGGGTGACATTTGCGATATCAACAATTTTAGGAATTTATCAGTATGCAATGGCTTGTTGAGACAGGCAGAGGGGTAATTTGTCGTGGCCATTAAAATATGCACCTACCAAGCCAATAGGATTAAACTGTAAAAGAATGAGCTAATGTTTTTGCCAATACTTTTCAATTGGCATTAACATGCCAAAATGACAGTGGTTTTAATGCATTCAGATGCAGTCATCATGAAGTATCCGTACACATATGCATAGTTGGCTGGACATCATTGAAGGGGTTTTCATTAAACAAATTCTATTCCAAGGTGGCCACTTACATCGTGACATATGAGTAAGTTGTTATACCAAAAATGTATATAATTTAACCCCTCAAGTACCTGGGCCCTTAACATTATATTGTGCTTGTGTCCTCCTAGAAATACATTATATCTCAATTCCTTTTAAACAAAACCCAATAACACGACCCACATCATTACTGTGGTTGCACATGCGTGCAAACGTCCTTCACAAATATAGCATTTTATGTACAGTATCATTTTGATAGTTAGAAGTTAATTAGTTTATTCACACACGTGTTGGTAGCCTGTGATTCAGCTTCTGGTGTATCATCCACCGCATTTCCCCTCGTAAATCGCTACATTAAATTTCAAAGTGCGGGTGGCACTGCTGCCATAGGCCAGGCGCTGCCTCCTGAATGTCTGGAAGCCCAATGACTACACTGCGACACAGATTACCTGGGTGACCCTTGGTAATATGATCGCCAAAAGAGATATTGCACAGCTCTGGGGTTCCCACAGGTCTCCGACTGTAGCGCTGTGGGCAGAGAATATGGACTGGTGCATGTTTCGTGAGAAGACTGTTTATCTGTCGCGTGGAAGGCCCAAGAAGTGGGGCAGGATCTGGTCGCAATGGAATGCATACCGTGGCAATATATGCACCCCTCCCCAAGATTTGTTTCCCAATGCCACCTTGTCCCCCTGATTGACATTCCAAATATTAATTACGTTCTATTGCTGCTGGTTTCCTCGCTGCCCCCTCCCCACGAAACACTATGCTATGTTATGTATGCTACATTGCTGAAGTGCGGAGTACATGGACCCATGACTGTATTTCCGATCCATTTTTGCCTTGTGTAACATGTTATTGTTGTTGTTAATTTTCAATAAAAATATTTTTAAAAAACAAAAATAAATTTCAAAGTGCACTCACGCCAAAAGTATTGTTTGTCATACAAAGCTCTACCCCCATCGAACCTATAAACTCCCTCTCGCCTATTTTCGCCGAGCTGTGATAGCATTTGGAAGAGTTCTACTTGGTGATTATCACTCTACAAAAATGAAAAGAAAAATACAAACATACATTTAACACTCTGATTTTTACAAGTCGTAGTGGCAAACAGAATTGAACAGTTTTTTTTGGGAAATTATTACAATCACTCCCAAGATGAAATGCATGGAATACTTTGTGGCACCTGAACGATTTAAATGTTTAAATATGTTATCTATTGCAGGTCGATTTGATTGTGATCTTATCATACACAAATAGCGTGATCTTTTAGAAAATTATTTTATATTTGTTTAAAATTGTAGTTAATTGATTGTAGGTGGTGTAACCAGAAAATGCGTGTAGTTCCATAGTAAATACATCGAAGAAACTCTGGCCGTGATCTGAGTAAACCACTCTTATCTTATTACCTATGATCACATTTTGTTAATCTGCATTGCTGGCGTGAATTTCGTGTTGACAAGAGGTGTTGGTGGTAGTTGATAAATTGCTAAATATGTTGGTATCTTTGACCTGGTGAACATATTCGAAATCAGCCGCTATGTTTGTAGTTGAGGTGTGACAGACCCTTGCAGCTTTACGGGGCTTTTTTATTGCTACTAAATTCAAACCACTACATAATTCACAGGTTTTTGTTCAATATAACCATTATTGTTTTGAACAATATTTGGTCACTTTAGATCAAAACTTTAAAATGATGATTGAATTTCAATGTTGACATGTTAGCCTCAAACCCTCACTGCATACCCCTTAACAAATTCAGAAAAGCTCGAACAATGCCTCTGGTACCCAACTAAACACTCCAAGGCCATGAGGATAACGAAAACCAACAATTTGTGTCAGTCACGATTTTAAATTTTAGAATGGAAATTGCCTTATATGCTGGTATGGTTGTGCATAGTTCACCACCGACCTTTTTATATTTTTATATTCACATCTTAAACCCTTTACTTATTTATTGCCTGCTGCTTTATATGCACTTCAATTCTATGGACGGTATTTCTGGGTCAAAAAATGCTTAATGGGTGTCATATCGCTAGAGGAAAAATGTGAAAAGAGAAGATAATAGGAGGGACGGACCGAGAGCAAGTAAGTCGTAAGGATGTAGCGTGACTCTAGAAGCAGCTTATTCCACTACTGTGGGAAACAGCCATGTTTTCAGCTGCTTCCTAAATTGCATTGCAGAGAATTGTCATCGCAGCGTGAAAGGAAGTTGGGCATATTATCAAGGACATGCGCTAAAATTATCACCGCTTTATCGGCAGGAAATTGCCGCTAAAGTGGCGATAATGGGCTTGAGAATATGCCCTTGTGAATTCCCATAGCAGCCCAGGTTAACACCAGAACCTGGGCTGCTATGGGAATTCACAAGGACATATTATCAAGCCCATTATCGCCGCTTTAGCGGCAGTTTCCTGCCGATAAAGCGGCGATAATTTTATTGCCTGTTCTTGATAATATGGCCCTAAGTTTCACCATTTACCTGTACAGGTAGAAAATGCCCTACCCCCGTTGTTGCATTGTTTGATCTAGGAATGATGACGAAAGGTAAGGAACTGGATCTAAGGCTCCTACTTAGCTTATACCAGGAGAAACGATCTTGTAAATACTTTGGGCCGATCCGATGAGGGCCTTGTGAACCATGCACATGGCCTTAAAGATAATCCTTTTTCTAGCTGGGATCCAGTGAGGACTCTCCAATAATTCAGACAAAGGACTACATTTAAGGAATTATTAGCAGCAGTCTCGCTGCTGCGTTTTGCAGAGCCTGCAACTTCTTTATGACAGATTTCTGAGCACCCAGATACAGAGCATTTCAGTAGTCCAGCTTAGTGAAAATTAGAGCTGAAATAACCGTCTTCTGGAGGTCACTGGGAATAAATAGAAATAAAAATCAGAATCTTCAGCACAAAAAAAACAGATGAGGTGATAGAGTTTATTTGCTCTGAAAAAGATAACTCAGTGCCGAAAATTACTCCTACATTTCTAACGTTCTGGACAGGAGTTGGTATAATACCTAGGCTCAGTGGCCACCGTGAGTCGTTCCAAAATTAGGTCTCCTTACCAAAAAGCAGCATCTCTGTTTTGTCTGTATTCAATTTCAGACAATTATTCTTTATCCACAATGCCACTTGGGACATGCAGTTACAGACATTTCTGACCTCCTTATTTACGTCCAATGATATTGAAACCACTGCGTAAGAGAACACAGACAAACCCTGGCTTTGAATGAGCCTGATAAGGGGGATAACATAGACATTAAACAGCGCGGGGCTGAGGGAGTACCACTGGGGAACGCCACATGGAAGGGCGAAAGGTGATGTCCTCGCTTCCCCCAGCTCTACCCGTTGCTGCCTAAGGCTAAAAAATAGCTAAGGAAGGTCAGAGCTTAGCTTCTAAAACCAAGCAGATGGAGACGTTTTAAGAGTAGTTAATGGTGAACCGTGTCAAAAGCGGCAGAGAGATCCTATAAAATCAGTGCCGCTTTTCCACCTTTATCGATTGCCATTATAATTTCTCAGAGGCTGCTACCAGGGCAGATTCAGTGCAGTAATTTGTTCTAAAGCCGTACTGTGCGGGACCGATCAGCAAGTTAGCTTCCAAAAATGCCAGAATCTCCTCTTTCAGTGTCTTCTCCAGAATTCTGGCTTGGAAAGGTAGGCGAGATATGGGCCTATAGTTTTCCATCTTCATTGGGTCCAAGGAGGATTTATTTTATCAGTGGCAAAATAGAATCCTCCTTCCATATTTTCGCAAATTGACCTGAGATCAATATTTCATTAACAAGTTCCATAGACGGGCCAGCAACCTCATTGACAACTTGCTTCAAAACCTGTGGTGGACAAGAATCTGATGTAGCCGAGGATTTATTCAGATTAATAGAGTTAATTACTTTCTCCTTTGTAAAGGGAGAAAAGCTACAGAATTGTGGTCATCCTGGGGAAGTAAGTTTTGTAGGTCAGATTCCTGCATGCATAGTTTTGAGTCATCTGCCCTTAATAAATTAGGGGGAGATGAAAAAGTTTGATAGATAGAATTAACTTGAAACTGGAAGAAGGTTGCCAGCTTATTGCAAAATGCTTCGTCTGCACTAAAAGAGCGCTCAGTATTTACAGTGAAACAAATTTAGCAGAAACCAGACTGCAACTCTAATCTGAGCTTCAAGGTGGGATTTTATGTCTGCCACCAAACTATGTATATAACATGGAGTGAGAAAGTGGTCTGAAGAATGTTGTCCTAGATATTGTAAATGAGTGTCTTTGCTAAAATCCTGATGCAAGAACTATGTGGAGGAGAATCGAACAAATAGGTCGATTCACCAGTGCCGTGTTCCCTCGAAAGATATAATACACTCAGGTTTCAGATGATGTTGCGTCATTGTCAGGAAACGGGAAGTAGGGCCCACACTGGTGAAGAACCTTTTCAGTTCACCAGAAATTGCTATATTAAAGTCTCCATCCCATATCATTGGGACATCTGCACAAATGGAGACAATCTGTAACAGCCCAGGAAGGAATGTTGGATAGTAGGCATGTACACGATAAGTAGACAATGTTCTTACGGGTGCAGAAATTTGGCCGCATTATGGAGCTCCCTTTGGCCTCTCCCTAATCCCCGCGCATCCTACTTTTAAGAAATTGGGTTATTGATTGAGGGGGGTGTGGGGTGGTGATAGCCCTATTCAGGCAACAACCAAAATCCTTGTCAGGATTAACTGCAAAAGTCACTAAATTGACGTGTGTTTTACCCTCTGGTAGATTGCCACAAAAGCAATCAGGCTTAACTCAGAGCCAAAGCATTATGCAGCACACAAACAGTAAATAAAGTGAAAACACAACACAAGATAATAAAGTGAATTTCAATAAATGAAATGATACCACAATGTCAAAAATCCAATCTGTAGAACAGTAGATATTGAATTTTAAAGTTTTAAGTGAAAATAGTACCTAAAAGCACAAATGCCCAACTCGTGGTCATTTGGTTGCGCAAGACCGGGGAAAGTCACAAGTTCCGGTTGACTTCAATAGAGAATGGGTTGGGGAAAGAGACCAGGTTAGACTTGCTGAAGAGTTACCTTCTAAAGTCCGGAGCAAAGACTTCCGTTCTTGTTTGAGGAAGCCATGAGGGTGTGGTGCTTTTGGAGTGAAGAGCTGTTTGAGTGTCACACATGGTGAGTGTTGTAGTGCTAAGTGGAGGTCTCACATTCCTGGTTGTTGTGGATAGTTGCTGTTCGCACCAATGGAAGCTCTCAACGGAGCCTCACGTTGTTGATCATTGTGGGCGGAATCATTTTGCCGTGTACCTGAACATTCACAGTTGCGAAAAGCCCACACTTCAGGATTTTCACCCTTTTCTTCTTGGAGGAGCTTCCACTGAAGTCAGCCAAGGGTCCAGGACCTTGGAGGCACCTCTTGGGGATCAGGACTCACTCCAGCAGAGGCCAGCAACAGGGCTCAGGCAGGTCTAAAAAGGTATAGGCAAGTCCAGTTACAGCTAGTCAGCGAGACATTTGCAGGGAGGCCTATGGAAGCTTGTTGTGTCACTGTAGCTCACACAGGAGGTCAGTTATCTGACCCTTGGAGTCTCTCTGTGTAGGCTAAAATCATGGCAAGCAGGTCCAAAAGACCTTCTTCAGAAATCTCCTAAAGCAGCAGAGCAGCCCTTTTAGCAGCAAGGCAGCCCTTCAGGCAGCAAGCCAGTCCTTCTTCTGAATCTTCCTCAGGTCCAGGAGTGTTCTGATGTGTAGTTCCGAAAGTCCTTTTTTATACCTGGTGCCAGCTTTTCTGTGGGGGAATTCCTTGACTGTAAGGAAGCACGCCTTAGTTGTGTGGTCTGCACAAGTAATGGGTCCACATTTGTCCTCCACTGGGAACCAAACACCCATTGTAGCGTTTGACTCTCTCAGAGTAGCGAAGCATAGCAGCCAAGGCCTGCTCAAGGAAAGTGGTGTAGGCTAGTAATCTCCATTACAGGGCACACAATAATAACACTGAAAAAATGATTGCCCAGTCCGTGCTTTTTCTTTTGAAAAAGGAAAAGTACATTAATTACACACACTACTTAACTACTCAGTAATTTACAAATATACATACGCCCAATGTAAATACCTCTTGGTGACATTGCATAATCACTTCTAACCCTCCGGAAGGGGATCCAGTTCAACAAACCACATGTAAAAACATTAACCCCCTGTCAGACGGCTGGGAGCCTTCTGACACCGCAGTGGGCATGTGCATCAGATGGCTCCCAGCCGTCCTAGTGCCCACCCATGAGGAAAGCGCTGGTGCTCCCCCGTGGGATGCCGTTCTGCCGCCCACCAGGGATGGCAGTGTAAGCTCTTCTGCTGCCACCCCGCCTCCCCCCACCATGGCATCTAATGATGTCAGCATGCACTGTGTACCAACATTACTAGAAGTTCATGGGGATGCACTGGAAGCCAGTTGCTTCCAGCGCATCGAAGGAGAATGGTGAGTTTCTCCTCCGGGAGCAGGAATGCCCACTAGACACCAGGGATTTAGTTTCTCTTTTATTTTTACAATATTGGGGAGCGTCCCCTTGGGGTAAGGGTGGCTCCCCTTTCGGGAGCAAGTATTTTGGCAGTTTCTGCTCCCCTTGTGGTTATATCGGACTTTTTTTAGGCCCATTTTTCCCCATGGGGGGCAGAAAGCACTGGGCCACTAGGTATATTTTTTGGGTGATGTTGGGGAGCAGCCCCTTGGGCAAGGGTCGCTTGCCTTCAGTGGGTGATTATTTTGGTTGTTTCTGCCCCCCTTGGAGCCACATCAGCCTTCTTCTTTTAGGCCAATCTTCACCAAGGGGGCAGAAGCCACTAGACACCAGGTATGTTTTATTTAGTATGTTGTTGTTGTGGGGAGTGGCCTTTTGGGCAAGGGTCGCTCCCCTTTAGGAGGTGATTAGTTTGTCCATTTCTGCCGCCTTAGAGGCAGATAGGCCTTATGCCTTAAGGTCTATCTGCTTCCAAAGGGGGTAGAAGCCACTAGACACCAGGAATTTTTAATTTGATCAATATTGTTGTTGTGAGAAGCGGCCCCTTGGGCATGGGTCGCTCCCATTTTGGGAGTGAATGTTGTGCTCATATTTTTAGGCCCATCTGTCCCCCAGCTTAGCTGGCGGGATGTGGACTGGCAAATTATTTGCATTTGTGAATGTAATTTTATATTTCTCTTTTTTATTCTAGTGCAAAGCGCTAGATTCCTTTGCTGTGACATCTGCTTGTGGTTTCAGCAGTGGTAGATTTGCAGTTTGCGTAGCTGTATGTGTTTGGTAAGAAAAACATTTTTGTACTGTTTACTCCAAATGAGTATCAATGCCGTGCATGAATGAGTTTGCAAATGGTGTAATAAGAGCAGCATAATTAGCTTATGTTTTAATGTGTGCGAAATTCTCCTTGGATTTGTGCAAATGTGAATCGTGTTGTCGTATATGTAATTTTTATTTTTAAGGGGCATTAGTTGGTCCTTGCTGTATCTGTACAGAGTAGGGGGTGGTGAGTCTAGCTGTCTCGGGCAAGTGAGTGGTATTGTTTTTGAGTATATAGGTCTTTGTGCTAAAGCCACTCTTTGTTTATTACTTGTTTTACACAGTGTTGGTTGTTGTTGACTTGTTTATCAATTCCCATTTACTAGTAAGAATTATGGCTAGCAACAGGATTACTGCTCAGCAGGTTGTTGGTATGCTTTTTTAATCTTTCTCTGACCATGATTATGAGACTATCTCTGCATCTGAGGCAGAGGTTGAAGTGCATGATTCTAACAGTGAATGTTCTGTCCAAGAGGAATCATTTGATGATGAAGCCACGCTCAGTGCAGATGAAGTGCCTGTTTTAGAGGGGGACACTGATGTGCCGATGGTGCAGCAAGAGGCATCTGGATTGCAGCCTGGGGTTGAAGGCTTCCCATTGGAAGAGCGGAACTCTGGGTTGCCCCCAAACAGGGTGCAGCCAGCGTTGCCTGCCTTTACTGGTGTTGCAGGGTGTAAAGTGAATACTGAAAACCTTTTGCATATGAATATCTTTCAGTTGTTTATGGGCGATGTATTTTTAGATGAGATTGTTGAACAGACTAATTTGTATGCTGAGCAGTATTTGAGGTACAACAGTGCCAGACTTAAGCCTCGCTCTAGACCTACCTCCCACAAATCTAGATGCGATGAAGACGTTTTTGGATTTACATTTTTTGATGGGCTTGATATGGATGTTGTTGCTGTCTTCCTATGGGTCTACCAGTCCCTTGATAGCAACGGCCATATTTCCTGCAATCATGAGTAGTAATCGGTATTTGCTTCTGAATTGGATGCTGCATTTTGTTGACAATGCTTCAGCGTTGCCACAAGATCACCCTGATTGTTACCGTCTTTTTAAGATTCAGCATGTCCTTGATGACTTTGTAGATCAATTTTCAGAGATCTATGTTCCAGGGAAAAAAATATCTGTCAGTGAGTCTTTGGTCCTGTTTAGCTAAATTTGAGGTTTGCAGGGGATTCTGGGTAAGAAAATGTTAGGGGATCCACACAAGGCACACACCCCTGGACTCTCCCGGGTGTCTAGCTTTCAGAAATTCTTTAACAGAAAAGAGAGTGAGAGAAGAGCAGATCAGTTCCAATCTCCCAATTACAGCCTGATCACAAATGAGCAATGAGCTGCCATGTGAATTCTCCTTGGGAATTCAGGACTTTAAAAAAAAAAAAGAAGAAGAAGAAGAGTTCTAACAGGATGTGATAATCTCCCTCCGCTTTATCTTTGGTAGATGGGATATCCAAAGATATTGGAGCAGACGCCTCACTCGCTCATCGTGACATGCTTCATCTGGCATCTGGGGAGCCTATGCATACCCAGGTTAGATGGTACTACCCGGGTGGACCAGTACTTGCTTTATATAAGAACTCCCATTACATCTATGGATGAGTCAGTCAGGGTAGTACCGTCTTACCCGGGTGTGGATAGATAGTTTTCAGAAATGTCTGGCTTTGGTAGGATGCCCTAGATATTTTTGATGTCCCCACAATATGTTTTGGGCCCTTCTCTGTTGCAGGCACTTGGCCCACCCACCTATGTGAGGTACCATTTTTTCAGAAGACCCTGCGAAATGCTGGGTTATAGAACATTTGTGTTGGCTCGGGGATCCCACAACTTTCCCACCATTAAATGTAGGGAAAATGTGATTCTTTTGCTAAATTAGAGGTTTACAGGGGACTCTGGGTGGAAAAACGTTGGGAGATCCATGGAAGCCACACATCCCTTGACTCCCCCAGGTGTCTAGTTTTCAGAAATGTCTCAGCTTGGTAGGTTTCCCTAGATTACCTCTGAGCCCAGGATCAAAAATACAGGTGACTCCTTTGCAAAACTAGGTCGTTTTGTGATCGATAATTTTGATTTCTCCACAGTACATTTTGGGCTCTTACCTGTTGCGGGCACTAGGACATTTACCATGTATCATTTTTTTCAGGAGACTTGTGGGAATGCTGGGTGGGTGAAAGTTTGTGGCTCTCTTCAGATTCCAGAGCTTTTCATCACAAATATTAGTTTTTTAGACAGATTTTGAGGCTTGCAAGGGATTCTGGGTAACAGAGCCTGTTGAAAGGCACATAGGTCACCCCATCCTGGATTCCCCTGGGTGCCTAGTTTAAAAAAATTTACAGATTTGCTAGGTTTCCCTAGGTTACTTCTGAGCTAGGGCCCAAAATCCACAGCTAGGCAGAGTGCAAAAAAAGTGTCTGTAGTCCGTGGGAAAATGTGATGTGCCTATGTTGAGTTTTGGGCTGCTCCTGTTGCAGCACTAGGCCTACCCACAGACGTGAGGTAGCATTTATATCGGTAGACTTGTGGGAATGCTGGGTATGTGGAAGTTTGTGACTCCATTCAGATTCCCGAGCTTACCATCACAGAAATATGTGGAAAATGTTTCTTAGACACATTTTGAGGTTTGCAAGGAATTCTGGGTAACAGGACCTGGTGAAAGCCACACAAGTCACCCCATCCTGGATTCCCCTGGGTGTGCAGTTTTCAAAAATGTACAAGTTTGCTAGATTTCCCTCGGTGCTGGCTGAGCTAGGTCCCAAAATCCCTAGCTAGGCACATTCCAAACAAAGGTCCGTTTTCAGTGGAAAAATGTGATGTGTCCACATTGTGTTTTGGGCCATTTCCTGTTGCGGGTAAAAGGCCTGCCAATACAAGTGAAGTATCACTTTATTTTTTATCAGGAGACTTGTGTGAATCCTGGGTGGAAGGAAGTTTGTGGCTCCCATCAGATTCCAGAGCTTTACATCTCAGAAATTTGAGGAGAATGTGTTTTCTTAGACAACCTTTGAGGTTCGCAAGGGATTCTGGGTAACAGAACCTGGAGACAGCAACACAAGTCACCCCATCTTGATCCCCCTGGGAATCTACTTTAACAAAATGTACAGGTTTTCTAGATTACCCTACGTGCCGGCTGGGCTAGGGCTCAAAGTCCACAGCGAGGCACTTGCAAAAAAAGGGTCCGTTTTTAGGGAAAAAATGTGATGTGTCCACGTTGCGTTTTTTGCCATTTCTTGTTGTTGGCACTAGCCCTACCCACACAAGTGAGGTACAGTTTTGATCAGGAGACTTAGGGGCACACAGAATGGTCGAACAAGTGTTATTACCAATAGTGTTTCTATGCATTTCTACCTTCCAAATGTAAGATAGTGTGTAAAAAAGACGTTATATTGAAAAATAGTCTCTAATTCACATGCTAGTATGGGTACCCTCAAATTCTGAGATGTGCAAATAACCACTGCTTCTAAACTTCATATCACACCAAAAATAGGAAAAATAGGCTATGTCCCAGGAAAATGTCAAAACTGTGTAGAAAATTATAGTTTTCTGCCAAAAGCCTGGCTGTTCCCAAAAGCTGGGAAGATGGTGATATTAGCAGCGCAAACTCTTCTTTGATACATTTGCAGAGAAAACAACAGACACTTCCTTCTGCTGAACTTTTTTCCCATTTTCCCCCCAAAAACTAAATTTAGCTCTATTTTTGGCTAATTTCTCAGTCCCCTCCAAGGCATTTCACAACCCGTTGGTACCTTTAGATTCCTCAGAATGTAGGAAAAAAGGACGCAAATTTGGAGTGGGTACCTTATGTGTACAAAAAGTTATGGGGGCCTAAGTGCGAACTACCCCAAATAGCCAAAAAAGGCATATAAGGGAAGGGAAGCCTTGCAGGGAAGGGGTTAACTTGCTCCTAAATTCAATAATTTAATGTAACGATGACCTGGCCTAGATTTGCTAATGACTGATCATAAAGAGATGTGGGGTGGATTAAGATGGGTAAAAGGAAGGCGGGATCTACTGCCTCAGCCATCACAGGAGTGGGTGGGCAACAATCCCTGATGAATTTCATGACAGGAGCTATGGGGGCAATCGAGGAGCAAATCAACTCAGTTGAGGAGTCCTTGACACAAGGGAGGGTGGGTACGATGATTACAGTTAACAGCATGGTTAACACACTCAGCGCCTCTACAAGTGGTTCACAAGAGGGAATGATAGTTCAGGCACCCCAGAATGGGTGTGTGCAAGAATCCACAGGGCAGATCTATGTGAGTGACCTGGAGTGCGACCCACAGCCACCATATAAACAATCCAGAAACCCTGAGGTTGCGGAGGGGGTCCAAAACCCAATCTCCCTAATGAGTAAGAAAGTTACTACAAAGAAAAGGAGGAATACATGCAAACAGATCAAAAATGGTGAAGGTAAGAGGGCTGCATCCTCTATGGTATAATCTACCAATGCTCTGATTGTGGGTCAGTCGGTCAAACTGAATAAAATCCCGAAGAAAATAGATGATTTGCATAATTATGTCATTGATACATTATTTAGACTAACGGTGAGAGTGGGGGCTATTGAAGGTATCTTAAACAACCAAGCCACGTGTAGAATTAATAAAGTAAAATCTAATGCAGAGTTCCGCTTTATAACAGCTCAAAACCTACATGCGGAGAATCTGCTCCTTCAAACTGCCCCACAAGAAAGCATGGTCTCCAATACTATGGTCAGCCAGGCTCTACCTGTTACGACTTTAGTTCCACCAACCTCTATTAGTTTGTCGGCTGTGTCCGAGGTGGATAACTACTCAAGGAACCACATACTGAAAGATAATAGGGCCGGTGGGCACCCGGTATGGCTGCCTCAATCTAAGGTGACTATGTGTAATAACACTCTTGAATTACCCCCTGCAGTAACTCCATATAGAATAACTTTGGCCAACGTCCCAGCCTTAACTACACAAGCGACTGAAACATGGGAGGCTTTAAGCAATAAATCTCTTTTTTGGCTGGGCGGGAAAACTGGTTTGACTGAAGCTCTTTTTGCAAAATTTAAAATGGCCAGACGAGTTTCCTGGGTGGGGCGTGACCATTAATCCTTACAGGGTGATTGCGTTGTACTGGCATTTAGTGATCCACTCTTAGTGCAGGCTATTTTATCAAGGGCAGAGAGTTTAAATATAGCAGACAGGGGCATTAATGTTTTACCCTTAGGGTATTTCTGTCAACCACATGTTTTAAATCAATACTTAACCCAGGTCGAGGGACCAAAGGCTAATGTTATGAGACACTATAATGTTCCAGTATGCAATCGTTTTGACATCCTTCCCACACTTGAGGACATAGATTGACCAACTGTCATAGATGAACCTAGTGCCCATAGAGGGAGCTGAGCTGCAGCAGCCACCACTAATACCTTAGGTATCCCTAAGGGCTCTCATACAAACCCGTCTATCAGTCCGGGGACTCTTGCCTCGTAGGGCCCATTGTAATACTCTCTGATTTAATGGGACAGAATAGTACTACTAAACAAGCAAACAAACACACTCCTGCTGTAACACCAAGGGAGGAACCAGGTAAAAAGTTGCCTGCATGTAAAATACTGTTCTGGAATGTTGCACGGCTGTTCTCAAAAATAGTTCATCCTCATTGGTTTATATTTGTTGAAACATTCTCCATAATGTGTCTACAAGAGACATGGCTGGCGAATAAAATACATATTAACGGGTATCGAACTTTTCATTCCCCAGCAGTCACTACAGTTCATGGAAGAAAAAAGGGAGGCCGTTGCATTTATGTATCCAATTGTGCTGGGGTCAATAAGTTAACACTTAAAACACTTAAAACTGTGACTGCTCATTACCAGATCCTATGATTACATGTGGACAAAAAGTATTGTGTCTCCTTGCTAAATTTTTATAATAACATTCCTGCAGAGTAAATAGCCAGTGTATTGATGAATTTACAGAATTATCTCATCAAACTGCAGGACAATCTGTTGCATGATATGTGCATTATTTGGGGCGGGGATTTTAACCATGCTTTGCTTCAGTATTCTAGGTGGGGTATCTGTGGTTAAAGTCATGAAAAAGACGATGAACAGGCGCATTTTATAGACTCAGCAACAGTGGACCTGTTGAACTCTCTTGCCTTCCAGTTTGATCTGGGTTATGCTAATGACCTGTGTACACCATCTGTACCGTTTAGTCCCACATTTAATGGAAGAGGCTGTAACTCTATAATTGATGTTATCCTAGTCTCAAATAGGCATTCTAGTAAGGTTCACAATTTTGTAACCCACTCCATTGTTATGAGTGATCATTATCCCTTGAGATTTGAGTTTGCCTTGTGAACCCCTTTTTAGGTAAGAGGGATCTGACAGCCCAATATGATTTTACTATTGCTCTCACTAGAACTAATGGGTATTCTCTGAGCTGGACACAAGTAGATCCAATTATTTTCGTTGAGCAATTATTCATCAAATTTAAAGAGGACTTTGTATAGTGTCTCAGTGAGGATGCTGGTAAGGCATTTAACCCCCTCACCGGGGAGATAAAGAACTCACTAACAGTGGAATCAAAGCAGAGACAAAGTGAGGCGCGAGGCTGGTTCGATCAGGCATGTACCAATGCACACACAAATTTGAAGAAAGTTCTACATAAGAAGGATAGAAGTCCTGTTGAAACAAAACAGGCTCGAAACTCATATAGGGGTGCCTTAAAAGTACGTAAGAAAAAATTAAGGATAGATGCATGCCAGGTGTTGCATGACGCTTTAATGAGGAGAGACAATAATAGCTTCTGGAAAGCAGTTAATGCTCCCTTTTTAGCCTCAAGTGACACCCCTTCTGTAGAAATAGCAATAAGCGAGGACAAATGGGTACAGCATTTTACTACTTTATACAATAAAGATAAACAGGCCCAGATAGACTTAGCCCTGGACCTATCTGCTTCTGTCCCTAATAAATAGTGTCTAGCGTTTCCCCTAGACATGTGCTTTTCGTTAGAAGAGGTAACATGCGCTACTAACGCAGGTAAAGCCCCAGGACCGGATGGAGTCCCTGTGGATCTGTGTAAATCTAATCTTCCACTGTGGGCTCCATTATTATGTTTTAGTTACCTGGTGTCAACAAGGCCTTATTCCTTCATGGTCCAACTCACTAGTGATCCTGATTTTTAAAAAGGGGGACCAAAATGAACCTACATGTTACCGCCCCATTTCCTTATTAGATTCCTTCCTTAAAGTAGTAGGCCGGGTTATTTTAAATAAGTTACAGATTTGGGCGGAAGACACAAATGTCCTCTCTAAATTGCTATATGGGTTTCGATCGGGTCTTAGGACCATGGAGCAGGGATTAAATTTAAGTCCTATAATAAGTAAATATACACAGGCTAAGGATTGAAGGCTTTTTCCGGCATTCGTGGACCTTAGATCTGCATTTGATTGCGTGAACCAAGAAAGGCTCTGGAGAATTCTAGTAGATATGGGATTGGATCCTCCACTTATAATATTTATGACAGAACTTTACAAAGATGCAGGTTCAAGGGTTTGATTTGGAAAACAAAGTGAATGCTCCGCAAAGTTTCCAATTAAAATAGGAGTGAGACAGGGCTGCATGCTTGCCCCTTTTCTTTTTACCTTATTTAATAATGGCCTTGGCCAATTTTTAGTAGATCACTGTCAGGATTTTCCACTTATTAATAGTGCCAAATTCCAGTTTTATTATATGCAGATGATACGGTTTTAATGGCACATACCCAACTGGGGCTGCAAAGAATCGTAACTAGCTTTGTTACCTTTATGCAAGCCAAGGGTCTGAGTGTGAATACCACCAAAACCTATATAATGAAATGTGGTAAGAACAGTGCGAAATGCTGTTACATTTTTATTAATATTGAAATTGAAAGCACTAATTAATTTTTGGATTTGGAGATTAATTTAGATCACAAGGGGATGTGGTCTTCTGCAGTCCAGGCTAGGAAATTGATGTTCTCAAGAGCTATAGGTGCTGTGGTTAACTATGCTAGACCAGTCCCAGAATTATTGCAAATATATAAATCAAAGTGCCTTTCGACAGCCTTGTATGGGGCAAGCATGTGGGGTTTTTAAGATGTGCAGATTTGTTGGCTGTCCCGAGCAGTACTGCTAATTTAATTTGCCATTCTGAGCTTGGCATTCCATTTATCTCAAATTTGATAAAAATGTAACCTATTTTGCTATTGCACAAGGTATGGGTATCAAATGAGACCAGTTTTAACCGTGACATTATTAATGATTGTTTAAAGCTTGATAAGGTTTCTTTTATTGCCTGGCTCAGATATATTAAACAACTAGCTAGTGACTTTGGATACCCTGAATACTATGAAAGGCCTGAAAGCATGGTTCTTATCCCGGGAAAGAAATTGAAAGCAGATTGCCTTGCCCACTTACAGTAAGAGAGATGATCCAAAGAGATCTTCAGATCAACTATTATAGACAATCAGTTAATGTTAACATGTTAGGGGCACCCAGCCCTATTTTCGGTCCAAGTTCTGGGAAGCTATGATCAAATGCTTTTGACCCGTTTCCGTCTGGAGATTTTCCATAGACTCACTAGCATCCCAGTTATTAATGACTGGTCTAGGAATCTGGATGCCTGCCCATGTAATGATGCATCAAGTCAATCCACAATCCATATTCTCTTATTTTGTAAATGTTATTATAGCCCTAGAAAAAGGTTCATAATTCCCATTTTAAAAGAACACTGGGATTAAGATAATGGCGCACTGCATTTCTGACGATACAAACTATGAATATTGAAATGTTTTCCCAGTCTGTTGTTCCTTTTTTTTTTAAAAGTGTTATCAATTTTAGGAAATCAATGTGAAACTGGAACCTTGGTTTTTAATTATGTAGACTTGATCTATTTATGTAAAGTTCATGTGTATTTGTCTGGAAATGTTTTATAATGGTGTACAATATTTGTGCTTTTATGATTTATTTTTTAAATCGAATAAAGCTACATTTGAATTTGAAAAAATATAACGATGAACGAGGGCATTTAATACTGGCAATAAAGCATGTATACTTTGATCAGGGGTTGTTGTCAGCATCATTATTTCAATACAGCTCTTATCAGAAAATATATATGCATGTCATACTGGTTTGTGTCCTACTGATAACCTTGCAATTTGGAAAACCCAATTATAAGCAGAGCCCTTAATCAGCATCACATTATATTTTCTACACCTGCAGCCATTACCTTTATCCCTAGAGAATGCTGTACTACATGTACACGTTTTTAACAATCTTCAGAGCAAACAACTGTGGAATTGCAACCACAGATCTTGCCCCAAAAGAATCGTAGCTAAAGAGCACACTTTCTACTTTTTTATAAAAATATCCCTCTTGTCAGTGCACCGTTTCTGGTTCAGATACATCAATCATCACCTTCCACAACACCCTATTTATTTGTCAGTCGTTCGTAACAAACTTGCCAACCAGTGAGCAAGCTATCCCATTGACCTTTTCCCTGTGAAGTAGAAAGGTCACATAAGTTAAAAACATACAGGTAAATAACTACATTCACTCCACCTGTCTTCATCCGCCTTCTCCTCTCCCCTGCCACCAACCAATTCCTGGGTTAAAGAAAAAAGCACAAAAACAGGTTAGTGGCCCCTCCAGGGTCCCCCCATGCAAGGGTACAAGGTGACCCCTTTGAGTCCTCTGTCGTTGCTGTCGCCTTCATCTGATCCGTCCAGTGCTGGGTAGTCATGCAGGAGGCTGTGGATCATCTAATTTTACAAAGACAACAAGGGTCCTCAGGGAATAATGATAAACAGCAAGAATAATTTTTACAGACCACAATCGGTACTATAACGAAATTTCCAAACCCAGCCGGGTGAGGAATTGTTTAGTTTGAAAAATAAAAAGGAAATGTGGTTGACCAAGGTGGTCAGTTATGGACAATTCAGATGGGGCACAGTCCTGTACCTATCCTTCAAGGAAAAGACTGTAGCAGAGGTACTACAAGAGTAAAGGAAAAGGTTTACAGGCAAAAGATTTGGAGCCAAAATGTCGCTTGTAAATTAATGAACAATGCAAAAAACAAGTTTCGACATGCAGTATTTACAGAGTGGCATACAATTCAATTTTCTGTAATACTGTTTAAACCGTCAACGTTTCGATCCCCAGGCTCCTAATGAACCGGGATCATCATCAGGACTGTTAAAACATTTGCCTGTTTCTAGAAATGCCTGCGGAAAATGAAGGAGGAGAAAAAGAATAGAAAACATAAGGCATTCGCCTAAATAAGTAAAAGATATATACAGACTATTCACAAACAGTTTGCGTGCCGAGGACTACTTACACTATGTAGGATTGTGCAGTTGACCTGAGGAATACTCATAATAGTGGAGCCGTCTTGGTGATTTGAAAAAACCGGATTCAGTGGTGAGCGAGGACAATTGTGAACTAATGGGTGAAAAACTGCTGTTGTCGAAACTCTATGTGCACGTGGGGTGTTTATCATACCGAGCAGTGCCTCCAGTAATTTAGAGCATATCACGGGCGCATAGTGAACGTGTGGGGCCTATAAGTGAGGCCAACCTGGCCAGTGAATGTGTGTCATGCACAGGCGGAGTGTCAGCTCTAGAAAGGCGCCGTGTTTACGACTTTCAAGTGACTGTAAAAGCCAGTACTGACCTGCCGGGCAAATAGGTGATAACCTGGTCAGGCACCAGGGTAGTCAGAATACCGAAGGGTTGTCGGTACCTGTGGTGGGAAAAACATTATTTTAGGGAGGTGCCTGTAGTGCAATTCGGCCGCGTGGGTATTGAGATGGCACTTTACCTGGTTGGGAGGCTGGAAAATAAACCTCCGAGCAGAGCGAAAATTTGATTGTCAATCGATCTATTGACTTGCTTCCTAAATTAGGGCGAGTATTATTTCACAACCGGTGGGCTGGAAAGAGATAAGGGAGGGGAAAACGGGGATTAGAAATAGGGCGGACGAAAACCTCGGTGGGGGTTTCCAAGAGACCCTAGGGCGTGTGCTTACCTGATAATGCCTCACGAGTTGAGTCGGGAAGACGGCGAGACTTGATGGTCTCTCTCCGTGTCCTGGCAGCATCAATGCGCTGTCCTGGCGTTGCTGCTCCACCGGCGCTTAAGGCATGTGGTGGATTTGAAAAAACAGAGGACGGACTGGATGTTCGTTTCCTCTGTAGTCGCCATGTTGGAATGGGCATGGACCGAAAACATAATAAAAGGACTGAAGTGCACGCCGGATTAAGGATGGTGAGGGTGTTGGAACCTTCGTAATGGTGAAAGTGAAACGCGAATCGGCCATATTGTAAGGGCTACCGTAGTGATAAAATTATGAGTGCATTTGAGGAAACATACCTCGTGGTTGTGCGACGTACTCCTCGAGTGACCTCAGGCCACATGTGTAGCTCTCTATATACATAACGATTAATTTACAGACATTGATGTTGAAATTATTCAGTACTCCTATGCATATACAATATATTGCAGTAACATCTAGTGCATGATAGTGGTGGAGCCACAGGAGTTACACATGTTAGTTATATTGCAATTTAACACATGCAGCAGAGTGGGGTATGGAATACTGCTTGGTTATAGGGTATCAGAGAATAGAACCAATTTCCAATGTCAGTAAACCAAAATTGTCTTTTTTCATTTTTCAGGGCTTGAGCAAAGAACAGATCAAAGGAGGGAGGTCCAGTCCTCCATGCGGTTTAGGCCGTTGTTGATAGAGTCCAAAAGTATTATGCACTTCAATTCTTCTTTATTGAGGAGGCTTGTCATGCTCCCACCTCTTGGGGGTAATTTTAGTGCCTTTAAAATTGTCCAGCGGATGTCATCCTCATCATGGTTGGCCTCAATGAAATGCTCTACCAGCGGTGCATTCTGTGTTTTGCATCTAATGCGACTTCTGTGCTGGCAGATGCGGGTCTTGACTTTTTGAGATGTTTGGCCCACATATACGTTTGGACATGGGCATTGAATGAGATACACAACATTACTCGTATTACAGTTCGTTAGGGTGTTGCATTGAAACTTAATGTTGTTAAACTCTAGTGTCTTACCTTCAATGGTTAGATTACACACAACGCAGCCCCCACATTTTACATGCCCAACAACGGGGGACAGTCCCCATCTGGATTCAAGAGTAGAGAGTTGTGCAGGGCCGGGGAGGGCTGCCCTAACCAGATGGTCTTTCAAGTTCTTGCTTTTTTTGAAAGCAAAAAGTGGGCGTTCGATCTTCAAAATGCCCGCATTGATGACAGGCCAATGTTGTAAGATCAACTTTCTTAGTTTGTTAGATAGTGGAGAGAAGGTTGTCACACATGCTATCCTTTCCTGATCTTTCTTAGGGATGGGGACAAGTAAAGTTTCCCGGGGACGATACCAAGCTCGTTTCTGGGCAGTCTTTACTATTTTTTTTTTGGGGTAGCCCCTGTCTCTCAGTTTGTTAGCCAGGATGGCACTCTCTTTGAAGTAGTCCCCCCTGTTTGAACAGTTTCTCCTAATTCGAAGGAACTGGGAGAAAGGTAGCGAGTCTCTCAAGGCCCTCGGATGGTTACTGGTATATTCCAACAGTGTGTTTCTCTCAGTGGGTTTTCTGAACAAGCGAGTAAGCAGTTCTCCCTCATGATGAAAAATAGTTAAGTCTAAAAAATCAATGGAAGATTTATCAGATGAAGATGTAAAGCTCAGGCCCAAACAATTATTGTCCAACCAGTGCATGAAGTGGCGTAGAACATTGACGTCAAGTTTCCATAACATGAAAATGTCATCAATGTATCTACGCCACATGATGATACCGGCGAAGAATGGGTTGGATGGCGCAAGAATGACCTGTCTCTCCAATTCGTCCATAAAGAGTATGGCCAGATTCGGAGCAAAAATTGCGCCCATGGCGGTCCCCTTGATTTGCTGATAGAAGTCGCCTTTGAATGAAAAGAAATTTCTAGTAAGACAGATTTCCAAAAGTTGACAGATGAATATTGTGGGTATGGCATGTGGACGTTGGCGTGTGTCCAAGACTCTTTGTATGACCTGGAGTGCGGCAACCTGTGGTATATTGGTGTAAAGAGCCTCCACGTCCATGGTGCACAAAGTGTCAGTGACTGGATTGAAGGACTGATGTTCAATCAAATTAATCATGGCCATGGAGTCACGTACATAGCAGGGTGTAGAAGGGACAAAGACTTTAATGAAGTGGTCAACAAAGGCCCCTAACGGTTCCAAAATTGACCCACAAGCAGACACAATGGGACGTCCTGGTGGTGTAGTGATATTCTTGTGGACTTTGGGTAACGTGTAAATAACAGGGGTCCTGGGGTTTTTTACATTTAAGTAGTTAAATTCCTTTTTGGTCAAAAAACCTTCCTCCAATGCATCCACTGTAACCTTACGTATTAGTTCCTGAATTTCTTTCGTGGGGTTAGACGCTAGTCTGAGATAGTGATCTTTATTGTCCAGCTGTCTCTGGATTTCTGTTGCGTAGATATCTTGATCTTGTATAACAATGCCACCCCCTTTGTGGATCATCTAATGGCATGCCAGGGATGGAGTTCAGGGCCCCCTTCCCACAGTCACAGGGTAGTGCGATGGCTCTCCCTCACCATCTCCTCTTTTAGGGGTGCAAGGATGGGGTCCTGTGCCCCTTCCCACACACATAGGGTAGTGCAACATCACTCCCTCACCTTCTCCTCTTCTTGGGGCCCAGGGATGCGGTCTTGGGCCCACTCTGACATATTTAAGCAAGGGGAAAGCACTTCCTTGCTGTTATGGCCATCAGGGGCCCGGAAAACGGGTCCCGGGTCCCCCAAATATGAGACTTGCCTGGGGTTTAGGGGTGCCCTGGCCCTTGGGAGCTATAGGGAGGGGGAGCTACACACTTGCACAGGATCTTTTCATGCAGTGACCCCTAGGGCCTGGCCCACACCAGGGGATAAAAATTGTCCAGCAGGGGAGCTCCACACATTTGGAACTCGCACTGCTTGGTCAAAGGTTAAAATCCTTCTTGTGCTAATTTCACGGACCCCGTTGGACCGATGCTGACAATTTCAGGCTCATTTTGCTCCTGGTAGTAGGCTCTAGCCACCAGAGGCAAGTGCAGCAGCCCTCCTCACCTCCAAAGTGGAGGTAATCCTCAAAGAGCTGGTTTCCTTAGAACCCTATGCCATTCTTTCTCCTTGGTTTCCTCTGGGTGTCTCTCATCCTTAGGGCAGAAGTCCAGTCTTTCCCCCAACTAGTCCTCAGGGGGTGTAAGTGGACCAGATCCCCTAGTCCTGGGGACAGCCCCTCTGGTCCTGGGATCAATAAAAGTCAGAGTCCTTAGTCCAGATAGCCATCAGGGGGTTCTTCTGTCCATAGAAGCTGCCTCCAGTCCCAGCATCCAGCAGAAAGTCACAACCAAGAGAGCGCGCTTCCCCTTTGCAAGATGTTTTAGGTGGGGGCAGGAGGGTCCAACAGGGATGCACCTCTAGCCTATCTTTGGGTGTTACATCACATATCCGCTCCTGTCTCAACCTTCTTGCCAAGCCGTTTGGGACACTTCAAAATGGTGTCACTTTCCACATCTGCTCTAAGGGCCTCAGCTCCACCCCTCGCAGATATCACTGCGAGGGCCTTTCCCAGAAAATCCTCAAAGGAAGCCCCCTACTGGGTTGGCCCCAGAGGTCTGGGCTCCCCACTGTTTAGTGGGCTTGGGCAGGCCAATTCCTGGCACAGTGTAACATCTGGGTGATTGATGCAGAGCATTCCTCCATACCCCTTTCCACCTCAGGAGCGAAGTGAAACACTGTTAATTGCTACCTTTGTGTGGAGAGGCATTTGCACCTGCCGCCGGAGAGAAATGCAATTAACTTAATACAGCAGGGTGACAAAAGGCATGGGCTCTGATCCTGAGCTGAGCCAGAGAAATATGACATTCCTGGATGACATATAACTTGTACCGATACCGTCTTGGAACTTGCGGAATTGGGTTTGCCATGCAGGTTACGCACCAATTCAAGGTGTCACTGGTTTCTGTAGACCAAAGGAAAGAGAAACTGCACTTTAAGGTAGCCCTTCCCATAGGTGTATAATGGAGTGTCACTGCAAACAAGACAGTAAGCCACACTAATTTTCCCTAAGAGTGTACACTAGCATCTTGAGAGCTAGCCCAGGTCACTCCTGCAAAGTCCTGTCTGCACCAGACTACCAGTGTGCCGTACTGAGCTACTTATGACAGGAGTGTCCCGCATGCAGCCCCCACATATGTTCACACGTAACCAACCAAGTACCTCTTACCCTTGCGGCATCGCAGCTGCCTTATCTTCTAAAAACAGACACTGGCAGTCAATAAGTGCAGTCCATTTACCATTAGTTTATCCTGGATGAGTCACAGGCTATGAGGCTCTCCCACAGTAAAAGTTTGAAAAACAGGTGATCAAAAGCAAAACATCTTGGTGAATTAGATGGGCAGAACCATCTTCTCACATTGCCCTTCCCCCAAAACTGGATTCTGGACAGATATTCTGGGCAGATCTTCTCCGTTCCCAGGTCCAGCCTCCAAACTGTCTGGGTTGACAAAAGACAGGGCAGGCCAGGTGTCAAATTACTTTGGGTGTGCTATAGGCAAAGCTCTTTGAAGTGCAACTGAGGTCAGTTACAGCTCCTCTACAGCCATACTGTCAGGATGGCCCATACCGGCTACACCTAAGGCCTCTTTGTCTCACTGTCTAGAAACAATACAAATGCCCCAACAGCAGAGCTGTTTACAGTTATCTGACCTAGGACACTGGCAGGATAGTGGCATTTTACGAATTGAAACTTAAAATCTGACTTCACCATTAAAGAGGATGTTAAGTACAATTAATTTAAGTGTAAACAGCATATCGCTATCTGCTCCTGATCTGAAATTAATACGTATTAAATATAATAAGGTAGCCCAGTGTTAGTAAGTGGGAGAAATAGGTCTTACAATAGTAAAAACCTTCAGGTGTTTTTCACTGCCAACACATTTAAAACTTAAGTACACATATTCTATTTTTGTAAATATAGTGCACCCTGCTTAATGATCTTTTAGGGCCTACCTTAAAGGTGACTTACAACTAATAAAGAGGTAGGTATAGGCCAAGCAAAAGGTTTATTTTGCAAGTTGAAATGACAGTTTAAAACTGCACTACAAGCTGTAGTGGCAGGCCTGAGACATTTCATTAAGCTACTTTAGTGAGTGGCACAAGGAGTGGTGCTGCCGACTAGTAGCATTTAATTTACAGACCCTAGGTACATGTGGTACCATTTACTATGGATGCACCAGTAAATTAAATATGCCAATTAGATGTGGTCCAATGTAGCCAATTTTACAATGTTTGAAGGCAAAAACGCCAGCACTTTAGCAATGGTTAGCAGGTGTAAAGTGCACAGAGTCTTAATGCTAACAAAAAACGAGTTCAGCAAAAATCAGGGAGCGAAGGCAAACTTTTAGAAGAATTCCACTCCCAGGATGTCAGTTCGAACACTGCTCTATAGAAAAAAGTCCAGGGCCTGGCACTGAAGTCCACCATGCCCTGGATGGCCGTCACAGCAGTGGGGAGTGACAGAGACTTTCATGGATCCAGACAACAGAGAAGACAGTCCAAGGGGAGCTACCAGGCCAGATGGTACAGGGAAAAGCTGAACGATGATGCCTGGCTGGTGCTGCACCTGAAGCAGACACCTGAGCAGCTGCTTGGGGATCGGAGGGGACCCCGTGGATTGTTGTACTGCCTCCTGAGATCCAGGTGCTGCTGTAGACAGGCGGGGCAGCGCAGAAAGGAACGGGGCCCCTCTGTGTCACAGTAAGCAACAGAGACGGAGGACGCAGCTGTCCCAGGGTCAGACCGTGGATGTGAGACCGAGTGCTAGCTCCTGGAGGCTCCTTGAGACGAGAGGTCAGACTTGCCTAGCTGGAGATATGATTCTCCCTGGTGGGGACTAGAGTCCTGGGGCACCTTGGTAAATCAGTTAGACCTCAGCGAGCAGGAGCCCAAAAGTGACAACCAGTTGAGGGTCTCTGCTGGGCGTGCGAGGTCTAACTTGCATGTGAACTTAACAGTGTAGCCAGTGGTGCCTGGGAGACCATTGGAGGGCTGCCAGGACTGCAAAAGCTCAAAGGTGGCACAATAGGGGGTGCTGTGGCTCAGTCCTTGTTTCAATGGGAGTGCTTCATTGCCTGGAGGGCCCATAGTGATCATCATTCTGGCCTGACCTGGGGTGTGGATTGGCTCCCTCTATTCCTCTGTTGCACCTGAAAGGAATCTACTGAAGAGCCTAAGCATGAAAAGGTAAGTTAAGGGCACTGACACTCCTTCTGTGTGCTCCGTAATGAAGGGGTGACACTTGTGGACTTCTGGTGGTGGCCTCTCATGGTGGTCATGGGCCGCACAAGAGCCAAGAGTGGCATGGAACCTGGGAACATGTCAGAACCCAAAAGCACGCCACCCGAATAGAGGGGTGACCTGTACAAGTGGCGCTGCCTTACCTGAAGAACTTGGAGGCAGGTTGTTTGGTCTTGATGTGGCATACTGAAGTTGGTCAATAAATCCCATGATGTTTAGGTCCTGGACTATAAGATTGACAAAGTGGTCATAGACCTGAGGGTGCTGCGCAATGGTAAGTGCAAATAGGCCTCTAAGGTCAAGCACATTGAAAATGTTGTCAGAGAGCTCTGTCTGGCTATGGAGACAATGCAGGCATTGGTGCAGGACCTCTCACGTAGGGTAGACATCCATGACAAATGTCCTGAAAATGCTGAGGGGCGCAATCGCAGGAACAACAATAGAGTGATTGGGCTGCCTGAGAAGGTGGACAAGACGAACATGGTAGCCTTCCTGGAGGGCTGGCTGGTGAAGAAGGTGAAACGGGGGTGACACAGGGGGAACACATACATCACTGCATATCACACTGCGGATAGCAGCTCATCTTTAAAGTCTCTTGCCATTTCTCAGTTTGGCCGTGTTGGGAAAGTGATGCTATGTGATTGAGAGATGGTCAGACAACATGTATGCCCAGACGTGGATCCCATGCTCGATACACCACCAGATTGCAGCTAGCCTGGCTGATGAGGGGTGTTACCCCAAAACCGGTTCCAGGATGCTTGGTTCTGGTCCAGGGAAGACCTGGCCTGGCAGTTCAGGCTACACTGTCCCCATGGCGAACAGGGTCAAGACTGATTTGCATATGGCTGGGTCTAAACTGGAATGGCGTGGCGTGCAAAAAAATTATGAAAATAACACAGATCTGTGACTGGGGGTGAATGTTTGATTAATTCAGCATTCCATCCATTATCTGATCTTTTTGCAGTTGTCGGCCTAAGTGGGATGGGCATGCCCAGACATGGGTCCTGTGCTCGCTACTCCAACAGATTCAAGCTAGCTGGGCTGATGAGCGGTGTTACCCCGCAACCGATCCCTGAATGCTTGTTTCTGGTCCAGGGAAGACCTGGCCTGGCAGTTCGGGCTGGACTGTTCCCATGGGGAACAGGGTCAAGACTGAATTGCATATGGCTGGGTCTAAACTGTAATGGCGTGGCGTGCGAAAAAAGATAGATTGAACCCAGATCTGTGACTGGGGGTGAATGTTTGATTAATTCAGCATTCCGTCCATCATCTGTTCTTTTTGCATTTTTTGCCCTAAGTTAGAAGGGTATGCCAAGACGTGGGGGCCATGCTCGCTACGCCACCAGACTCAAGCTAGCCTAGCTGACAAGGGGTGTTACCCCAAAACTGGTCCCAGGATGCATGTTTCTGGTTCAGGGAGAATTGGCCTGGCAGTTTGGGCTGAACTGGTCCCGTGGGGAACATGGTCAAGGCTGATTTGCATATGGCTGGGTCTAAACTGGAATGGCATGGCAGATGCTCACCATTAATGGGCAGAGTTGCTGGGGGACCCCTTAGGCTCGACAACATAATACGATACCAAAGAGCTTTTAAAGTACACAGCTGCTTCCAAAGGAGTGTCAAGGCACTAACAGCTAAAGGTCGGCACAAATAAGAAGTTAAAGGGCAGCATTAAAAAGAAATGTTTTCAAATTTTTCCTGAAAATAGATTCTGAAAAAGGGAGCCAAAGGCTAAGCGGAAGGCATTCAAAAGAATGGCCGTAAGGCACACAAAAGATCTTCAGCCCCTTCTTGCCTTATGCACCTGAGGAATCTGAAGAAGACTGTGGCTCCTAGATATCAGGGATCTAGACTGAAAATACATTTTAATTCTTTTCCTTAGATATAAAGGGCCTTTATGTTCTATAGCTCTAAAGGCCAGGGTTAGTGCCTTAAATTGGACTCGCCTAGTAACAGGTACCATTGAAGCTTTCATTAATGAGGTGTTACTATTCAATGTGTTGAATTTTCAGAATCAGGTGTGCTGCAGCGTTTCAGTAGGCATCAAGATAAATTGGCAGGCAGGCTCAAATATAAACTGTTGGCATATTCCAGTTTAGAGGTCATTAGAGAGTGAACAATTGCCTTATGGGTGTCCTCGTGAACAAGATGCAACATTTTCCTAAGG